>NC_092225.1:46774478-46994478 GCF_036320965.1 Panulirus ornatus | reverse complement strand
AAGCAGAAGAGGATGTGCTGAAATGGTTTTGACAAATGAAGAAAATGAGTGACGAAAGGTTGACAAAGAGAGTTTTTGTATCAGAAGTGGAAAGTACAAGGAGACCTGGGAGATCAGTATGGAAAGATTGAGTGTTCTTTTTTTATGATCAGGGGCTGCACATGCAGGAGGGTGACAGACGTGCACGGGATTGTGTGAATTGGAACGATGTGGTATGCAAGGGTCGACGCACTGTCAGTGGTATGTGATGCGGTTGAGAAAGTCAAGGAAAGGCCTGCGAGGCGTAGTTGTGATAAGAAGCTATGCTTTTGGTGCATTGTACATGGCAGCTAGAAAATGAGTGTGAGCGGATGCAGCCTTTCTTCTTCGTCTGGTCCTTGTGGTACCTCGCTAATGCGGGAAACGGACGTGGGATAATTGGGTTGGACAGTATCGCGAAAAATCTGATGTCCGAGTATTTTAACTCCGACGCGGACGGGCCATCTTCATCTCCCAGAACCTGCCGGTCCAGGAGTGTGATATTATCACAAGCAATGATAAGTGTGTGTGTGTGTGTGTGTGTGTGTGTGTGTGTGTGTTATCGAGCTACCAGCATCCTCCAGAGCTCACCCTGAGCAAGGTAACGACCTCGCTTGCTTGTTAGTGCTTGTGGGGACGGGCTTGTGTAGCGCTAGTCTCCCGACCACACACAGGAAACAGGGAAGGTGGTGTGCCAACACGCTCTGGGGCCACAGGATAACGAGAGGCACTTCAGAAAGAACTTAAACTCATCCTACCTGTTTCTCTGTTGTGTGAGAGGTGGGAGAGGTCGGATATACTGCAGTGAGGTAGTACGTCTTGGCGTCCTTACTAAGTCGGGGTTTACCCTGCTTGCCAACTTTCCCTCATATTAGGGTAAGTTATGCCATGTTTACTGATGCCTGCCTCTGATAAGTAAGTCCCAAGGATTATGAAGGATTTATTTATTCGTTTGAATTATATTTAGACGTGCAAGGAACGAAGAGGTTACAGAGGGCCCGCAGTGCATGGCCAACGTGATCTCAAGGATTGAGTAAGACATGAAAGGCGGACTGGCTATGTCTGTGGGCTCAGCGAGGATCAGCGATCCTAAGTTGGTGATGGGTCACGTTCTGGAAGAAATTAGACGCAATTATCGAGGTAATTTCGCCGACGCTAAGATGTCATTGGCGGAGGTTTGTGGCGTATAAGAGGCGGTGGATCACTCCTCCTTATCTCCCTCCGCTCAAGTTAGGGGACTTTAATGTCACTCGGAGCTGATTAAACCCAGAGACTTTGTTCGTCTCGCTCGCAGAGTACCTTGCCAGCGTAGATTACAAATTATTCTGAAGTTAAGGTGGTGGAGAAGATGTGTGGATAGGGATTGAAAAGGTGCAGTGGACGATGATCATTTGACTGCTCTCTCTCTCTCTCTCTCTCTCTCTCTCTCTCTCTCTCTCTCTCTCTCTCTCTCTCTCTCTCTCTCTCTCTCTCTCTCTCTCTCTCTCTGCTAGTCAGCCCTGACCTGTTGGAAATATATTCTTGTACCGTGCCTTAAATTTGCCCAGCCCACATCCCTGTATCAGACCCATAGGAGCCCCCCAGCCCACCTCTGTACCTTGCCTCATATACCACACAACCGTCCATATATATATGGTGCTGACCCATCCTGTGGTGTATGCCACGCCCTTACAGTCAGCATGGGGTCATGGAAATAAAGGTGTTAACTAACCAACCAACCAATCAACCAACTCTCTCTCTCTCTCTCTCTCTCTCTCTCTCTCTCTCTCTCTCTCTCTCTCTCTCTCTCTCTCTCTCTCTCTCTCTCTCTCTCTCTCTCTCTCTCTCCCCATACACTCAAGGTGGGATGACGCAAGCATTTTATTCTGTGATACTATGAAACCCACTGCATCTTCTAAAGGTGGAAATGGTTGAGGATGGGAGGTGTTGACGGACTTTACTTACATGAGCTTCCATTTGGGCAAGATAGTGAGAAACGAGAGGCTCGGGATCTGATTGAGCACAAGGATCATAATGATGTGTTGCAACGACCATTGGTTATTGAAACAGTCAGTTCAGTGGTTGATGGTTTAATGTCACGGGAAGAGAAAAAATGATAACACGGAATATGGTAAATCAAGAAGAAAACTGTGGATGGCTTAAAGAGGGTGGCATAAAAAGATTAACAATCGACAAATATAAATTAGAACTTGAAGAACGAATAATGACAGAGAAATAATGGAGTCCCATCGATGAGAACAGTCTAAATGAAGACCAAGAAAAGTATAGCATGAAGTAGACTCTGAAAGTTTTGTAAGAAGAAAGAAATAGAATATATGAAGTCGGCCCTTCTAAAGTGGGAGAGGAACATGACGACAGCATTCTCTGAATATATGAAAATAGAGAGAAGGAACGAGGTTAGGCGGACGAGGAAATCTTCCATCTCATGATAACACCATCACATGATAACACCATCACATGATAACACCATCACATGATAACACCATCATATGATAACACCATCACATGATAACACCATCTCATGATAACACCATCACAGATGTAGAGACTATAGAAAACGAGACAAGTAATGCAACGATTGGCTACTTTAAAGAGAACTTTGCACCAGAACGGATGCCACGCCAACTGAACTTAATGATAAAACAAGGAGGCATAGCAGTGCTTGCTGTATCCCCGGTCCACAGAGTAAGGTGTCAGCATAACTACCGGGCACAACATCAGGAAGGGAAGTGAACATCACCTGTGATAACATCCTGAGAAAGACATTATAAGACACTGGAACGTTTGATGAAGGATGGTTATATAAGACACTGGAACGTTTGATGAAGGATGGTTATATAAGACACTGAAACGTTTGATGAAGGATGGTTATATAAGACACTGGAACGTTTGATGAAGGATGGTTATATAAGACACTGGAACGTTTGATGAAGGATGGTTATATAAGACACTGGAACGTTTGATGAAGGATGGTTATATAATCCAGCGCCAGCCAGATCGACTGTCAGGAATTTAGCTATTGGCTGACCACGACAACAATTGTGCAACTTTAGTGTAGAGGTAGAGAAGAGATCCTATTGATTTGGTCTGAACCTCAACATTCTATATATCATCTACGGAAATCTGCAGCCAAGTAGATTGCCATGAACGTTTCCCCAGGAATCACAGAAATTACGTTTTCCTTTTCTTGTTTCTTTTCCTTGTTCGTGATGTATGTGGTTCCTGTGGTGCACCTGACTGTGTCTGTCTGTTTCACGTGGAAGACGGGGAGTGGGTCTTCCATGAGGAGGCCTGCAGGGAGAGCCTGGGTCCAGGCCGCAGACCACATGGCCTTTATTGACAAGACCATCGTATCATTTTCGACAATATTCATCGGTTTCCTGTATGACTCACGTCTGGAATACATAACCATAGAATTTAATTGGTCCGTTTTCGAATATTAATGATTGACTGTATTAAACAGATACGCCGCCGATCATCATTTCCAGGGATATCATCAAGCCTGGAACAGCTCAAAAACATGGGGCAAACAAAGAGTTCCAGTTGCGTGAGGCAGCTCCCAGACGCCCAGATGGTGGCTGGCTGGCTGGCTCTCTCCTCCCGACACACGGGTTCACACATGCCACGGATGGTTTACTGTTGGAGCGCGCTCAAGAAAATATAATTCTGTCAATGTCGATGATTGCTGCAGAGCCTGTGGTGGTGGTGGTGGTGCTGGTGATGGTGGAGGAGGGCGGCTATGTTGATGGTGGTGGTGGTGATGGTGGTGATGGTGGCGGAGGGCGGCTGTGGTGGTGATGGTGGTGGTGATGGTGGAGGAGGGCGGCTATCTTGATGGCGGTGGTGGTGATGGTGGTGATGGTGGCGGAGGGCGGCTGTGGTGGTGGTGGTGCTGGTGATGGTGGAGGAGGGCGACTATGTTGGTGGTGGTGGTGGTGATGGTGATGATGGTGGCGGAGGGCGGCTGTGGTGGTGGTGGTGCTGGTGATGGTGGAGGAGGGTGGCTATGTTGGTGGTGGTGGTGGTGATGGTGGTGATGGTGGCGGAGGGCGGCTGTGGTGGTGGTGGTGCTGGTGATGGTGGAGGAGGGTGGCTATGTTGGTGGTGGTGGTGGTGATGGTGGTGATGGTGGCGAAGGGCGGCCGTGGTGGTGGTGGTGCTGGTGATGTTGGGGGAGGACGGCTATGGTAGTGGCGGTGGTGACGGAGGATGGCTGTGGTGGTGGTGGAGGCGGTAGAGGGCGGCTGTTGTGGTGGTGGAGGACGGCTGTGGTGGTGGTGGTGGTGGTGGAGGGGGCCGCTGTGATAGTGGCGAAGATGGGGGTGTTGGTGAAGGGGGCGGCTGTGATGGTAGTGGTGGTGGTGGTGGTGGAGGATGGCTGTGATGGTGGTGGTGGTGGTGGAGGGGGGCCGCCGTGATAGCGGTGGAGATGGCGGTGTTGATGGTGGTGGTGGTGGAGGGGGCGGCTGTGATGGTGTTGATGGTGGTGGTGGTGGAGGGGGCGGCTGTGATGGTGGTGATGGTGGTGGTGGTGGAGGGGGCGGCTGTGATGGTAGTGGTGGTGGTGGTGGTGGAGGATGGCTGTGATGGTGGTGGTGGTGGTGGAGGGGGGCCGCCGTGATAGCGGTGGAGATGGCGGTGGTGATGGTGGTGGTGGTGGAGGGGGCGGCTGTGATGGTGGTGGTGGTGGTGGTATTAGCGGGCCTGCGGATCACGGGGGGTCAGGTATGTTAGCCTCCTGCCCCTGCTACTGGCCCACCACACCCTCACTGCTACCTCCTCCTAATACCCTTCACCAGTACCCCTCACCGGTACTCCTCACTACTACCCTTCACAAACCCCTCACCTGTACTCTTCACTAGTACGCTTCACCAGTACCCCTCACCTGTACTCCTCACTAGTACCCTTCACCAGTACCCCTCACCTGTACTCTTCACTAGTACGCTTCACCAGTACCCCTCACCTGTACTCTTCACTAGTACGCTTCACCAGTACCCCTCACCTGTACTCTTCACTAGTACGCTTCACCAGTACAACTCACCTGTACTCCTCACTAGTACCCTTCACCAGTACCCCTCACCTGCACTCCTCACTAGTACCCTTCACCAGTACCCCTCACCTGTACCCCTTACTAGTAGCCTTCACCAACATCCCTCACCTATACTCGTCACTGGTACCCTTCAACAGTACCCCACACCTGCACCCCTCGCTAGCACCAGCATTTCTCACCTGTACCCCATACTAGTACTGCACATTAGCATCCCTCACCTGTACCCTTTGTTAGTACCCTTTTCCGCATAGGAATATATATATATATATATATATATATATATATATATATATATATATATATATATTTTTTTTTTTATATTTTGTCGCTGTCTCCCGCGTTTGCGAGGTAGCGCAAGGAAACAGACGAAAGAAATGGCCCAACCCCCCCCATACACATGTATATACATACGTCCACACACGCAAATATACATACCTACACAGCTTTCCATGGCTTACCCCAGACGCTTCACATGCCTTGATTCAATCCACTGACAGCACGTCAACTCCGGTATACCACATCGCTCCAATTCACTCTATTCCTTGCCCTCCTTTCACCCTCCTGCATGTTCAGGCCCCGATCACACAAAATCTTTTTCACTCCATCTTTCCACCTCCAATTTGGTCTCCCTCTTCTCCTTGTTCCCTCCACCTCCGACACATATATCCTCTTGGTCAATCTTTCCTCACTCATCCTCTCCATGTGCCCAAACCACTTCAAAACACCCTCTTCTGCTCTCTCAACCACGCTCTTTTTATTTCCACACATCTCTCTTACCCTTACGTTACTCACTCGATCAAACCACCTCACACCACACATTGTCCTCAAACATCTCATTTCCAGCACATCCATCCTCCTGCGCACAACTCTATCCATAGCCCACGCCTCGCAACCATACAACATTGTTGGAACCACTATTCCTTCAAACATACCCATTTTTGCTTTCCGAGATAATGTTCTCGACTTCCACACATTCTTCAAGGCCCCCAGAATTTTTGCCCCCTCCCCCACCCTATGATCCACTTCCGCTTCCATGGTTCCATCCGCTGCGAGATCCACTCCCAGATATCTAAAACACTTCACTTCCTCCAGTTTTTCTCCATTCAAACTCACCTCCCAATTGACTTGACCCTCAACCCTACTGTACCTAATAACCTTGCTCTTATTCACATTTACTCTTAACTTTCTTCTTCCACACACTTTACCAAACTCAGTCACCAGCTTCTGCAGTTTCTCACATGAATCAGCCACCAGCGCTGTATCATCAGCGAACAACAACTGACTCACTTCCCAAGCTCTCTCATCCCCAACAGACTTCATACTTGCCCCTCTTTCCAAAACTCTTGCATTTACCTCCCTAACAACCCCATCCATAAACAAATTAAACAACCATGGAGACATCACACACCCCTGCCGCAAACCTACATTCACTGAAAACCAATCACTTTCCTCTTTTCCTACACGTACACATGCCTTACATCCTCGATAAAAACTTTTCACTGCTTCTAACAACTTTCCTCCCACACCATATATTCTTAATACCTTCCACAGAGCATCTCTATCAACTCTATCATATGCCTTCTCCAGATCCATAAATGCTACATACAAATCCATATATATATATATATGTGTGTGTGTGTGTGTGTGTGTGTGTGAAAAAGAACAAGGTTATTAGGTTCATTAGGGTTGAGGGACAAGTCAAATGGGAGGTAAGTTTGAATGAAGTAAAACTGGAGGAAGTGAAGTGTTTTAGATATCTGGGAGTGGATTTAGCAGCGGATGGAATCATGGGAGTGGATATGTCACAGGGTGGGGGAAGGGGCGAAGGTTCTGGGAGCGTTGAAGAATGCGTGGAAGGCGAGAACGTTATCTCGGAGAGCAAAAATGGGTATGTTTGAAGGAATAGTGATTCCAACAATATTATATGGTTGCGAGGCGCGGGCTATGGATAGGGTTGTGCGGAGGAGGGTGGATGTATTGGAAGTGAGATGTTTGAGGACAGTATGTAGTGTGAGGTGGTTTGATCGACTAAGTAATGAAAGGGTAGGAGAGATGTGTGGTAATAAAAAGAGTGTGGTTGAGAGAGCAGGTGAGGGTGTATTGAAATGGTTTGGTCACATGGAGAGAATGAGTGAGGAAAGATTGACAAAGAGGATATATGTGTCAGAGGTGGAGGGAACAAGAAGTGGGAGATCAAATTGGAGGGGGAAGGATGAAGTGAGAAAGATTTTGAGCGACTGGGGCCCGAACATACAGGAGGGTGAAAGGCGTGCAAGGAATAGAGTGAATTGGAATGATGTGGTATACCAGGGTCGAGGTGCTGTCAGTGGATTGAACCAGGGCATGTGAAGCGTTTGGGGTAAACCATATAAAGTCTTGTGGGGCCTAGATGTGGAAAAAAGGCCACATTCGCTCACACTAAACTTCCAGATATCATGGGTAATGCACTGAACTACGGCTCCCTTTTCACATCCAGGCCCCACAGACCTTTCCATGGTTTACCCCAGACGCTTCACATGCCCTGGTTCAATCCACTGACAGCACCTCGACCCCGGTATACCACGTCGTTCCAATTCACTCTATTCCTTGCACGCCTTTCACCCTCCTGTATGTTCAGGCCCCAGTCGCTCAAAATCTTTCTCACTTCATCCTTCCACCTCCAATTTGGTCTCCCACTTCTCCTTGTTCCCTCCACCTCTGACACATATATCCTCTTTGTCAATCTTTCCTCGCTCATTCTCTCCATGTGACCAAACCACAGACCTTTCCATGGTTTACCCCAGACGCTTCACATGACCTGGTTCAATCCACTGACAGCACCTCGACCCCGGTATACCACATCGTTCCAATCTATCCTATTCCTTGCGCGCCATTCACCCTCCTGTATGTTCAGGCCCCGATCGCTCAAAATCTCTCTCACTTCATCCTTCCACCTCCAATTTGGTCTCCCACTTCTCGTTCCCTCCACCTCTGACACAAATAAATCCTCTTTGTCAATATTTCCTTACTCATTCTCCCCATGTGACCAAACCATTTCAACACACCCTCTTCTGCTCTCTCAACCACACTCTTTTTATTACCACACATCTCTCTTACCCTTTCATTACCTACTCGATCAAATCACCTCACAGCACAAATTGTCTTCAAACATTTCATTTCCAACACATCCACTCTCCTCCGCACAACCATATCTATAGTCCATGCCTCGCAACCATATAAATTCGTTGGAACCACAGTTGCTTCAAACATACCCATTTTTGCTCTCCGAAATAACGTTCTCTCCTTCCACACATTCTTCAATGCTCCGAGAACCTTCGCCCCCTTCCCCACCCCGTGACTCACTTCCGTTTCTACGGTCCCATCCACTACCAAATCCATTTCCAGGTATCTAATACACTTTACTTCCTCCAGTTTTTCTCCATTCAAACTTACCTCCCAATTAACTTGTCCCTCAACCCTACTGAACCTAATAACCTTGCTCTTATTCGCATTTACTCTCAACTTTATTCTTTCACACACTTAACCAAACTCAGTTTCCAACTTCTGCAGTTTCTTACCCGAATCAGCCACCAGCGCTGTATCATCAGCGAACGACAACTGATTCACTTCCCAAGCTCTCTCATCCACAACAGACAGCACACTTGCCCCTCTCTCCAAAACTCTTGCATTCACCTCCCTAACTACCTCATCCATCAAAAATTAAACAACCAAGAAGATATCACGCACCCCTGCCGCAAACCGACATTCACTGGGAACCAATCACTTTCTCTCTTCCTACTCGTACACATGCTTTACATACTTTGTAAAAACTTTTCACTGCTTCTAGCAATTACCTCCAACACCATATACTCTTAAAACTTTCCACAAAGCATCTCTATGTACCCTATCATATCCTTTCTCCAGAATCATAAAAGCTACATACAAATATATTTGTTTTCCAAGTATTTCTCACATTCATTCTTTAAAGCAATCACCTGATCAACACATCCTCTACCACTTTGAAACAACACTGCTCTTCCCCAGTCTGATACTCTGTACATGCCTTGACCCTCTCAATCAATACCCTCCCATAAAATTTCCCAGGAATACCCATCAAACTTATACCTCTGTAATTTGAACACTCACCTTCAAACCCCTTTGCCTTTATACAGTGGCACTATTCATGCATTCCTCCAATCCTAAGGCACTTCACCATGATCCATACATACACTGAATATCCTTAACAACCAGTCAACAACACAGTCACCCCATTTCTTTTTTATAAATTCCACTGCAGTACCATCCAAACTCGCCGCCGTACCGGCTCTCATATTCTGCAAAACTTTCGCTACCTCTTCTCATTTCACAAAACTATTCTCCCTGACCCTCTCACTTCGCACCAAAACTCCCTATATCTGCTACTATACCATCAAACACATTCAACAAACCTTTCCACATCCAGGCCCCACAAAACTTTCCATGGTTTACCCCAGACACTTCACATGCCCTTCACATGTCGACTCCGGTATACCAAATTTTTCCACTTCTTCTATTCCTTGCACGCCTTTCACCCTCCTGAATACTCAGGCCCCAGTTGCTCAAAATCTTTTTCACTCCATCCTTTCTCCTCCAATTTGGTCTCTTACTTCTCTTCGTTCCCTCCACCTCTGACACATGTATCCACTTTGTCGATCTTACTTCACTCATTCTCTCCATGTGACCAAACCATTTCAAAACAAACTCTTCTCTCTCTCAGCCACGATCTTTTTATTACCACACATCTCTCTTACCCTTTCATTACTTACTTGATCAAATCACCTCACACCACATATTGTCCTTCGCACAACCATTTCTATATCCCACGTCTCGCAACCACATAACATTGGAACCACTAATCCTTCAAATATACCCATTTTTGCTTTCCGAGATAAGATTCTCGCCTTCCACACATTTTTCAACGCTCCCAGAACTTTCGCCCCCTCCCCCACCCTGTGATTCACTTCCGCTTCCATGGTTCCATCCTCTGCCAAATCCATCTCCAGATATCTAAAACACTTCACTTCCTCCAGTTTTTCTCTATTCAAACTTACCTCCCAATTGACTTGTCCCGCAACCCTACCGTACCTAATAACATTGCTCCTTTTCACATTTACCCTCTGATTTCTTCTTTCACACACTTTACCAAACTCACCAGCTTCTGCAGTTTCTCACCTGAATTAGCCACCGACGATGTATTATCAGCAAAGAACAACTGACTTACTTCCCAAGCCCTCTCATCCACAACAGACTGGAGGCTTGCCCCTCTTTCCAAAACTCTTGCATTCACCTCCCTAACAACCCCATCCATAAACAAATTAAACAACCATGGAGATATCACACACCTCTGCCGCAAACCGACATTCATTGCGAACCAGTCACTGTCCTCTCTTCCTACTTGTACACATGCCTTACATCCTCGAAAAAAACTTTTCACTGCTTTTAGCAAATTGCCTCCTACACCATATATCTTATACCTTCCACAAAGCATCTCGATCAACTCTGTCATATGCTTTCTCCAGATCTATAAATGCTACATACAAATCCATTTGTGTTTTTTTAAGTATTTCTCATATACATTCTTCAAAGCAAACACCTGATCCGCATATCCTTTACCACTTCTGAAAACACACTCCTCATCCCCAATCTGATGCTCTGTACATGCTTTCACCCTCTCAATCAATACCCTCCCATATAATTTCCCAGGAATACTCAACAAACTTATACATCTGTAATTTGAGCACGCACCTTTATCCCCTTTGCCTTTGTACAATGGCACTATGCACGCATTCCGCCAATCCTCAGGCACCTCACCATGAATCATACATACATTAAATAACCTTAACAACCAGTCAACAACACAGTCACCCCCTTTTTTAATAAATTCCACTGCAATACCATCCAAACCTGCTGCCTTGCCGGCTTTCATCTTCCGCAAAGCTTTTACTATATAGATAGATAAATGAATGAAAAATATATAAAGAAATATACATATATATATATATATATATATATATATATATATATATATATATATATATATATATATATATATATATATATATTTTTTTTATACTTTGTCGCTGTCTCCCGCGTTTGCGAGGTAGCGCAAGGAAACAGACGAAAGAAATGGCCCAACCCCCCCCATACACATGTATATACATACGTCCACACACGCAAATATACATACCTACACAGCTTTCCATGGTTTACCCCAGACGCTTCACATGCCTTGATTCAATCCACTGACAGCACGTCAGCCCCGGTATACCACTTCGCTCCAATTCACTCTATTCCTTGCCCTCCTTTCACCCTCCTGCATGTTCAGGCCCCGATCACACAAAATCTTTTTCACTCCATCTTTCCACCTCCAATTTGGTCTCCCTCTTCTCCTTGTTCCCTCCACCTCCAACACATATATCCTCTTGGTCAATCTTTCCTCACTCATCCTCTCCATGTGCCCAAACCACTTCAAAACACCTTCTTCTGCTCTCTCAACCACGCTCTTTTTATTTCCACACATCTCTCTTACCCTTACGTTACTCACTCGATCAAACCACCTCACACCACACATTGTCCTCAAACATCTCATTTCCAGCACATCCATCCTCCTGCGCACAACTCTATCCATAGCCCACGCCTCGCAACCATACAACATTGTTGGAACCACTATTCCTTCAAACATACCCATTTTTGCTTTCCGAGATAATGTTCTCGACTTCCACACATTCTTCAAGGCCCCCAGAATTTTCGCCCCCTCCCCCACCCTATGATCCACTTCCGCTTCCATGGTTCCATCCGCTGCCAGATCCACTCCCAGATATCTAAAACACTTCACTTCCTCCAGTTTTTCTCCATTCAAACTCACCTCCCAATTGACTTGACCCTCAACCCTACTGTACCTAATAACCTTGCTCTTATTCACATTTACTCTTAACTTTCTTCTTCCACACACTTTACCAAACTCAGTCACCAGCTTCTGCAGTTTCACACATGAATCAGCCACCAGCGCTGTGTCATCAGCGAACAACAACTGACTCACTTCCCAAGCTCTCTCATCCCCAACAGACTTCATACTTGCCCCTCTTTCCAAAACTCTTGCATTTACCTCCCTAACAACCCCATCCATAAACAAATTAAACAACCATGGAGACATCACACACCCCTGCCGCAAACCTACATTCACTGAGAACCAATCACTTTCCTCTCTTCCTACACGTACACATGCCTTATATCCTCGATAAAAACTTTTCACTGCTTCTAACAACTTTCCTCCCACACCATATATTCTTAATACCTTCCACAGAGCATCTCTATCAACTCTATCATATGCCTTCTCCAGATCCATAAATGCTACATACAAATCCATTTGCTTTTCTAAGTATTTCTCACATACATTCTTCAAAGCAAACACCTGA
Organism: Panulirus ornatus; assembly: GCF_036320965.1. Taxonomy (NCBI): domain Eukaryota; kingdom Metazoa; phylum Arthropoda; class Malacostraca; order Decapoda; family Palinuridae; genus Panulirus; species Panulirus ornatus. Next base: position 46,981,977 of record NC_092225.1, on the reverse strand, counting down.
TCCACACATCCTCTACCACTTCTGAAACCACACTGCTCTTCCCCAATCTGATGCTCTGTACATGCCTTCACCCTCTCAATTAATACCCTCCCATATAATTTACCAGGAATACTCAACAAACTTATACCTCTGTAATTTGAGCACTCACTCTTATCCCCTTTGCCTTTGTACAATGGCACTATGCACGCATTCCGCCAATCCTCAGGCACCTAACCATGAGTCATACATACATTATATACATATATATACATATATATACATATATATATATACATATATATATATATATATATATATATATATATATATATATATATATATATATATATATATATATATATATATATATATATATATATATATATATCGGAAAGCAAAAATGGGTATGTTTGAAGGAATAGTGGTTCCAACAATGTTGTATGGTTGCGAGGCGTGGGCTATGGATAGAGTTGTGCGCAGGAGGATGGATATGCTGGAAATGAGATGTTTGAGGACAATGTGTGGTGTGAGGTGGTTTGATCGAGTTAGTAACGTAAGGGTAAGAGAGATGTGTGGAAATAAAAAGAGCGTGGTTGAGAGCAGAAGAGGGTGTTTTGAAATGGTTTGGGCACATGGAGAGAATGAGTGAGGAAAGATTGACCAAGAGGATATATGTGTCGGAGGTAGAGGGAACGAGGAGAAGTGGAAGACCAAATTGGAGGTGGAAAGATGGAGTGAAAAAGATTTTGTGTGATCGGGGCCTGAACATGCAGGAGGGTGAAAGGAGGGCAAGGAATAGAGTGAATTGGATCGATGTGGTACACCGGGGTTGACTTGCTGTCAGTGGATTGAATCAGGTCATGTGAAGCGTCTGGGGTAAACCATGGAAAGCTGTGTAGGTATGTATATTTGCGTGTGTGGACGTATGTATATACATGTGTATGGGGGGGGGGGTTGGGCCATTTCTTTCGTCTGTTTCCTTGCGCTACCTCGCAAACGCGGGAGACAGCGACAAAGCAAAAGAAAAAAAAAAAAAAAATATATATATATATATATATATATATATATATATATATATATATATATATATATATATATTTCTTTTTTTTTCAAACTATTTGCCATTTCCCGCATCAGCAAGGTAGCGTTAAGAACAGAGGCCTGGGCCTTTCAGGGAATATCCTCACCTGGCCCCCTTCTCTGTTCCTTCTTTTGGAAAATAATAAAAAAAAAAACGAGATGGGAGGATCTCCAGTCCCCCGCTCCCTCCCCTTTTAGTCGTCTTCCACGACACAAAGGGAATACGTGGAAAGTATTCTTTCTACCCTATCCCCAGGGATAATATATATATATATATATATATATATATATATATATATATATATATATATATATATATATATATATATATATATGTATATACATAGTGGTGATGTGAGAAGGAGGTGGAGTGAGTATTTTGAAGGTTTGTTGAATGTGTTTGATGACAGAGTGGCAGATATAGGGTGTCTTGGTCGAGGTGGTGTGCAAAGTGAGAGGGTTGGGAAAATGATTTGGTAAACAGAGAAGAGGTAGTAAAAGCTTTGCGGACGATGAAAGCCGGCAAGGCAGTAGGTTTCGATAGTATTGCAGTGGAATTTATTAAAAAAGGGGATGGCTGTATTGTTGACTGGTTGGTAAGGTTATTTAATGTATATATGATTCATGGTGAGGTGCCTGAGGATTGGCGAATTCCTTGCATAGTGCCATTGTACAAATGCAAAGGGGATAAGAGTGAGTGCTCAAATTACAGAACCATAAGTTTGTTGAGTAATCCTGGTAAATTATATGGGAGAATATTGATTGAGAGGGTGAAGGCATGTACATAGCATCAGATTGGGGAAGAGCAGTGTGGTTTCAGAAGTGGTAGAGGATGTGTGGATCAGGTGTTTGCTTTGAAGAACGTATGTGAGAAATACTTAGAAAAGCAAATGGATTTGAATGTAGCAATTATGGATCTAGAGAAGGCATATGATAGAGTTGATAGAGATGCTCTGTGGAATGTACTATGAATATATGGTGTGGGAGGCAAGTTGTTAGAAGCAGTGAAAAGTTTTTATCGAGGATGTAAGGCATGTGTACGTGTAGGAAGAGGGGAAAGTGATTGGTGAATGTAGGTTTGCGGCAGGGGTGTGTGATGTCTCCATGGTTGTTTAATTTGTTTATGGATGGGGTTGTTAGTGAGGTGAATGTTAGAATTTTGGAAAGAGGGGCAAGTATGAAGTCTGTTGGGGATGAGAGAGCTTGGGAAGTGAGTCAGTTATTGTTCGCTGATGATACAGCGTTGATGGCTGAATCATGTGAGAAACTGCAGAGGCTGATGACTGAGTTTGGTAAAGCGTGTGAAAGAAGAAAGTTAAGAGTAAATGTGAATAAGAGCAAGGTTATTAGGTACAGTAGGGTTGAGGATCAAGTCAATTGGGAGGTAAGTTTGAATGGTGAAACACTGGAGGAAGTAAAGTGTTTTAGATATCTGGGAGTGGATCTGGCAGCGGATGGAACCATGGAAGCGGAAGTGAATCATAAGGTGGGGAGGGGGCGAAAATCCTGGGAGCCTTGAAGAATGTGTGGAAGTCGAGAACATTATCTCGGAAAGCAAAAATGGGTATGTTTGAAGGAATAGTGGTTCCAACAATGTTGTATGGTTGCGAGGCGTGGGCTATGGATAGAGTTGTGCGCAGGATGGTGGATGTGCTGGAAATGAGATGTTTGAGGACAATATGTGTTGTGTGGTGGTTTGATCGAGTAAGTACTGTAAGGGTAAGAGAGATGTGTGGAAATAAAAAGAGCGTGGTTGAGAGAGCAGAAGAGTGTGTTTTGAAATGGTTTGGGCACATGGAGAGAATGAGTGAGGAAAGATTGACCAAGAGAATATATGTGTCGGAGGTGGAGGGAACGAGGAGAAGTGGTAGACCAAATTGGAGGTGGAAAGATGGAGTGAAAAAGATTTTGTGTGATCGGGGCCTGAACATGCAGGAGGGTGAAAGGCGGGCAAGGAATAGAGTGAATTGGATCGATATGGTATACCGGGGTCGACGTGCTGTCACTGGATTGAATCAGGGCATGTGAATTGTCTGGGGTACATCATGGAAAGTTATGTGGGGCCTGGATGTGGAAAGGGAGCTGTGGTTTCGGGCATTATTACATGACAGCTAGAGACTGAGTGTGTACGAATGGGGCCTTTGTTGTCTTTTCCTAGCGCTACCTCGCACACGTGAGGGGGGGAGGGGGATGTTATTCCATGTGTGGCGAGGTGGCGATGGGAATAAATAAAGGCAGGCAGTATGAATTATGTACATGTGTATATTTGCATAAGTCTGTGTGTGTATATATATGTGTACATTGAGATGTATAGATATGTATATTTGCGTGTCTGGACGTGTATGTATATACATGTGTATGGGGGTGGGTTAGTCCATTTCTTTCGTCTGTTTCCTTGCGTTACCTTGCAATCGCAGGAGACAGTGACAAAGCAAAATAAATAAATGAAATATACATACATATTATCTATTATACTGTGTCGCTGTCTCCCGCGTCAGCGAGGTAACGCAAGCAAATAGACGAAAGAATGACCCAACCCACCCACATACACATGTATATACATACACGTCCGCACAAGCACATATACATACGTATTCATCTCAATGTATACATATATATACATACACAGACATATACATATATACATTTGTACACAATTCATACTAGCTGCCTTTATTCATTTTCGTCGCCACCCCATCACACATAAAATGAAAACCCTCTCTCCCCGCGAGGTAGCGCTAGGAAAATACAACAAAGGCCACATTCGTTCACACTCAGTCTCTCGCTATTATGTATAATGCACCGAAACCACAGCTCCATTCCCACATTCAGGCCCCACAAAACTTTCTATGGGTTACCCCAGACGCTTCACATGCCCTGGTTCAATCCATTGACAGCAGGTCGACCCCGGTTTAACTCATCGTTCCATTTCACTCTATTCCTTACGCGCCCTTCACCATCCGGCATGTTCAGGCCCCGATCGCTCAAAATCTTTTTCACTCCATCCTTCCACCTCCAATTTGGTCTACCACTTCTCCTCGTTCCCTCCACCTCTGACATATATATCCTCTTTGTCAATCTTTCCTCACTCATTCTCTCCATGAGAACAAACCATTTCAAAACACCCTCTTCTGCTCTCTCAACTACACTCTTTTCACCACCACACATCTCTCTTACCCTTTCATTACTTACTCGAACATACCATCTTATACCACATGAGTGGCGGGGTGGAGATGGAAATTGATTAATGCAGCATGTGTGAATAATTACATGTGTATATATCTATATATCTGTGTATGTATATGTATATATAAGTTGAAATGTATAGGTATATATATGTGTATTTGGGTGTGTTGGGCCATTCTTTCGTCTGTTTCCTTGCGCGGCCTCGCTAACCCAGAAGAGAGCGACAAGGTATGATAAATTTGATAAATAGATAAAATATACATACACACACACACACACACACATTTATATATATATATACATATATATATATATATATATATATATATATATATATATATATATATATATATATATATATATATATACATATATATTTTCTTTTTTTTTTTTTCATACGATTCGCCATTTCCCGCGTTTGCGAGGTAGCGTTAAGAACAGAGGACTGGGTCTTAGACGGAAAATCCTCACCTGGCCCCCTTCTCTGTTCCCTCTTTTGGAAAATTAAAAAAAAAAAAAAAAACGAGAGGGGAGGATTTCCAGCCACCCGCTCCCTTCCCATTTAGTCGCCTTCTACGACACGCAGGGAATACGTGGGAAGTATTCTTTCTCCCCTATCCCCAGGGATAACATATATATATATATATATATATATATATATATATATATATATATATATATATATATATATATATATATATATATATAAATATATATATATTTTATATAAATATATATTTTATATAAATATATAAATATTATATATATATATATATATATATATATATATATATATATATATATATATATATATATATATATATATATATATATATATATATATACATATATATATACATATATATATATATATATATATATATATATATATATATATATATATATATATATATATATATATATATTCATTCATCATCCATTATAATTTGTCGCTGTCTCCCGCGTTAGCGAGGTAGCGCAAGGAAACAGACTAAAGAATGGCCCAACCCACCCACATACACATGTATATACATACACGTCTGCACACTCACATATACATACCTATTCATCTCAACGTATATATATATATATATATATATATATATATATATATATATATATATATATATATATATATATATATATATATATTCTTTTTTTTTTTGCTTTGTCGCTGTCTCCCGCGTTTGCGAGGTAGCGCGAGGAAACAGACGAAAGAAATGGCCCAACCCACCCCCATACACATGTATATACATACGTCCACACACGCAAATATACATACCTACACAGCTTTCCATGGTTTACCCCAGACGCTTCACATGCCCTGATTCAATCCACTGACAGCAAGTCAACCCCGGTATACCACATCGATCCAATTCACTCTATTCCTTGCCCTCCTTTCACCCTCCTGCATGTTCAGGCCCCGATCACACAAAATCTTTTTCACTCCATCTTTCCACCTCCAATTTGGTCTACCACTTCTCCTCGTTCCCTCTACCTCCGACACATATATCCTCTTGGTCAATCTTTCCTCACCCATTCTCTCCATGTGCCCAAAGCATTTCAAAACACCCTCTTCTGCTCTCTCAACCACGCTCTTTTTATTTCCACACATCTCTCTTACCCTTACGTTACTTACTCGATCAAACCACCTCACGCCACACATTGCCCTCAAACATCTCATTTCCAGCACATCCATCCTCCTGCGCACAACTCTATCCATAGCCCACGCCTCGCAACCATACAACATTGTTGGAACCACTATTCCTTCAAACATACCCATTTTTGCTTTCCGAGATAATGTTCTCGACTTCCACACATTCTTCAAGGCTCCCAGGATTTTCGCCCCCTCCCCCACCCTATGATCCACTTCCGCTTCCATGGTTCCATCCGCTGCCAGATCCACTCCCAGATATCTAAAACACTTTACTTCCTCCAGTTTTTCTCCATGCAAACTTACCTCCCAATTGACTTGACCCTCAACCCTACTGTACCTAATAACCTTGCTCTTATTCACATTTACTCTTAACTTTCTTCTTTCACACACTTTACCAAACTCAGGCACCAGCTTCTGCAGTTTCTCACATGAATCAGCCACCAGCGTTGTATCATCAGCGAACAACAACTGACTCACTTCCCAAGCTCTCTCATCCACAACAGACTTCATACTTGCCCCTCTTTCCAAAACTCTTGCATTTACCTCCCTAACAACCCCATCCATAAACAAATTAAACAACCATGGAGACATCACACACCCCCGCCGCAAACCTACATACACTGAGAACCAATCACTTTCCTCTCTTCCTACATATATATATATATATATATATATATATATATATATATATATATATATATATATATATATATATATATATATATATATATACACACACACACAGACATATACATATATAAACATGCACATAAATCATACTGTCTGCCTTTATTCATTCCCGTACCACCCCACCACATATGAAATAACAGCCCCATCCCCCGCATGTGTGCGAGGTAGCGCTAGGAATAGACAACAAAGGCCACATTCGTTCTCACTCAGTCTCTGGCTGTCATGTATAATGCACCAAAACCACAGCTCCCTTTCCACATCCAGGCCCCACAGAACTTTCCATGGTTTACCCCAGAGGCTTCACATGTCCTGGTTCAATCCATTGACAGCACGTCGACCCAAGTATACCACATCGTTCCAATTCACTCTGTTCCTTACACGCCTTTCACCCTCCTGCATGTTAATGCCCCGATCACTCAAAATCTTTTTCACTCTATCTTTCCACCTCCAATTTGGTCTCCCACTTCTCCTCGTTCCCTCCACCTCTGACACATACATCCTCTTTGTCAATCTTTCTTCACTCATTCTCTCCATGTGACCAAACCATTTCAAAACACCCTCTTCTGCTCTCTCAACCACACTCTTTTCATTACCACACATCTCTCTTACCCTATTATCACTTACTCGATCAAACCACCCCACACCACATATTGTCCTTAAACATCTCATTTCCAGCACATCCATCCTCCTTTCTTCGCACAACTCTATCTATGGCCCATGCCTCGCAACCATATAACATTGTTGGAACCACTATTCCTTCGAACATACCCATTTTAGCTTTCCGAGATAATTTCTCGACTTCCACACATTCTTCAACGCTCCCAGAATTTTCGCCCCCTCCCCTATCCTATGATACACTTCCGCTTCCATGGTTTCATCCGTTGCCAAATCCACTCCCTGATATCTAAAACACTTCACTTCCTCCAGGTTTTGTCCATTTAAACTTACCTCCCAATTGACTTGTCCCTCAACCCTACTGCACCTAACAACCTTGCTCTTATTCACATTTTCTCTCAGCTTTCTCCTCTCACACGCTTTACCAAACTCAGTCACCAGCTTCTGCAGTTTTTCCCACGAATCAGCCACCAGCGCTGTATCATCAGCGAAAAACAACTGACTCACTTCCCAAGCTCTCTCATTCACAACAGACTGCATACTTGCCCCTCTTTCTGAAACTCTTGCATTCACCTCCCTAACAAACCCATCCATAAACAAATGAAACAACCACAGAGGCATCACACACCCCTGCCGCAAACCTACATTCACTGAGAACCAATCACTTTCCTCTCTTCCTACACGTACACATGCCTTACATCCTTGATAAAAACTTTTCACTGCTTCTAACAACCTACCTCCCACACCATATATCCTCAATACTTTCCAAAGAGCATCTCAGTCAGCGCCATCATATGCTTTCTCCAGATCCATACATGCTACATACAAATCCATTTGCTTTTCTGAGTATTTCTCACATACATTCTTCAAAGCAAACGCCTGATCCACACATCCTTTACCACTTCTGAAACCACACTGTTCTTCCCCAATCTGATGCTTTGTACAAGTCTTCACCCTCTCAATCAATACTCTCCCATATAATTTACCAGGAATACTCAACAAACTTATACCTCTGTAATTTGAGCACTCACATTTATCCCCTTTGCCTTTGTACAATGGCACTAGGCAAGCATTCCGCCAATCCTCAGGCACCTCACCATGAGTCATACATACATTAAAGAACCTTACCAACCAGTCAATAATACATTCACCCCCTTTTTTAATAAATTCCACGGCAATACCATCCAAACCCGCTGCCTTGCCGGCTTTCATCTTCCGTCAAGCTTTTACTACCTCTTCTCTGTTTACCAAATCATTCTCCCTGACCCTTTCACTTTGCACACCACCTCGACCAAGACACCCTATATCTTCCACTCTATCATCAAACACATTCAACAAACCTTCAAAATACTTGCTTCATCTCCTTCTCACATTACCACTACTTGTTATCACCTCCCCATTGGCCCCCTTCACTGAAGATCCTATTGATTCCCTTGTCTTACACACATTATTTACCTCCTTCCAAAACATCTTTTTATTCTCCCTAAAATTTAATAATACTCTCTCACCCCAAATATCATTTGCCCTCTTTTTCACCTCTTGCACCTTTCTCTTGACCTCCTGCCTCTTTCTTTTATACATCTCCCACTCATTTGCATTATTTCCCTGTAAAAATCGTCCAAATGCCTCTCTCTTCTCTTTCACTAATAATCTTACTTCTTCATCCCACCACTCACTACCCTTTCTAATCTGCCTACCTCCCACGCTTCTCATGCCACAAGCGTCTTTTACGCAAGCTATCACTGCTTCCCTAAATACATCCCATTCCTCCCCCATTCCCCTTATGTCGTTTGTTCTCACCTTTTCCATTCTGTACTCATTCTCTCCTGATACTTCCTCACACAAGTCTCCTTCCCAAGCTCACTTACTCTCACCACTCGCTTCACCCCAACATTCTCTCTCCTCTTCTGAAAACCTCTACAAATCTTCACCTTCGCCTGCAGAAGATAATGATCAGACATCCTTCCAGTTGCACCTCTCAGCACATTAACATCCAAAAGACTCTCTTTCGCACGCCTATCAATCAACACGTAATCCAATAACGCTCTTTGGCCATCTCTCCTACTTACATATGTATACTTATGTATATCTCTCTTTTTAAACCAGGTATTCCCAATTACCAGTCCTTTTTCAGCACATAAATCTACAAGCATTTCACCATTTCCATTTAAAACACTGAACACCCCGTGTACACCAATTATATATATATTTTCTTTCTTTTTTCTCATAATATTCGCCATCTCCCGTGTTAGCGAAGGAGTGTTAAGAAGAGAGGACTGAGCCTTTAAGGGGAATCCTCACCTGGCCCCCTTCTCTCTTCCTTCTTTTGGAAAATTTAAATAAAAAACGAGAGGAGAGGATTTCCATGCCCCCGTTCCCTCCCCTTTTAGTGGCCTTTTACTACACGCATGGGATACGTGGGAAGTATTCTTTCTCCCCTATCCCCAGGGATATATATATATATATATATATATATATATATATATATATATATATATATATATATATATATATATATATATATCCCTGGGGATAGGGGATTAAGAATACTACCCACGTATTCCCTGCTTGTCGTAGAAGGCGACTGAAAGGGGAGGAAGCGGGAGGCTGGAAATCCTGCCCTCTCATTTTTTTTTTTTTTTAATTTTCCAAAAGAAGGAACAGAGGGGGCCAGATGAGGATATTCCACAAAGGCCCAGTCCTCTGTTCTTAACGTTACCTCGCTAACACGGGAAATGGCGAATAGTTTAAAAGAAAGAAAAGAATATATATATATATATATATATATATATATATATATATATATATATATATATATATATATATATATATATATATATATATATATATATATATATATATCTTTTTTCTTTCATACTATTCGCCATTTCCCGCGTTAGCGTTAAGAAGTAGCGTAAGAGGTAGCGTTAAGAACAGAGGACTGGGCCTTTGTGGAATATCCTCATCTGGCCCGCTCTGTTCCTTCTTTTGGAAAATTAAAAAAAAAAAAGCGAGAGGGGAGGATTTCCAGCCCCCCGCTCCCATATATATATATATATATATATATATATATATACACTAATTATTTACTTATTTATATATACATATATATATATACATATATATATATATATATATATATATATATATATATATATATATATATATATATATATTTCTTTCTTTCTTTCAAACTATTCGCCATTTCCCGCATTAGCGAGGTAGCGTCAAGAACAGAGGACTAGGCCTTTGAGGGAATACCCTCACCTGGCCCAATTCTCTGTTCCTTCTTTTGGAAAATTGAAAAAAAAAAAAAAAAAAAAAAAAAACCGAGAGGGGAGGATTTCCAGCCCCCCGCTCCCTCCCCTTTTAGTCGCCTTCTACGACACGCAGGGAATACGTGGGAAGTATTCTTAATCCCCTATCCCCAGGGATAATATATATATATATATATATATATATATATATATATATATATATATATATATATATATATATATATATATATATATACACTATTTATTTACTTATTTATATATACATATATATATATATATATATATATATATATATATATATATATATATATATATATATATATATATATATATATATTTTTTTTTATACTTTGTCGCTGTCTCCCGCGTTTGCGAGGTAGCGCAAGGAAACAGACGAAAGAAATGGCCCAACCCCCCCCCCCCATACACATGTATATACATACGTCCACACACGCAAATAAACATACCTACACAGCTTTCCACGGTTTACCCCAGACGCTTCACATGCCTTGATTCAATCCACTGACAGCACGTCAACCCCGGTATACCACATCGCTCCAATTCACTCTATTCCTTGCCCTCCTTTCACCCTCCTGCATGTTCAGGCCCCGATCACACAAAATCTTTTTCACTCCATCTTTCCACCTCCAATTTGGTCTCCCTCTTCTCCTTGTTCCCTCCACCTCCGACACATATATCCTCTTGGTCAATCTTTCCTCACTCATCCTCTCCATGTGCCCAAACCACTTCAAAACACCCTCTTCTGCTCTCTCAACCACGCTCTTTTTATTTCCACACATCTCTCTTACCCTTACGTTACTCACTCGATCAAACCACCTCACACCACACATTGTCCTCAAACATCTCATTTCCAGCACATCCATCCTCCTGCGCACAACTCTATCCATAGCCTACGCCTCGCAACCATACAACATTGTTGGAACCACTATTCCTTCAAACATACCCATTTTTGCTTTCCGAGATAATGTTCTCGACTTCCACACATTCTTCAAGGCCCCCAGAATTTTCGCCCCCTCCCCCACCCTATGATCCACTTCCGCTTCCATGGTTCCATCCGCTGCCAGATCCACTCCCAGGTATCTAAAACACTTCACTTCCTCCAGTTTTTCTCCATTCAAACTCACCTCCCAATTGACTTGACCCTCAACCCTACTGTACCTAATAACCTTGCTCTTATTCACATTTACTCTTAACTTTCCTCTTCCACACACTTTACCAAACTCAGTCACCAGCTTCTGCAGTTTCTCACATGAATCAGCCACCAGCGCTGTATCATCAGCGAACAACAACTGACTCACTTCCCAAGCTCTCTCATCCCCAACAGACTTCATACTTGCCCCTCTTTCCAAAACTCTTGCATTTACCTCCCTAACAACCCCATCCATAAACGAATTAAACAATCATGGAGACATCACACACCCCTGCCGCAAACCTACATTCACTGAGAACCAATCACTTTCCTCTCTTCCTACACGTACACATGCCTTACATCCTCGATAAAAACTTTTCACTGCTTCTAACAACTTTCCTCCCACACCATATATTCTTAATACCTTCCACAGAGCATCTCTATCAACTCTATCATATGCCTTCTCCAGATCCATAAATGCTACATACAAATCCATTTGCTTTTCTAAGTATTTCTCACATACATTCTTCAAAGCAAACACCTGATCCACACATCCTCTACCACTTCTGAAACCACACTGCTCTTCCCCAATCTGATGCTCTGTACATGCCTTCACCCTCTCAATACCCTCCCATATAATTTACCAGGAATACTCAACAAACTTATACCTCTGTAATTTGAGCACTCACTCTTATCCCCTTTGCCTTTGTACAATGGCACTATGCACGCATTCCGCCAATCCTCAGGCACCTCACCATGAGTCATACACACATTAAATAACCTTACCAACCAGTCAACAATACAGTCACCCCCTTTTTTAATAAATTCCACTGCAATACCATCCAAACCTGCTGCCTTGCCGGCTTTCATCTTCCGCAAAGCTTTCACTACCTCTTCTCTGTTTACCAAATCATTTTCCCTAACCCTCTCACTTTGCACACCACCTCGACCAAAACACCCTATATCTGCCACTCTATCATCAAACACATTCAACAAACCTTCAAAATACTCACTCCATCTCCTTCTCACATCACCACTACTTGTTATCACCTCCCCATTTGCGCCCTTCACTGAAGTTCCCATTTGCTCCCTTGTCTTACGCACTTTATTTACCTCCTTCCAGAACATCTTTTTATTCTCCCTAAAATTTAATGATACTCTCTCACCCCAACTCTCATTTGCCCTTTTTTTCACCTCTTGCACCTTTCTCTTGACCTCCTGTCTCTTTCTTTTATACATCTCCCACTCAATTGCATTTTTTCCCTGCAAAAATCGTCCAAATGCCTCTTTCTTCTCTTTCACTAATACTCTTACTTCTTCATCCCACCACTCACTATCCTTTCTAATCAACCCACCTCCCAGTCTTCTCATGCCACAAGCATCTTTTGCGCAATCCATCACTGATTCCCTAAATACATCCCATTCCTCCCCCACTCCCCTTGCTTCCATTGTTCTCACCTTTTTCCATTCTGTACTCAGTCTCTCCTGGTACTTCCTCACACAGGTCTCCTTCTCAAGCTCACTTACTCTCACCACCCTCTTCACCCCAACATTCACTCTTCTTTTCTGAAAACCCATACAAATCTTCACCTTAGCCTCCACAAGATAATGATCAGACATCCCTCCAGTTGCACCTCTCAGCACATTAACATCCAAAAGTCTCTCTTTCGCACGCCTGTCAATTAACACGTAATCCAATAACGCTCTCTGGCCATCTCTCCTACTTACATACGTATACTTATGTATATCTCGCTTTTTAAACCAGGTATTCCCAATCATCAGTCCTTTTTCAGCACATAAATCTACAAGCTCTTCACCATTTCCATTTACAACACTGAACACCCCATGTATACCAATTATTCCCTCAACTGCCACATTACTCACCTTTGCATTCAAATCACCCATCACTATAACCCGGTCTCGTGCATCAAAACCACTAACACACTCAATCAGCTGCTCCCAAAACACTTGCCTCTCTTGATCTTTCTTCTCATGCCCAGGTGCATATGCACCAATAATCACCCACCTCTCTCCATCAACTTTCAGTTTTACCCATATTAATCGAGAATTTACTTTCTTACACTCTATCACATACTCCCACAACTCCTGTTTCAGGAGTATTGCTACTCCTTCCCTTGCTCTTGTCCTCCCACTAACCCCTGACTTTACTCCCCAGACATTCCCAAACCACTCTTCCCCTTTACCCTTGAGCTTCGTTTCACTCAGAGCCAAAACATCCAGGTTCCTTTCCTCAAACATACTACCTATCTCTCCTTTTTTTCACATCTTGGTTACATCCACACACATTTAGGCACCCCACTCTGAGCCTTCGAGGAGGATGAGCACTCCCCGCGTGACTCCTTCTTCTGTTTCCCATTTTAGAAAGTTAATACAAGGAGGGGAGGATTTCCGGCCCCCCGCTCCCGTCCCCTCTAGTCGCTTTCTACGACACGCGAGGAATACGTGGGAAGTATTCTTTCACCCCTATCCCCAGGGATAATATACATATATATATACATATACACATACACACACATACACATACATACGCACATATACACACACACACACACATACATATATATACATATGAAAAATGTAAGAAACAATTTAGAAAACTGAAACTTCTAGCTTGAAATGAATGAAAAAAAATGAATGTCACATAATGGTTCAACCTCTGGCTATGGAAAAAAGGAAATGTATAATTTATTTACACAAACGTCAATAGCAGTTCTCATCAGTTTAACCACTGTATCAATAAGCTTCAATGTCTAAGCTACATTTTTCTCCAATTTCACTATTTTCCTTCACATTTTCAATTGTGTCTGAAGGTTCTACTTCAAGAGTGATTGTTTTTCCAGTAAGGGTCTTCACATCTTGGTTACATCCACACACATTTAGGCACCCCACTCTATATATATATATATATATATATATATATATATATATATATATATATATATATATATATATATATATATGTATATATAAATAAGTAAATAAATAGTGTATATATATATATATATATATATATAATATATATATAGTATATATATATATACATATATATATATATATATATTACTGAGCCACTTTGGTATAGAGAAGAACTAAGAAAAATTATCCTGTCCTAGTTTCATCCTGTGCCAAGGCTGTCTCTATATTCTGCTGTGTTTGACATGAAGGAACTGCTCATTCTCTCTCTCCCCTGACCCATCCTTTGTCTTGTTGATATTGCTGGCGTCTCCTTACGGTGCCCAGTGACCATAAATGTCCACTTCCTTCCCCGTCTGGTTGTCTCGAGTCCTGCCCGGGGATCTTACTGCGTCGTATAAGGATATAAATAGGATATTAACAACACGGGTGGTCCCATACGCGACGGCGGAGAAGGATCTCCTGAACGCTACCGTTCGGCTCCATGGTGGCTGGCCCTCGGGGCATGAGCAAGATTCCTGGAAGTCTCACTACTGGGATGTTCGGGTGATGTTCACGAATAACTCTCAATACTGTAAGGATTGTGGAAATACGGAGGTGGTCTCCCGAGCTGTCTTATATGTATTGTCTTGACCGGAACACACCTGTTGCATCGGTTCCACATACCAATGGTTGAACATTTGTGGTTCCTCTCTCTCTCTCTCTCTCTCTCTCTCTCTCTCTCTCTCTCTCTCTCTCTCTCTCTCTCTCTCTCTCTCTCTCTCTCTCTCTCTCTCTCTCTCTCTCTCTCTCTCTCTCTCTCTGTTTTTCTTTCACTTCAGCACACACATAATGAACTGGCTAAGAAATTCACAGAGGAAGACATTAGGGACCCAGCAACAGTGGGATAGGAGGGGAAGGAGGACGTTGAAGGCAATGAAACATCTAGGAAAGGGATAAGCAGATTATTGGGAGGTCAAGAGGAAGATGCAGGGGTTAAAAAAGAAAGCAAATGAGAGTTGGGGTGTAAGATATTCGGTTAACCTTAGGGATGATATATGCCTTGAAAAGGGAACCCGGTTAATACTGTTGTGAAAAACAAGAGAACAGATTGGAACACCGGTGAGGAGGTTGAGAAAGGCTTGCGTAAAGTGAAATGTGGCAAGGTGACTGAAGTGGATGGTATTGCAGCTGATTTTCTTAAGAAAGGGGATGATATGTTGGGGATTGGTTCCTAAGGATTTTCATTGTTATATGGATCATGGTGAGGTGTTTAGGGATTGGCGGAATGCAATGGCAAAGGGGATTAAGGTGAGTGTTCAAACATTAGAGGTATAAGCTTGTTGATTGTATTTGTTTAGATATATGGGAGAGTAGTTATTGAGTGGTGGAAGGCATGTGCAGAGCATCAGATTGGGGAAGAGCAGTGTGGTTTCAGAAGTGGTAGAGAATGTGTGGTTCAGGTGTTTGCTTTAAAGAATGTATATGAGAAATACTTAGAGAAACAGATTGATCTGTATGTAGCATCATGTATGTAGCATTTAGGGATCTGGAGAAGGCTTATGATAGGGTTGATGGAGATGCTTTATGGAAAGTCCTAAGAATATATGGTGTGGGAGGTAAGCTGCTAGAAGCTGTGGGAAGGTTTTTATCAAGGGAATGAGTACGCGTAAGAAGAGAGGAGAATGAATGATTAGAAGTGAAGGTTGGTCTGCGGTAGGAGTGTGTGATGTCACTATGGCTGTTTGATTTCTTAATGGATGGGTTGGCGAGGAAGGTAAATGCAAGAGATTTGGAGAGAGAGTTGAGTATACAGTCCGTTGGGAATGAAAGATCCTGGGAAGTGAGTCAGTTGTTGTTTGGTGATGACACAGCACCGGTGGTAGATTTCAGTGAGCAATTACAGAAGTTTGTGACTGAGTTTGGAAGAGAATGTGAAAGAAGGAAATTGATAGTGAGTGTGAATACAATCAAGGTTATTAGGTTTACCAAAGCAAAGGGGCAGATAAGATGGGGTGTGAGTTTGAATGGAGAGAAAACGGAGGAAGTGAAGCATTTTAGATATCTGGGAGTGAACATTGTAGCAAATGGAACCGTGGATGCAGATGTGAGTCATAGAGTGGGGGATGGAGTGATGGTTCTGGGAGCGATAAAGATTGTGTGGAATGAGCGGTCGTTATCTGGGAGGGCAAAAATGGGTATGTTTAAAGGAATAGTGGTCCTAACAATGTTATATGGCTGCGAGGTATGGGCTATAGATAGGGTTGTGTGGAGGGGATGCATTGGAAACGAAATGTTTGAGGAAAATATGTGATGTAAGGTTTGATCGAGTAAGTAATGGAGAGGTAAGAGAAATGTATGGCAGTGAAAAGAGTGTAGGTAAGAGATCTGAAAAGGATATGCTAAAATGGTTTGGACACATGTAGAGAGTGAATAAGGAGAGTTTGACAAAGATTATTTGCGTCAGAAGTGGAGGGAACAAGGAGAAAGGGGAGACGAAATTGGAGGTTGAAGGATGGAGTGAAAGAGATTTTGAGCAATCGCAGCCTGAACATACAGGAGGGTGAAAGATGTGTACGGGATAGTGAATTGGAACCATGTGTTATATGGGCTGACATGTTGTCAATGGACTGAACCAGGGCATGTGAAGCGTCTGGGGTAAACCATGGAAAGTTTTATGGGGCCTGCATTTGAAAAAGGAGCTGTCGTAATAAAAACAATGTGGTTAAGAGAGACCAAACTGTTTTTATTACGCCACATCTTCCTCACCCTTTCATTGCTTACTCGATTGAACCACTTCACACCACATATTATCCGCAAACATCTCATTTCCAGCACATCCACCCTCCTCCGCACAACCCACGCCTCGCAACCATATAACATTGTTGGCACCACTATTCCTTCAAACATACCCATTTTTGCTTTCCGGGACAATGTTCTCGCCTTCCACACATTTTTCAACGCTTCCAGAACTTTCGCCCACTCCCCCACCCTGTGACCCACTTCTGCTTCCATGGTTCCATCCGCTGCCAAATCCACTCCCAGATATCTAAAACACTTCTTGAGTTGTCAAACTAAGATCTTCATGCTGGAAAGAAATAGGACTAACGTATATATAAACAACAAGACAGTTTTTGTAAACAGATTATATCTCTTTCAAACATGTACAAGAAACCTCACACAAGAGCGTCAGGAGATCATAACATTATAAAGTTCGCCCTCATCATAGCAACGTTAATGGCAATGTACTGGAACCTAGAGGCTAATCCTAGCAGTATATGTAACCAGTTTATACACAGGGAATCAAGATGCATAACATTACGGAAGCAAATTAACAGCAAGCGCGCATAGATTGAAAATAGGTAAGCAAATACCTAATAGAGAAGGTGCGGTGGGAAAGTCAACTTTACCCAGTCGATTTGTTCCTTCACCACGAAGCGGGATGCTATGCCAAGCAGACCTCTAATAAACAGGCTTCAGAGGACCTGGCCCAAGCTGACTGGCCCACGTGATCAGACTGACACCAACAACCAACTGCAAGACCACAGATGACATGCCCCGACCTGCATGCGTTCAGTAGCTTGGTCGCAAAAGATCTAACGCAGAGCGGTCCTCAGCCAACTGGTTTCAGAAATTTTCTCCAACATCTGTGTATGAAGAGGATGCCTCATCATCACTATGTGTCCAGCAGACTGGCCCAGCAGGATATCCTAAGCGGCTGGCCACAACAGCAGTCATACAACACTACCTCAGGAGGGATATCCCAGCAAAATGCATCTTCAGTGCTTCCCAGGAATGTATCCCACAGCCTTGGCTGCGACATACAGGCCCTACCGACACAGCTGTCCCTGTATCATACTTCCTCATCCAGCCAGACCAGGTAACATACTTATCAACATTGACCCCTAGAACGGCCGCTCTCGAACACGAGTGGTTTCCTGACGTCACTGATCTACCTCCCTGGGAGCTTAACGGTACGACCCTTGGGCACGACGGTACTACCTCAGAGCACGATGGCCCGGCCGCTGACCTAGCTCTTGTGGAACAATGTTGGTCTTCATCGAGACTGGTTCCCAACAACACTACCACTGGCTCCGGCGACACCACCACTGAATGGTTCCCAGTATGACCACCACTGACCTCAACACCACCATCCCTGGCCTGCTGCAGAAATACCACCACTGATCGACAGCCAACTTTACCACCACTGGTTGACCCCCAACCACCACCACCATCACAGTCACCACCACCACTGGTCAGCCCCAACACCACCACTGGTTGACCCCCAACCACCACCACCATAATAGTCACCACCACCACTGGTCGGCCCCAACACCAACACCACCACCACTAGCTGAAACCATCACCATCGGCTGTCTCACTCCATCACCACCACTATCTAGACCCCCAAGAGTCCCATCACTGGCCATGAAAAAATGCTTTATCCATCCTCCAACAACACCAGCACTGACCCCAACAACACTACCCATGGGTATACATCAACACTATCAACAATGATCAGCCACCAAAACTATCCCAACCACAAGCAACACAACCGACGGCCCCAACAACATCGCCACCGGCTGGACACCAATTGCACCACTAACGGTCCTCAACAATACTACCACTGGCCCCAACAATACTACCACTGGCCCCAACAATACTACCGCTGGCCCCAACAATACTACCACTGGCCCCAACAATACTACCACTGGCCCCAACAATACTACCACTGGCCCCAACAATACTACCGCTGGCCCCAACAATACTACCACTGGCCCCAACAATACTACCACTGGCCCCAACAATACTACCACTGGCCCTAACAATACTACCGCTGGCCCCAACAATACTACCACTGGCCCCAACAATACTACCACTGGCCCCAACAATACTACCACTGGCCCCAACAATACTACCACTGACCCCAACAATACTACCGCTGGCCCCAACAATACTACCACTGGCCCCAACAATACTACCACTGGCCCCAACAATACTACCACTGGCCCCAACAATACTACCACTGACCCCAACAATACTACCACTGGCCCCAACAATACTACCGCTGGCCCCAACAATACTACCACTGGCCCCAACAATACTACCACTGACCCCAACAATACTACCACTGACCCCAACAATACTACCACTGATCCCAACAATACTACCGCTGGCCCCAACAATACTACCGCTGGCCCCAACAATACTACCGCTGGCCCCAACAATACTACCACTGACCCCAACAATACTACCGCTGGCCCCAACAATACTACCACTGGCCCCAACAATACTACCACTGGCCCCAACAATACTACCACTGACCCCAACAATACTACCGCTGGCCCCAACAATACTACCACTGGCCCCAACAATACTACCACTGGCCCCAACAATACTACCACTGGCCCCAACAATACTACCACTGACCCCAACAATACTACCGCTGGCCCCAACAATACTACCACTGGCCCCAACAATACTACCACTGGCCCCAACAATACTACCACTGACCCCAACAATACTACCACTGACCCCAACAATACTACCACTGACCCCAACAATACTACCGCTGGCCCCAACAATACTACCACTGACCCCAACAATACTACCGCTGGCCCCAACAATACTACCGCTGGCCCCAACAATACTACCACTGGCCCCAACAATACTACCACTGGCCCCAACAATACTACCGCTGGCCCCAACAATACTACCACTGGCCCCAACAATACTACCGCTGGCCCCAACAATACTACCGCTGGCCCCAACAATACTACCGCTGGCCCCAACAATACTACCGCTGGCCCCAACAATACTACCGATGGCCCCAACAATACTACCACTGGCCCCAACAATACTACCGCTGGCCCCAACAATACTACCGCTGGCCCCAACAATACTACCGCTGGCCCCAACAATACTACCACTGGCCCCAACAATACTACCACTGGCCCCAACAATACACCCAGTAGCCGGTTCCCAGGAACGCCACCACTGGCCCCAACAACAACACTACTAGTCTCGAACTACCATCACCACTGGTTAACAACAACACCACAAATGGGTGGCCTCAACAGCACCAACATAGGTCCCCAGCACCACTACCATTGGTTTCAACATCACCACCACTTGTCTCCAACAACACCCTCTCCACCACTGGCTGTCATCAACAACGCTACCACTAGTCCTCAACAACACCATCACTGGCCCCAAGAAAACACCATTGGATCCAACAATTCTTCCATTATCACTTACCGACCCTTAACAATACTACCATTAACCTCCAACAGTGCCATCAATGGTCATCAATTAACATCACCAACAGTCACCAACAACAACATCACTGGTAATTTTCCCATCAACCCCACCACTGGGACCCAGCAATACCACCACTAGCCTGTCCACAATAGTTCCATCACCAGCAGTCCCCAACAACAACACCAACGCCCCCCCCCCCTCCCAACACCACCACCAACAAAACCAGTAATCCAACTCTAATAGCAAAGGCCTCAAGCAGCCTAAATGGCCCCAACACCACCAGAACTGTCTCCACAAGCGCATCACTGTCCCTCAACATCACCACCACTTGCCCACCCCTGTAACACCAGCATTAGTGAACCTCCAGCAGCACCACCATTGGCCGGTCGTCAATATCTTCACCATTAGCCCCAACACCACCACAGTCACTGGTCCCACCGACATCACGGGTCCCCATTGACGCTACCAAAGACTCAGACAACATCGCCACTAACCCAGACAACACCACCACAGACCCAGACAACACTACCACAAACTCAGACAATATCACGACAAACCCAGACAGCACCACCACAAACCCAGACAACACCACCACAAACTCAGACAACACCACCACCATAGACCCGGAAAACACCACCACAGACCCAGACAACAGCACCACAGACACAGAAAACATCACCACAGACCCAAACAACTCCACCAAGGTCACAGACAACACCACCACAAACCCAGACAACACCACCACAAACCCAGACAACATCACCAAAAACCCAGACAACACCACCACAAAATTACCAAAAAACCCAGACAACACCATCGCAAACCCATACAACACCATCACAAACCCAGACAACAACAACACAAACCCAGACAACACCACCACAAACCCAGACAACATCACCACCAACACAGAAACACCACCACAGACCCAGACAACACCATCACAGACCGAGACATCAACACAAACCGAGACAATACCACCACAAACACAACAACAACATCACAAACCCAAACATTACCACCACAAACCCAGAGAACACCACCACAGTCCCAGAAAACATCACCACAATCACACACAACGCCATAAACATAACATCACCACAAACCCAGACAACATCACCACAGACGCAGACAGCACCACCACAAGTCCCGTCAACATCACCACAAACAAAAAAAAAAATCACCACAGACGCAGACAACACCACCACAAACTTAACATCACCACAAGCCCAGAGAACATCAACACAGACCCAGACAACTCCACCAGAGACCCAGACGACATTACCACAAACCCAGACAGCACCAACCACCACAGACTCAGATGACACCACCACAGACCCAGACAACATCCCCACAAACCCAGAAAACACTACCACAAACCCAGATAATACCACGACAAACCCAGACAACACCACCAGAAACCTAGACTACACCACAAACCCAGGCACCATCACAAACACAACATCACCACAAACCCAGACATCACCACCAGAAGCCCAGAAAACACCACCACAAACTCAGACAACACCACCACAAATACAACGTCACCACAAACCCAGACATCACCACCACAAGCCCAGACAACACCACCACAAACACAACAACATCACCACAAACCCAGACATCACCACCACAAGCCCAGACAACACCACCACAAACCCAGACAACACCACCACAAACACAACAACATCACCACAAATACAGAAAACACCACTACAAACCTAGACAACATCACTACAGTCCCAGAAAACATCACCACAATCCCACACTATACCACATACATAACAACATCACCACAAACCCAGACAACATCACCACAGACGCAGACAGCACCGCCACAAACCCCGTCAACATCACCACAAACCCAAAAACATAACCATTGACGCAGGCAACACCACCACAAACACAACATCACCACAAGCCCAGAAAACATCAACACAGACCCAGACAGACACCACCAGAGACCCAGACGACATTACCACAAACCCAGACAACACCACCACTGACGCAGGCGACACCACCACACACCCAGACATAACCACAACCCCAGAAAAGATCACTACAGACGCAGACAACATCACCAAAGAGCCAGAATACATCACTACAAACCACGACAGCACAACCACAAACCCACACAACACCACCACAAACCCACACAACACCACCACAAACTCAGGACATCACTACAAACCTAGATAACACCACCACAAACCCAGACAACACTACCACAAACCCAGACAATACCACCACAAACCCAGACAACACCACCAAACCCAGATAACACCACCACAAACCCAGACAACACCGCCACAAACCCAGACGACACCAACACAAACCCAGACGACATCACCACAGACCCAGATAACATCACCACAAACCCACTCAACACCACCACAAACCCAGACAACACCACCACAGACATAGGGAACACCAACACAAACCCAGACGATATCGCCACAGACCCAGACAACATCACCACAAACCCAAACAACACCACCACAAAACCAGACAACATCACCACAAACACAGACAACACCACCACAAACCCAGACAACACCACCACAAACACAGACAACACCACTACAAACCCAGACGACATCACAACAGACCCAGAAAACACCACCACAAACCGAGACAACAACACCACCACAAACCCAGACAATACCACCACAAACCCAGACGACATCACCACAGACCCAGACAACAACACCACAAACCCAGACAACATCACCACAAACCCAGACAACACCACCACAAACCCAGACAACACCACGACAAACCCAGACAACACACCACAGACCAATACAACACCTCCACAAACCCAGACAACACCACCACAAACCCAGACAATACCACCAAAAACCCAGTCGACATCACCATAGACCCAGACAATACCACCACAGACCCAGATAGCACCACCAAAAACCCAGACAATAATACCACCACAAACCCAGACAACACCACCATAGGCCCAGACAACATCACCAAGACCCAGACAACACCACCATAGACCCAGACAACACCACCACAAACCTAGACAACATCACCACAGACCCAGACAACACACCACAGACCCAGAAATCACCACCAGAAACCCATTCATCACCACCATATGCCCAGACAACATCACCACAGACTCAGACAACACACCAAAGACTCAGACAACACCACCACAGACCCAGCCAACACCATCACAAACCCAGACAACATCCCCAAAAGCCCAGACAACACCGCCACAAACCCAGACAGCACCACCACCACAGACCCAGACAACACCACCACAGACCCAGACAGTATCACCACAGACCCAAACAACACCACCAAAGACCCAACACCACTACAAACCCAGACATCATAACCACAGACTCAGAAAACACCACCACAGACCCAGAAAATATCACCGCAGATTCAGACTACATCACCGCAAGCACAACCAACATCACCACAAACCTATCCAACATCACCACAGACCCAGTCAACACCACCACAGATCCAGACAACATCACTGCAGATCCAGACCGCTAACATCCAACATCACCACAAACCAATCCAACATCACCACAGACCCAGAAAACACCACCACAGACACAGAAAACATCACCAGAGACCCAGACAACACCACCATAAACCCAAACACCATCACCACAGACCCAGACAACATCATCACAGACCCAAACAATACCACCACAAACCCAGACAACTCCACCACAGTCCCAGACAACACCACCACAGACCCAGACAACATAACCAGAGACCTAAACAACATCACCACAGACCTAGACAGCATCACCACAGACTTAGACAACACCACCATAGACCCAGACAACAACATCACAAAAACAGACAACATTACCAGAAACCCATCCAACATCATCACAGACCCAGAAAACGCCACCACAGACCCAGAAACAATTCACAGACCCAGATATCATCATTACAAACCCAGTCAGCATCACCACAGACCCACACAACATTACCCCAAACCCAGACAACCCCACAGGCACAGACAACACCAAAACAGACCCAGGCAACACCAACACAAACCTAGAGAACATCACCACAGTCCCAGACAACACCACCACAGACCCAGGAAACATCACCACTGACCCAGACAACACTACCACAGACCAAGACAACATCACCACAGACCCAGAAAACACCACCACAGACACAGGCAGTATCACCACAAACCCAGACAACATCACCAAAAACCCAGACAACACTACCAGAAACCCAGACACCAGTACCACAAACCCAGACGACACCTACACAAACCCAGATAACACCACCACAAACCCAGACAACATCACTACAGACCCAGACAACATCACCACAAACCCAGACAACATCACCACAAACGCATAAAACACCACCACAAACCGAGACAACATCACCACAAACCCAGACAATACCACCACATACCCAGACGACATCACCACCCATCCAGACAACATCACCACACCCAGACAACACCACCACAAACCCTGACAACGCCACCACAAACCCAGACAATACCACCACAAACCTAAACGACATCACCACAGACCCAAACAATATCACAGACCCAGAGAACACCACCAAAAACCCAGACAATACCACCACAAACACAGACAACATAACTACAGACCCAGACAACACCACCACAGACCCGGACAACACCACCACAGACCCAGACAACATCACCAAAGACCCAGACAACATCACCACAGACCCAGAAAACACACTACAGACCCAGACAACACCACCACAAATCCATTCAACACCATCACAAACACAGACATCACCACAAGCCCAGGCAACACCACCACAAACCCAGACAACACCACCACCACAGACCCAGACAACATTAACATGGACCAAGACGACACTATCACAGACTCAGACAGCATCACCACAGACCCAAACAACACCACCTCAGACCCAGACAACACGATCACAAACGCATACATCACCATGAACCCAGACAACACCACCACAAACCCAGACAACACACCACAAACCCAGACAACATCACCAAAAACACAAACAACACCACCACAGACCCAGAAACATCACCAAGTCCAGACACACCACCACAAACCCAGACAACACCACCACAGACCCATACAACATCACCACAAATCCAGACAACATACCACACAAGACTCAGACAGACCCACCAAGACCAAAACACACGACCCAGACAACACCACCACAACCCAGACAACATCACACAGACCCAGAAACACACCACAAACCCAACAACCACAAACCCATAACATCATCAACCCAAAAAGACACCACATAGATCCAGACACATTACAAACCCAGACAACACACACACAAACCCAAACAGCATCACCACAGACTCAGACAACATTACCCCAAACACATGCAACATCACCGCAAAATCAGAGAACACCACAGGCCCAGACAACACCATCACAGACCCAGGCAACACCACCACAAATCTAGACAACATCACCACAGACCCAGACAACACCACCACAGACACAGACAACACCACCACTGACCCAGGCAATATCACCACAAACCCAGACAACATCACCACAAACCGAGATAACACCACCACAGACCCAGATAACATCACCACAAACTCAGACATCACCACAGACTCAAGCAATATCACCTCAGACCCAGACAACACCACCACAAACCGAGACACCACCACAGACCCAGATAACACCACCACAGACACAGACAACATCACCACAGACCCAGAAAACACCACCAGAAACCCAGACATCATCACTGACCCAGGCAAAACTACCAGAGACCTAGACAACACCATCGCAAACCCAGATATCATCACCACAGACCCAGACAACACCACAGACGCAGACAACATCACCACAGACGCAGGCAACATCACCACAGACCCTGACAACGACACCACAGACCCAGACAAGACCACCATAGGTCACGCAGAACACTACCACTAGAAGGTTCCTCAACACCAGCACCGCTGTCTTCCAAAACCACCACCATCTATTGGCTGACCCCAAACTCACCATTACTGGCCGGCCCCAACAATGTCACCGCTAGCCGACACCTAACAATACCACTGCTAGCCAACCTCCAACAACACCACCACTGGCCAACCTCCAACACCACCACTGGCCAACCTCCAACAACACCACCACTGGCCGACCCCCAACAACACCACCACTGGCCGACCCCCAACAACACCACCACTGGCTGACCCCCAACAACACCACCGCTGGCCAAC
Organism: Panulirus ornatus; assembly: GCF_036320965.1. Taxonomy (NCBI): domain Eukaryota; kingdom Metazoa; phylum Arthropoda; class Malacostraca; order Decapoda; family Palinuridae; genus Panulirus; species Panulirus ornatus. The sequence goes on along the minus strand of NC_092225.1, from coordinate 46,954,939 downwards.
CCCCAACAACACCACCACTGGCTGACCCCCAACAACACCACCACTGGCTGACCCCCAACAACACCACCACTGGCTGACCCCCAACAACACCACCGCTGGCTGACCCCCAACAACACCACCACTGGCTGACCCCCAACAACACCACCACTGGCTGACCCCCAACAACACCACCGCTGGCCAACCCCCAACAACACTACCGCTGGCCAACCCCCAACAACACTACAGCTGGCCAACCCCCAACAACACCACCGCTGGCCAACCCCCAACAACACTACCGCTGGGCGGACAGCACTGGCTGGCCCCCAACAACAGTGGCCTCCAACAAGAGTGACCCCTCAGCAGCATGCCAAGATCGGTGGGTGGCCATGGGCGGCTGGTTATTGAGTAGACAAGCAGCACCTCAGGAATATAGATGAGATTGAACATCAATTAAGGGAACATATTACGCTAGCGTAACTTTCCTGCCACAATCTACCAGCTGATTACGAAGGGCGAAGGATAGAACTGTTCAGAGTGCGTCGCTTTTAAAGTCAGGAGAGAGTGGCATGAATAGCTGAGGCTGACTCGCCTTTCGAGAGCACGAAGTGAAGATCTTGGAAGAGACAACAGTGGGTATCTCGAAGGGGGTAAGAGAGGTTTTTGCAGTCCTTTTTGAAGATTGTACTCGGTCTTGCAGTGGTGGGGGCTGGGGATGGTAGGTTTGTGACTGGAATCGGGTAAGAGAGTCCTTGATGACGGAAAGTGGGGTATTTAAAGAGGCTGAACGTTTAAAAAGTTATAGATTGTGACTTAAAGGGGCAAAGTATGTCTTTCAAGAGCTAAAGTGTGTCTTTAAAGGGTGAGAGCATGTCTTTACATGGGCAGACAGAGTCTGGAAAAGTAAGTCTTTGAGTAGATATCATCATAGGACTTATGAAAAGAAATTAGCAGTAGGAGAGTGAAGTTTTGAAGTAGGTGAATGGAACTTTGAAGTAGGAAAGTGGAACTTTGAAAAACAAGAGTAAAATTTTAAAGAGAGTGGAATTTGAAGCTAGAGAGTTGACCTTTCAAGCAGGAGTGTGGAAACACGAAACAGGCGAACGGAACTTTGAAGCAGTAGATTTGAACTTTGAAGGAGGAAAATTGAACTTCGAAACAGGAAAGTGGAACTTTAAAGCAAGAGAGCCGAACTTGGAAGAAGAGTGGAACTTTGAAGGAGGAGTTTGAATCAAGAAAGTGAGAAAATTCAACTAAGCAGAGTGGAATTTTCAAGGGAGGTAGAGGGAGTGTGAGTTGAGGGGGGGAGGCTGGTTATGACCCCGTGGGGGTAAGACTCCCTACCTAGAATCGACCTAATAGTGTTCTCGGAGAAGCTTAGGGCTTACAGGCGTATCTCACCACTCTCCCTATGTTAGTACGTTTTGTGGTTTTAACACTACCACAGCTTGAGTACTGATCTAGCCCATCACAACTGGAGTATTGATGTAGCCCTAACACAGCTGGAGTATTGATATAGCCCTACCACAGCTGGAGTAGTGATATAGCCCTACCACAGCTGGAGTATTGATGTAGCCCTACCACAGCTGGAGTATTGATGTAGCCCTACCACAGCTGGAGTATTGATGCAGCCCTACCACAGCTGGAGTATTGATGTAGCCCTAACACAGCTGGAGTATTGATGTAGCCCTAACTCAGCTGAGGTGTTGATATATCCCTACCACAACTGGAGTGTTGATGTAGCCCTTCCACAGCTGGAGTGTAGCTGTACCCCTACCACAGCTGGAGTATTGATGTAGCTCTACCACAGTTGGAGTGTTGATGTATCCCTTCTACAGCTGGAGTGTTGATGTAGCCCTGCCACAGCTGGAGTGTTGATATAGTCCCACCACAGCTGGAGTGATTATGTAGCCTTACCACAGCTCAAGTGTTTATATAGTCCTATCACCGCCGAAATGTGATGTAGCCCTACCACAGCTGGACTGTTGCTGTAGCCCCACCACAGCTGGAGTGCTGATGTAGCCCCACCACAGCTGGAGTGTTGATATAGTCCCACCACAGATGGAGTGATTATGTAGCCTTACCACAGCTCAAGTGTTGATATAGTCCTATCACAGCTGAAATGTGATGTAGCCCTACCACAGCTGGACTGCTGCTGTAGCCCCACCACAGCTGGAGTGCTGATGTAGCCCCACCACAGCTGGAGTGCTGATGTCATACCACAGCTGGATTATTGATGTAGCCCTAACACAGCTGGAGTGATGTAGTCCTACTACAGCTGGAGTACTGATGTAGTCCTACAACAGCTGGATTATTGATGTAGCCCTAACACAGCTGGAGTGATGTAGTCCTACCACAGCTGGAGTGCTGATGTAGTCCTACAACAGCTGGATTATTGATGTAGCCCTAACACAGCTGGAGTATTAACGTAGCCCTAACACAGCTGAGGTGTTGATGTAGCCCTAACACAGCTGGAGTGTTGATGTAGCCCTTCCACAGATGGAGTGTTGATGTAGCCCTTCCACAGCTGGAGTGTTGCTGTCCCGCTACCACAGCTTGAGTATTGGTGTAGCCCTTCCACACCTGGAGTGTTGATGTATCCCCTCTACAGCTGGAGTGTTGATGTATCCCCTCTACAGCTGGAGTGTTGATGTAGCCCTACCACAGCTGGAGTGTTGATGTAGTTCTACCACAGCTGGAGTGTTGCTGTAGCCCTACCACAGTTGGAGTGTTGATGTATCCCTACCACAGCTGGGGTGTTGATGTAGCTCTACCACAGCTGGAGTATTGATGTAGCTCTACCACAGCTGGAGTGTTGATGTATCCCTTCTACAGATGGAGTGTTAATGTGGCTCTACCACAGCTGGAGTGTTGATGTATCCCTTCTACAGATGGAGCGTTGATGTGGCTCTACCACAGCTGGAGTGTTTCCTCGCGCCTTAAGTATCAAGACAACAACTTGCCCCGTGATCAGTAAGGTCGACTGCGTCCCAGTTGTTAGTAGTGATGACGTGTGGACACACATCATTGTGGACGTGTCTGTATCATCCAGACTGAACCAGTGCACACTGGGTAATCTTATCTTCCAGGTGGAGAAATGACGGAACGACCTCTGAGCAAGACTGGTTGACCTGACCGTGAAGGGTAAGGTTACTGGCCTGGGCATCATTCCGTTGTGCTCAATGGTCGTCAGGATCTAGACTCAAGGAAGTGATGCTTGAGTACCAGTTTTACTAATACCTAACTACAGTACGACCGTGCTATGTTCGATGACCAGAGTTGCCAGATTGAAGGTCAAAGCTCACGAGGGTTGAGAGGACATAAAGCCTCATTCTGAGTCCAGATAAGGCTTGACACCAAGGCTGAACACCAGTGTTATCACTGAGCGTTACTGTTACTTAGGGCCAGGCTAGGGTGGGGGACCAGCGTTATCCAAACTTACGCAAGTCGTGAGAACCAGTTACCAGTCTGAGCACCAGTGTTACCAAAGTTTAGGTCAGATCTATGCTTAAGTCTTATCTAGGTAAAGGCCAGACGTCCTAGTGTTATCGATGCCAGGCTAATTCTGAACGCCAGTGATACAAAGGTTTATTCATCACCAGAGTTATCACAGCTTTTCCAGCACCAGCGTTACCAATGTTATATCCAATCTTAAGCATAATAGTTACAAATGCTTGTGAGGCCAGCGTAAGGACCGCTACTAATAAAGTTAGAACCTTTACTGGGGCGCTGGTAATACCAGTGTTGGCAGAGGTGATGGATCAGTTCCCGAAGACCAAGAATACGCCAAGGTTGTTGTTGTCTAGGGTACCAACACCCTGAGAGGGGGGGGGGTTGTGGGGCGAGCTGTGGGGGGTAAGGGTAGTGAAACATCTGGAATCTTCTGCTTTACTGTCGCATCTTCTTGTGAATAGATATGGAATGCTGGATATCATCATCATTCTCTGGCAGATAACCTCTTCAAAACCCACCAGGTTCTCTGTTATCTTTCCTCCCCTTCCCCATGTGCTCATTGCTCTCCTCCCCAGACAACCTTGTGTTAGATCACAGGGTCTTCTAGTGTCTGACTTACACATGTACTAATTGCAGTCCTTCAGCAGATGCCCCTGGTCGTCGACATCAGGTCATGTGCCCCTTCCCTATACTCTCATGTACGGCTCTAAACAACGTCGAACTAACACTACCAGAAACAACGCCGGGTTGGTCCTCGTGCTTATGGCTGCTCCCTCGCAGTCTGATTGGGTTGGTCAGCTTGCCGGAAATGTTAAGGTTCTTATCAAATTAGAAATTCACTTTCTCTGGAGGTTTTGGGGTTATTACTGAAACAAAACGTCAGGTTAGCTGGAGACTTTGGGGCTCTTGTTACAGAAGGTCAAATTGCCAGGATTCTTGGAGGTATTAACTAAAGTAAGGAGTCAGGTTGGCTGGAGGTCTTGCGGTTCCCACGGAAGAGGCTCACATTTGCTCTAAAGGTCTTACCAGGTAACTGGAGAAGATCGGGTTGGCTGGAAGTCGTTGGGTTCACTTGACATGGGAAATGGTGAATAGTATAAAAAATAAACACACACACACACACACATATATACTATTATTGTTATCATTATTTTGCTTTGTCGATGTCTCCCGCGTTAGCGAGGAAACGCAAGGAAGCAGAAGAAAGAATGGCCCAACCCACCCACATACACATGTATACACATACACGTCCACACACGAAGATATACATACCTATACATCTCAACATACACATATATATACACACACAGACATATACATATATACACATGTACATAATTCATACCGTCTGCCTTTATTCATTTCCATCGCCACCTCGCCACAAATGGAATAACAACCCCTTCCCCCTTCATGTTTGCGAGGTAGCGCTAGGAAAAGACAACAAAGGCCACATTCGTTCACACTCAGTCTCTAGCTGTCATGTAATAATGAACCGAAACCACAGCTCCCTTTCCACATCCAGGCCCTACAAAACTTCCCTTGGTTTACCCTAGACGCTTCACATGCCCTGGTTCAATCCATGGACAGCACGTCGACCCCGGTATACCACATCGTTCAAATTCACTCTATTCCTTGCACGCCTTTCACCCTCCTGCATGTTCAGGCCCCGATCACTCAAAATCTTTTTCACTCCATCTTTCCACCTCCAGTTTGGTCTCCCACTTCTCCTCGTTCCTCCACCTCCGACACATACATACTCTTGGTCAATCTTTCCTCACTCATTCTCTCCATTTGACCAAACCATTTCAAAACACCCTCTTCTGCTCTCTCAACCCCACTCATTTTATTTCCACACATCTCTCTTCCCTTACATTACTTACTCGATCAAACCACCTCACACCACATATTGTCCTCAAACATCTCATTTCCAGCACATCCACCCTCCTGCGCACAACTCTATCCATAGCCCACGCTTCACAATCATACAACATTGTTTAAACCACTATTCCTTCAAACATGCCCATTTTTGCTTTCCGAGATAATGTTCTCAACTTCCAAACATTCTTCAAAGCTCCCAGAATTTTCGCCCCCTCCCCCACCCTATGATTCACTTCCGCTTCCATGGTTCCATCCACTGCCAGATCCACTCCCAGATATCTAAAACACTTTACTTCCTCCAGTTTTTCTCCATTCAAACTTACCTCCCAATTAACTTGACCCTCAACCCTACTGTACCTAATAACCTTGCTCTTATTCACATTTACTCTTAACTTTCTTCTTTCACACACTTTACCAAGCTCAGTCACCAGCTTCTGCAGTTCTCACATGAATCAGCCACCAGCGCTGTATCATCAGCGAACAACAACTGACTCACTTCCCAAGCCCTCTCATTCACAACAGACTGCATACTCGCCCCTCTTTCCAAAACTCTTGCATTCACCTCCCTAACAACCCCATCCATAAACAAGTTAAACAACCATAGAGACATCACACACCCCTAGCGCAAACCTACATTCACTGAGAACCAATCACTTTCCTCTCTTCCTACACGTACACATGCCTTACATCCTCGATAAAAACTTTTCACTGCTTCTAACAACTTGCCTCCCACACCATATATTCCTAGTACCTTCCAGAGAGCATCTATATCAACTCTATCATATGCCTTCTCCAGATCCATTAATGCTACATACAAATCCATTTGCTTTTGTAAGTATTTCTCACATACATTCCTCAAAGCAAACACCTGATCCACACATCCTCTACCACTTGTGAAACCACACTGCTCTTCCCCAATCTGATGCTCTGTACATGCCTTCACCCTCTCAATCAATACCCTCACATATAATTTACCAGGAATACTCAACAAACTTATACCTCTGTAATTTGAGCACTCACTCTTATCCCCTTTGCCTTTGTGCAATGGCACTATGCAAGCATTCCGCCAATCCTCAGGCACCTCACCATGAATCATACATACATTAAATAACCTTACCAACCAGTCAACAATACAGTCACCCCCTTTTTTAATAAATTCCACTGCAATACCATCCAAACCTGCTGCCTTGCCGGCTTTCATCTTCCGCAAAGCTTTTACTACCTCTTCTCTGTTTACCAAATCATTTTCCCTAACCCTCTCACTTTGCACACCACCTCGACCAAAACACTCTACATCTGCCACTCTATCATCAAACACATTCAACAAACCTTCAAAATACTCACTCCATCTCCTTCTCACATCACCACTACTTGTTATCACCTCCCCATTAACCCTCTTCACTGAAGTTCCCATTTGCTCCCTTGTCTTACACACTTTATTCACCTCCTTCCAGATCATATTTTTATTCTCCCTGAAATTTAATGATACTCTCTCACCCCAACTCTCATTTGCCCTCTTTTTCACCTCTTGCACCTTTCTCTTGACCTCCTGTCTATTTCTTTTATACATATCCCACTCATTTGCATTTTTCTTCTCTTTCACTAATAATGTTACTTCTTCATCCCACCACTCACTACCCTTTCTAATCTGCCCACCTCCCACGCTTCTCATGTCACAAGCATCTTTTGCGCAATCGATCACTGCTTCCCTAAATACATCCCATTCCTCCCCCACTCTCCTTACCTCCTTTGTTCTCACGTTTTTCCATTCTGTACTCAGTCTCTCCTGCTACTTCCTCACACAAGTCTCCTTTCCAAGCTCACTTACTCTCACCACCCTCTTCACCCCAACATTCTCTCTTCTTTTCTGAAAACCCATACAAATCTTCACCTTCGCCTCCACAAGATAATGATCAGACATCCCTCCAGTTGCACCTCTCATCCAAACATGCAAAAGTCTCTCTTTCGCGCGCCTGTCAATTAACATGTAATCCAATAACGCTCTCTGGCCATCTCTCCTACTTACATACGTATACTTATGTATATCTCGCTTATAAAACTAGGTATTCACAATCACCAGTCCTTTTTCAGCACATAAATCTACAAGCTCTTCACCATTTCCATTTACAACACTGAACACTCCATGTATACCAATCATTCCCTCAACTGCCACATTACTCACCTTTGCATTCAAATCACCCATCACTATAACCCGGTCTTGTGCATCAAAACCACTAACAAACTCATTCAGCTGCTCCTAAAACACTTGCCTCTCATGATGTTTCTTCTCATGCCCAGGTGCATATGCACCAATAATCACCCATCTCTCTCCATCAAATTTCAGTTCCACCCATATCAATCTAGACTTTACTTTCTTACACTCTATCACATACTCCCACAACTCTTGTTTCAGGAGTAGTGCTACTCCTTCCCTTGCTTTTGTCCTCTCACCAACCCCTGAATTTACTCCCAAGACATTCCTAAACCACTCTTCCCCTTTACCCTTGAGCTTCGTTTCACTCAGAGCCAAAACATCCAGGCTCCTTTCCTCAAACATACAACCTATCTCTCCTTTTTTCTCATCTTGGTTACATCCACACACATTTAGACACCCTAATCTGAGCCTTCGAGGAGGATGAACACTCCCCGCGTGACTCCTTCTTCTGTTTCCCCTTTTAGAAAGTTAAAAGACAAGGAGGGGAGGGTTTCTGGTCCCCGCTCCCGTCCCCTCTAGTCGCCTTCGACGAGACGTGAGGAATGCGTGGGAAGTATTCTTTCTCGCCTATCCCCAGGGATATATATATATATATATATATATATATATATATATATATATATATATATATATATATATATATATATATATATATATATATATATATATTATCCCTGGGGATAGGGGAGAAAGAATACTTCCCACGTATTCCCTGCGTGTCGTAGAAGGCGACTAAAAGGGAAGGGAGCGGGGGGCTGGAAATCCTCCCCTCTCGTTTTTTTTTCTTTTTTTTAATTTTCCAAAAGAAGGAACAGAGAAGAGGGCCAGGTGAGGATATTTCCTCAAAGGCCCAGTCCTCTGTTCTTAACGCTACCTCGCTGTCGCGGGAAATGGCGGATAGTATAAAAAAAAAAAAAAAATATATATATATATATATATATATATATATATATATATATATATCATTTTTATATCTAGTATGGCCCAACCCACAGCCAAACACATGTATAAACATACACGTCCACACACGCAAATATACATGCCCATACATCTCAATGTACACATATATATACACACACAGAAACATACATATATACATACTAGATATAAAAATTATATATATATATATATATATATATATATATATATATATATATATATATATATATATATACATATATATATATATATATATATATATATATATATATATATATATATATATATATATATATATATATATATATATATATATATATATATATATATATATATATATATATATATATATATTTTTTTTTTTTTTTTTTTTTATACTTTGTCGCTGTCTCCCGCGTTTGCGAGGTAGCGCAAGGAAACAGACGAAAGAAATGGCCCAACCCCCCCCATACACATGTACATACACACGTCCACACACGCAAATATACATACCTACACAGCTTTCCATGGTTTACCCCGGACGCTTCACATGCCTTGATTCAATCCACTGACAGCACGTCAACCCCTGTATACCACATCGCTCCAATTCACTCTATTCCTTGCCCTCCTTTCACCCTCCTGCATGTTCAGGCCCCGATCACACAAAATCCTTTTCACTCCATCTTTCCACCTCCAATTTGGTCTCCCTCTTCTCCTCGTTCCCTCCACCTCCGACACATATATCCTCTTGGTCAATCTTTCCTCACTCATTCTCTCCATGTGCCCAAACCATTTCAAAACACCCTCTTCTGCTCTCTCAACCACGCTCTTTTTATTTCCACACATCTCTCTTACCCTTACGTTACTTACTCGATCAAACCACCTCACACCACACATTGTCCTCAAACATCTCATTTCCAGCACATCCATCCTCCTGCGCACAACTCTATCCATAGCCCACGCCTCGCAACCATACAACATTGTTGGAACTACTATTCCTTCAAACATACCCATTTTTGCTTTCCGGGATAATGTTCTCGACTTCCACACATTTTTCAAGGCTCCCAAAATTTTCGCCCCCTCCCCCACCCTATGATCCACTTCCGCTTCCATGGTTCCATCCGCTGACAGATCCACTCCCAGATATCTAAAACACTTCACTTCCTCCAGTTTTTCTCCATTCAAACTCACCTCCCAATTGACTTGACCCTCAACCCTACTGTACCTAATAACCTTGCTCTTATTCACATTTACTCTTAACTTTCTTCTTCCACACACTTTACCAAACTCCGTCACCAGCTTCTGCAGTTTCTCACATGAATCCGCCACCAGCGCTGTATCATCAGCGAACAACAACTGACTCACTTCCCAAGCTCTCTCATCCCCAACAGACTTCATACTTGCCCCTCTTTCCAAGACTCTTGCATTTACCTCCCTAACAACCCCATCCATAAACAAATTAAACAACCATGGAGACATCACACACCCCTGCCGCAAACCTACATTCACTGAGAACCAATCACTTTCCTCTCTTCCTACACGTACACATGCCTTACATCCTCGATAAAAACTTTTCACTGCTTCTAACAACTTGCCTCCAACACCATATATTCTTAATACCTTCCACAGAGCATCTCTATCAACTCTATCATATGCCTTCTCCAGATCCATAAATGCTACATACAAATCCATTTGCTTTTCTAAGTATTTCTCGCATACATTCTTCAAAGCAAACACCTGATCCACACATCCTCTACCACTTCTGAAACCACACTGCTCTTCCCCAATCTGATGCTCTGTACATGCCTTCACCCTCTCAATCAATACTCTCCCATATAATTTACCAGGAATACTCAACAAACTTATACCTCTGTAATTTGAGCACTCACTCTTATCCCCTTTGCCTTTGTACAATGGCACTATGCACGCATTCCGCCAATCCTCAGGCACCTCACCATGAGTCATACATACATTAAATAACCTTACCAACCATTCAACAATACAGTCACCCCCTTTTTTAATAAATTCCACTGCAATACCATCCAAACCTGCTGCCTTGCCGGCTTTCATCTTCCGCAAAGCTTTTACTACCTCCTCTCTGTTTACCAAATCATTTTCCCTAACCCTCTCACTTTGCACACCACCTCGACCCAAACACCCTATATCTGCCACTCTGCCATCAGACACATTCAACAAACCTTCAAAATACTCATTCCATCTCCTTCTCACATCACCACTACTTGTTATCACCTCCCCATCTACGCCCTTCACTGAAGTTCCCATTTGCTCCCTTGTCTTACGCACCCTATTTACCTCCTTCTAGAACATCTTTTTATTCTCCCTAAAATTTACTGATAGTCTCTCACCCCAACTCTCATTTGCCCTTTTTTTCACCTCTTGCACCTTTCTCTTGACCTCCTGTCTCTTTCTTTTATACTTCTCCCACTCAATTGCATTTTTTCCCTGCAAAAATCGTCCAAATGCCTCTCTCTTCTCTTTCACTAATACTCTTACTTCTTCATCCCACCACTCACTACCCTTTCTAAACAGCCCACCTCCCACTCTTCTCATGCCACAAGCATCTTTTGCGCAATCCATCACTGATTCCCTAAATACATCCCATTCCTCCCCCACTCCCCTTACTTCCATTGTTCTCACCTTTTTCCATTCTGTACACAGTCTCTCCTGATACTTCTTCACACAGGTCTCCTTCCCAAGCTCACTTACTCTCACCACCTTCTTCACCCCAACATTCACTCTTCTTTTCTGAAAACCCATACTAATCTTCACCTTAGCCTCCACAAGATAATGATCAGACATCCCTCCAGTTGCACCTCTCAGCACATTGACATCCAAAAGTCTCTCTTTCGCACGCCTGTCAATTAACACGTAATCCAATAACGCTCTCTGGCCATCTCTCCTACTTACATAAGTATACTTATGTATATCTCGCTTTTTAAACCAGGTATTCCCAATCATCAGTCCTTTTTCAGCACATAAATCTACAAGCTCTTCACCATTTCCATTTACAACACTGAACACCCCATGCATACCAATTATACCCTCAACTGCCACATTATATATATATATATATATATATATATATATATATATATATATATATATATATGTATATATATATATATATATATATATATATATATATATATATATATATATATATATATATATATATATATATATATATATATATATATATATGTTATCCAGAACATCTTTTTATTCTCCCTAAAATTTAATGATACTCTCTCACCCCAACTCTCATTTGCCCTCTTTTTCACCTCTTGCACCTTTCTCTTGACCTCCTGTCTCTTTCTTTTATACATCTCCCACTCAATTGCATTTTTTCCCTGCAAAAATCGTCCAAATAAAGGTAAATAAAATGCGTAAGACAAGGGAGCAAATAGGAACTTCAGTGAAGGGCGCAAATGGGGAGGTGATAACAAGTAGTGGTGATGTGAGAAGGATATGGAGTGAGTATTTTGAAGGTTTGTTGAATGTGTTTGATGATAGAGTGGCAGATATAGGGTGTTTTGGTCGAGGTGGTGCGCAAAGTGAGAGGGTTAGGGAAAATGATTTGGTAAACAGAGAAGAGGTAGTAAAAGCTTTGCGGAAGATGAAAGCCGGCAAGGCAGCAGGTTTGGATGGAATTGCAGAGGAATTTATTAAAAAAGGGGGTGACTGTATTGTTGACTGGTTGGTAAGGTTATTTAATGTATGTATGACTCATGGTGAGGTGCCTGAGGATTGGCGCAATGCGTGCACAGTGCCATTGTACAAAGGCAAAGGGGATAAGAGTGAGTGTTCAAATTACAGAGGTATATGTTTGTTGAGTATTCCTGGTAAATTATATGGGAGGGTATTGATTGAGAGGGTGAAGGCTTGTACAGAGCATCAGATTGGGGAAGAGCAGTGTGGTTTCACAAGTGGTAGAGGATGTGTGGATCAGGTGTTTGCTTTGAAGAATGTATGTGAGAAATACTTAGAAAAGCAAATGGATTTGTATGTAGCATTTATGGATCTGGAGACGGCATATGATAGAGTTGATAGAGATGCTCTGTGGAAGGTATTAAGAATATATGGTGTGGGAGGCAAGTTGTTAGAAGCAGTGAAAAGTTTTTATCGAGGATGTAAGGCTTGTGTACGTGTAGGAAGAGAGGAAAGTGATTGGTTCTCAGTGAATGTAGGTTTGCGGCAGGGGTGTGTGATGTCTCCATGGTTGTTTAATTTGTTTATGGATGGGGCTGTTAGGGAGGTGAATGCAAGAGTTTTGGAAAGAGGGGCAAGTATGAAGTCTGTTGTGGATGAGGGAGCTTGGGAAGTGAGTCAGTTGTTGTTCGCTGATGATACAGCGCTGGTGGCTGATTCATGTGAGAAACTGCAGAAGCTGGTGACTGAGCTTGGTAAAGTGTGTGAAAGAAGAAAGTTAAGAGTAAATGTGAATAAGAGCAAGGTTATTAGGTTCAGTAGGGTTGAGGGTCAAGTCAAATGTGAAGTAAGTTTGAATGGAGAAAAACTGGAGGAAGTAAAGTGTTTTAGATATCTAGGAGTGGATCTGGCAATGGATGGAACCATGGAAGCGGAAGTGAATCATAGGGTGGGGGAGGGGGCCTAAATCCTGGGAGCCTTGAAGAATGTTTGGAAGTCGAGAACATTATCTCGGAAAGCAAAAATGGGTATGTTTGAAGGAATAGTGGTTCCAACAATGTTGTATGATTGCGAGGCGTGGGCTATGGATAGAGTTGTGCGCAGGAGGGTGGATGTGCTGGAAATGAGATGTTTGAGGACAATGTGTGGTGTGATGTGTTTTGATCGAGTAAGTAGTGTAATGGTAAGAGAGATGTATGGAAATAAAAAGAGCGTGGTTGAGAGAGCAGAAGAGGGTGTTTTGAAATGGTTTGGGCACATGGACAGAAGGAGTGAGGAAAGATTGACCATGAGGATATATGTGTCGGAGGTGGAGGGAACGAGAAGTGGGAGACCAAATTGGAGGTGGAAAGATGGAGTGAAAAAGATCTTGTGTGATCGGGGCCTGAACATGCAGGAGGGTGAAAGGAGGGCAAGGAATAAAGTGCATTGGATCGATGTGGTATACCGGCGTTGACGTGCTGTCAGTGGATTGAAGCAAGGCATGTGAAGCGTCTGGGGTAAACCATGGAAAGTTGTGTGGGGCCTGGATGTAGAAAGGGAGCTGTGGTTTCGTGCATTATTGTGTGACAGCTAGAGACTGAGTGTGAACGAATGGGGCCTTTGTTGTCTTCTCCTAGTGCTACCTCGCACACATGAGGGGGGAGGGGGATGGTATTCCATGTGTGGCGAGGTGGCGATGGAAATGAATAAACGCAGACAGTGTGAATTGTGTTCATGGGTATATATGTATGTGTCTGTGTGTGTATATATATGTGTACATTGAGATGTATAGGTATGTATATTTGCGTGTGTGGACGTGTATGTATATACATTGTGTATGCGGTTGGGTTGGGCCATTTCTTTCGTCTGTTTCCTTGCGCTACCTCGCAAACGCGGGAGACAGCGACAAAGCAAAATAATAAAAAAAAATAATAATATATGTAATAATGCACCGAAACCACAGCTCATTTCCACATCCAGGCCCCACGGAACTTTCCATGGTTTACCCCAGGCGCTTCACATGCCCTGGTTCAATCCATTGACAGCACGTCGACCCCGGTATACCACATCGTTCCAATTCGCTCTATTCCTTGCACGCCTTTCACCCTCCTGCATGTCAGGCCCCGATCACTCACAGTCTTTTTCACTCAATCTTTCCACCTCCAATTTGGTCTCCCACTTCTCGTTCCCTCCACCTCTGACACATATATGCTCTTGGTCAATCTTTCCTCACTCATTCTCTCCATGTGCCCAAACCATTTCAAAATACCCTCTTCTGCTCTCAACCACACTCTTTTTATTTCCACACATCTCTCTCACCCTTGCACTACTTACTCGATCAAACCACCTCACACCACATATTGTCCTCAAACATCTCATTCCCAGCACATCCACCCTCCTGCGCACAACTCTATCCGTAGCCCACGCCTCGCAACCATACAGTATTGTTGGAACCACTATTCCTTCAAACATACCCATTTTTGCTTACCGAGATAATGTTCTCGACTTCCACACATTCTTCAATACTCCCAGAACTTTGGCCCCCTTCCCCACCACGTGATTCACTTTCGCTTCCATGGTTCCATCCACTGCCAAAACCACTCCCAGATATCTAAAACACTTCACTTTCTCCACTTTTCTCCAATCAAACTTACCTCCCAACTGACTTGTCCCTCAACCTTACTGTACCTAATAACCTTCCTCTTATTCACCTTTATTCTCAGCTTTCTTCTTTCACACACTTTTCCAAACTCAGCCACCAACTTCTGCAGTTTCTCATCCGAATCAGCCACCACGCTGTATCATCAGCGAACAACAACTGACTCACTTCCCAAGCCCTCTCATCCACAACAGATTGCATACTTGCCCCTCTCTCCAAAACTCCTACATTCACCACCCTAAGAACTCCATCCTTAAACAAATTAAACAACCATGGAGACATCACGCACCCCTGCTGCAAACCTACATTCACTGAGAACCAATCACTTTCTTCTCCTCCTACACGTACACATGCCTTACATCCTCGATAAACACTTTTCACTGCTTCTAACAAATTGCCTCCAACACCATATACTCTTAATACCTTCCACAGAGAACATATATCAACTCTATCATATGCCTTTTCCAGGTCCATAAATGCTACAAAGAAATCCTTTTGTTTTTCTAAGTATTTGTCACATACATTCTTCAAAGCAAACACCTGATCCACACATCCTTTACCATTTCTGAAACCACACTGCTTTTCCCCAGTCAGATGCTCTTTACAAACCTATACCTCTTTAATTTCAACATTCACCTTTATCTCCTTTGCCTTTGTACAAGAATCTATGCATGCATTCCCCCACGCCTCTGGACCTTCACCAAGAGCCATATATACATTGAATATCCTCACCAACAAGTCACCAACACAGTCACCCCCTTTCTTAATAAATTCCACTGCAATACCATCTGGACCCGCCGCCTTACCGGGAGTATGTGATAGAGTGTAAGAAAGTAAACTCTAGATTGATATGGGTAAAAATAAAAATGGATGGAGGGAGATGGGTGATTATTGGTGCCTATGCACATGGTCATGAGAAGAAAGATCATGAGAGGCAATTGTTTTGGAAGCATCTGAGTGAGTGTGCAAGCAGTTTTGATGCCCGAGACCGAGTTATAATGATGTGTGATTTGAATGCAAAGGTGAGTAATGTGGCAGTTGAGGGAAAAATTGTTGTACATGGGATGTGAAGTGCTGTAAATGGAAGTGGTGAAGAACTTGTACATTTCTGTGCTGAAAAAGGACTGGTGATTAGGAATAACTGGTTTAAAAAGACAGATATACATAAGTATACGTATGTAAGTAGGAGCGTTACTGGATTACGTGTTAATTGATAGGCGCGTGAAAGAGAGCCTTTTGGATGTTAATGTGCTGAGAAGATGTCTGATCGTCATTTTGTGAAGGCAAAGGTGAAGATTTGTAGAGGTTTTCAGAAAAGAAGAGAGAATGTCGGGGTGAAGAGAGTGGTGAGAGTAAGTGAGCTTGGTAAGAAGACTTGTGTAAGGAAGTACGAGGAAAGACTGAGTACAGAATGGAAAAAGCTGAGAGCAAAGGACGTAGAGGGAGTAAAGGAGGAATGGGATGTATATAGGGAAGCAGTTAAGGCTTGTGCAAAAGATGCTTGTGGCATGAGAAAGGTGGGGGGTGGGCAGATTAGAAAAGATAGTGAGTATTGGGATGAAGAAGTAAGATTATCAGTGAAAGAGAAGAGAGAGGCACTTGGTCGATTTTTGCAGGTAAATAGTGCAAATGACTAGGAGATGTATAAAATAAAGAGGCAGGAAATCAAAAGAAAGGTACAAGAGGTGAAAAAGAGGGCAAATGAGAGTTAGGGTGAGAGAGTATCATTAAACCTTAGAGAGGATAAAACGATGTTTTGGAAGGAGGTAAATAAAGTGCATAAGACAAGAGAACAAATGGGAACATCGGTGAGGGGGGCTAATGGGGAGGTAATAACAAGTTGTTTTGATATGAGAAGGAGATGGAGTGAGTATTTTGAAGGTTTGTTGAATGTGTTTGATGATAGAGTGGCAGATATTGGGTGTTTTGGTCAAAGCGGTGTGCAGTATATACACATGTACATAATTCATACTGGCTGCCCTTATTCATTCCCATCGCCACCCCGCCACACACGAAATAACAACCCCCTCCCGCCGCATATGCCCGAGGTAGCGCTAGGAAAAGACAACAAGGCCACATTCTTTCACACTCAGTCTCTAGCTGTCATGTATAATGCACCAAAACCACAGCTCCCTTTCCGCATCCAGGCCCCACAAAACTTTCCATGGTTTACCCCAGACTCTTCACATGCCCTGGTTCAATCCATTGACAGCACTTCGACCCCGGTATACCATATCGTTCCAATTCACTCTATTCCTTGCACGCTTTTCACCCTCCTGCATGTTCAGGCCCCGATCACTCAAAATCTTTTTCACTCCATCTTTCCACCTCCAATTAGGTCTCCCACTTCTCCTCGTTCCCTCCACCTCTGACACAAATATCCTCTTTGTCAATCTTTCCTCACTCATTCTCTCCATGTGACCAAACCATTTCAAAACACCCTCTTCTTCTCTCTCAACCGCACTCTTTTTATTACCATACATCTCTCTTTCCCTTTCATTACTTACTCGATCAAACCACCTCACACCTCATAGTGTCCTCAAACATCTCATTTTCAGCACATCCACCCTCATCCGCACAACTCTATCTAGATATAGCACACGCTTCGCAACCATATATCATTGTTGGAACCACTATTCCTTCAAATATACCCATTTTTGCTTTCCAAGATAACATTCTCGACTTCCACACATTCTTCAACGCTCCCAAAATTTCGCCCCCTCCCCCACCCTATGATTCACTTCCACTTCCATGGTTCCATCCGCTGCCAAATCCACTCCCAGATATCTAAAACTCTTCACTTCCTCCAGTTTTTCTCCATTCAAACTTGCATCTGAATTGACTTGTCCCTCAACCCTAGTATACCTAATAACCTTGCTCTAATTCACATTTACTCTCACCTTTCTTCTTTCACACACTTTACCAAATTCAGTCACTAGCCTCTGCAGTTTCTCACCCGAATCAGCTACCAGCGCTGTATCATCAGCGAACAACAACTGACTCACTTCCCAAGCTCTCTCATCCAAAACAGACTGCATACTTGCCCCTCTTTCCATAACTCATGCATTCACCTCCCTAACAACCCCATCCATAAACAAATTAAACAACCATGGAGACATTACGCACCCCTGCCGCAAACCAACATTCACTGAGAAGCAATCACTTTCTTCTCTTCCAACACGTACACATGCTCTTACATCCTCGATAAAAACATTTCACTGCTTCTAACAACTTGCCTCCCACACCATATATATATATATATATATATATATATATATATATATATATATATATATATATGACAGCTAGAGACTGAGTGTGAACGAATGTGGCCTTTGTTGTCTTTTCCTAGCGCTACCTCGCGCACATGAGGGGGGAGGGGGTTGTTATTTCATGTGTGGCGGGGTGGCGATGGGAATGAATAAAGGCAGACAGTATGAATTATGTACTTGTGTATATATGTATATATCTGTGTGTGTATATATATGTATACGTTGAGATGTATAGGTATGTATCTTTGCGTGTGTTGACGTGTATTTATATACATGTGTATGTGGGTGGGTTGGGCCATTCTTTCGTCTGTTTCCTTGCGCTACCTCGCTAACGCGGGAGACAGCGACAAAGCAAAATGAATTAATAATATATATATATATATATATATATATATATATATATATATATATATATATATATATATATATATATATATATATATATATATATATATTCACTAAAGAAATCATATTAATATTTGTTTGTGTCTTGCAGGTATGTTGGATGGTGTTGGCAAGGTGTGAGGCAGGACGGAAGAGTGAGTTATCACCTTAGTGTTCGTCAACTTAAGTTGTTTGTGGCAAACATCACCTGATGTGGTTGGTGTGGTAATATAGGAATAGAAGGAACCCCAGTATAGGCAGCATATATGATCCGTCTAGACCTGACGTATCATACTATTCGATATATATCATAATATACAACATATATGATACATATCAGTAATACGACATATATTATTATATACAACATATATGATATATATCATAATAAATGACAGATATTGCTTTGTATGATAAATGGAATCTCATTACTGAAAAGACACAAATTCCCAAGTGAAAATCTGTAATAATGGTGTACAGTTTATGTTCCTTTTCTCTGTGGTTGTCGTCTCTGCTTCAGAGCCGTAATAGAATGACATTTACGTTATAAGTGGGGCTCTGACCGAGCGTAAAACCATTAGCCAATCACAGGCGCTTATTTCCGAGCGATGGGAGGGCGGGGATGTGATTGGTGAAAGAGAGAGGGAGGTTACCGGGTCCAGTGTGGCGAGTTGAAACAAGGGAGCGTTGACCTACAAGTCTCTGTCACAGTGATGCGCCAGGACTGTGGTAACGTTGTAGCTACGAACTGGAAGCTCACTTCTTAATGTGATCAAACCAACATGGACGGGGGTAAAATATGCTGTGCATTGTGTTGCTGCACACACACACACACACACACTTAATGCTCGACACTAAATTGAGGTTCAGACCCTCCGTTGTTAGGAGAAATGGACGTCAACACCAACATTTTAACTAAATAGACGGGTAACATCCTTTTCTTTCCTGCTCTCTTTAATACATATGTTTACGATATGTGTCTATAATGTACTAACTAAGACACATTGTTCCAGACAGTGACTCATCATGATGATTAACGAAACAATTAGACCAAACTGGTCCCTTCCTCCGCCTTCCTCACGGTGTCCAGGACTATCTGTTCACACAAAGATTGATCAACGTTTGAGATGATAACTTTTCATCCAGAACGGAGAACTCAGCTAAATATAAGAAACCATTCTTTTTTCTTTCTACGTTTTAGCTTTTCTTAGATTTACCCAAAGTGCATCTTCATTTTGAGGAAGAATCACGTGTGACAAACAGAGTAATAAATAGGTAGTTAGAGTAGTCTGCTCGCTAAGTAGCTAATTCGCTAAGTAAGGGGAATAAGGATCGCTAAGATAAGAGCAACACCAGGAAACAAACCAAACCTTACAGATCAAGGAGAGGCCACCTCACCATCCCCGCCACCGTAATTTCCCACCAGAGATCCCTGTCTCTCGTGGTACAGGCCCTCACCAGTATCGCATCGAACCCATCCAGACTCACCGCTGTGTCCAGGATTCGAACCCTGCTGCCCCTTCTCGTGGTCAACAACGCTAAACGCGGAAACCTGTTTGTAGTTATTTATTTGTAAATATCAATTTGTGGTTTTCGGAAGGACGTAATGGTCCCTTGGGGCCCCACCTCTTGAACAAACTTTAATATCACATAACTTTTGAAACTTGTATACGTTGTCTGCTTTAACCATGTCCTCAGTCATTCTCTTCCATTCATCCACCATTCTTACACTAAAGAACTACATCTTTCATCTTCTTTACTTAGTCTTTTGCTTAATTTCATGATATGTCTTCAGGTTGCTCTGTCCTTCCATCTCTAAGAATTGTTTACTAAGTCATATGATTAGGTTACCCCTTACTCTTCTCTCCTACAAGATAGACAAATTCCAAGCCCGTATCCTTTTCCCAGAGCTCATATTTCCTTAACCATAAGGTTGAAAGCTGGTCTGATGTTTTCAAGCAGACAGTTTGCTTTTTTCTACTTTTAATATAAAACTCTGGCGGCAGGTTAAGGACGATGTCAATTTAAAAGTCCCTTTCACACACAGAACCCTGAAACTTATTTCCTGCTAGATAATAATCATATTGAGACCTTCTTGAACTACATCCCTTCCTCATTACTTCACATTTGTTCGGAAAGAATTTCATCAACCATGTATCACTCGTCAACTCGCTTTTCATTTCCCTCATGACCTATTATGCATCATCTGCAAACATATTCAGATAGGAGTACACACCTTCTGGCAAGTCATTCACATAGATCAAGAAGTATCAGTCCCAGAATAGGAACTTGGGGCACTCCACTGGTGACCTCCACCCATTTGGAGGTGGCCCATCTGACTTGCGTCATCTATTCCCTTTTACTGAAATAATCATCTATTTATCAGAGGAGTTTCCTCCTTATTTCGGCCATGTGAGCTAGTTCGTTAATCAGTCTTCTCTATGGTACGTGTCAAATTCTTCCTGGCGATCAAGGTACGGTCTGCCCTGCCATCCATTTCGTCTGCGACATAGCTCGCTTTCACATAGAAAGCTAAGAGATGCGTATCCAAATTTAAGTAATTTTTCTTCTGTAGAAAATCGTCCATCTGTTTTATGAATAACTTCTCATTGACCACTCTCGTCTGTATATCAGCGCCTAATCCCAGTCTTCTTTCTTATAGATGGTAGTTTGGCTTTGTCATACGACTTCTTGAAGAGTATTCAAAGAGGTGTGTCTACTGGTTCTGCACATATTTTCAACATATGTCGTGAAATGTCGTCCTGACTAAGAGTCTCGTATGGGTCAAACCTTTCAATATTCTGTTCATGTTGACTCTTGATACAGCAATGTTTTCTAATGCTCCTTCCCCATCCCATCTTGCTAGTCATCTTTCTATATCATCTTCACTATTCCCTTATTATCATTACATTACATCTTTATTATCTTCACTAGTAAAACTGGATCATTTTGTGTTCACTACTCCCTCATATGGACTAATAAGGCCATCATTACCACTGACCTTTATTCGAATTATCACCGTCAGGTCAAAAATGAAGTTCTTCGCACAGTTAGTTATACAAAGACGCGCATACTAAAACGCTCAAAACACCAATATTGAAATTCAGAATACTGTCATTATTATTATTATTATCATTGTTATTATTATTATTATTATTATCATTATTATTATTATTATTATTATTATTATTATTATTATTATTATTATTATTATTGTTATTATTATTATTATCATTATCATTATTATTATAATTATTATTAATATTATCATTATTATTATTAGTAGTATTATTATCATTATCATTATTATTATCATTATTATTATTATTATCATTATCATTATTATTATTTTTATTATTATTATTATTATTATTATTATTATTATTATATTATTATTATTATTATTATTATTATTATTATTATTATTGTTATTATTTATATTTATTTAT
The DNA here is from genome assembly GCF_036320965.1 of Panulirus ornatus. Classification (NCBI taxonomy): domain Eukaryota; kingdom Metazoa; phylum Arthropoda; class Malacostraca; order Decapoda; family Palinuridae; genus Panulirus; species Panulirus ornatus. Next base: position 46,933,084 of record NC_092225.1, on the reverse strand, counting down.
TATACTTTGTCGCTGTCTCCCGCGTTTGCGAGGTAGCGCAAGGAAACAGACGAAAGAAATGGCCCAACCCCCCCCCCCCCCATACACATGTATATACATACGTCCACACACGCAAATATACATACCTACACAGTTTTCCATGGTTTACCCCAGACGCTTCACATGCCCTGCTTCAATCCACTGACAGCACGTCAACCCCGGTATACCACATCGCTCCAATTCACTCTATTCCTTGCCCTCCTTTCACCCTCCTGCATGTTCAGGCCCCGATCACACAAAATCTTTTTCACTCCATCTTTCCACCTCCAATTTGGTCTCCCTCTTCTCCTTGTTCCCTCCACCTCCGACACATATATCCTCTTGGTCAATCTTTCCTCACTCATCCTCTCCATGTGCCCAAACCACTTCAAAACACCCTCTTCTGCTCTCTCAACCACGCTCTTTCTATTTCCACACATCTCTCTTACCCTTACGTTACTCACTCGATCAAACCACCTCACACCACACATTGTCCTCAAACATCTCATTTCCAGCACATCCATCCTCCTGCGCACAACTCTATCCATAGCCCACGCCTCGCAACCATACAACATTGTTGGAACCACTATTCCTTCAAACATACCCATTTTTGCTTTCCGAGATAATGTTCTCGACTTCCACACATTCTTCAAGGCCCCCAGGATTTTCGCCCCCTCCCCCACCCTATGATCCACTTCCGCTTCCATGGTTCCATCCGCTGCCAGATCCACTCCCAGATATCTAAAACACTTCACTTCCTCCAGTTTTTCTCCATTCAAACTCACCTCCCAATTGACTTGACCCTCAACCCTACTGTACCTAATAACCTTGCTCTTATTCACATTTACTCTTAACTTTCTTCTTCCACACACTTTTCCAAACTCAGTCACCAGCTTCTGCAGTTTCTCACATGAATCAGCCACCAGCGCTGTATCATCAGCGAACAACAACTGACTCACTTCCCAAGCTCTCTCATCCCCAACAGACTTCATACTTGCCCCTCTTTCCAAAACTCTTGCATTTACCTCCCTAACAACCCCATCCATAAACAAATTAAACAACCATGGAGACATCACACACCCCTGCCGCAAACCTACATTCACTGAGAACCAATCACTTTCCTCTCTTCCTACACGTACACATGCCTTACATCCTCGATAAAAACTTTTCACTGCTTCTAACAACTTGCCTCCCACACCATATATTCTTAATACCTTCCACAGAGCATCTCTATCAACTCTATCATATGCCTTCTCCAGATCCATAAATGCTACATACAAATCCATTTGCTTTTCTAAGTATTTCTCACATACATTCTTCAAAGCAAACACCTGATCCACACATCCTCTACCACTTCTGAAACCACACTGCTCTTCCCCAATCTGATGCTCTGTACATGCCTTCACCCTCTCAATCAATATCCTCCCATATAATTTACCAGGAATACTCAACAAACTTATACCTGTGTAATTTGAGCACTCACTCTTATCCCCTTTGCCTTATTGTTATTATTATTATTATTATTATTATTATTATTATTATTATTATTATTATTATTATTATTATTATTATTATTATCATTATTATTATTATTATAATTATTATTAATATTATCATTATTATTATTAGTAGTATTATTATCATTATCATTATTATTATCATTATTATTATTATTATTATTATTTTTATTATTATTATTATTATTATTATCATTATTATTATTATTATTATTATTATTATTATTATTATTATTATTATTATTATTATTATTATTATTATTATTATTATCATTATTATCATTATTATTATTATTATTATTATTATTATTATTATTATTATTATTATTATTATTACACAACTCTATCCATAGCCCACGCCTCGCAACCATACAACATTGTTGGAACCACTATTCCTTCAAACATACCCATTTTTGCTTTCCGAGATAATGTTCTCGACTTCCACACATTCTTCAAGGCTCCCAGAATTTTCGCCCCCTCCCCCACTTCCGCTTCCATGGTTCCATCCGTTACCAGATCCACTCCCAGATATCTAAAACACTTTACTTCCTCTAGTTTTTCTCCATTCAAACTTACCTCCCAATTGACTTGACCCTCAACCCGACTGTACCTAATAACCTTGCTCTTATTCACATTTACTCTTAACTTTCTTCTTTCACACACTTTACCAAACTCAGTCACCAGCTTCTGCAGTTTCTCACATGAATCACCCACCAGCGCTGTATCATCAGCGAACAGCAACTGACTCACTTCCCAAGCTCTCTCATCCACAACAGACTGCATACTTGCACCTCTTTCCAAAACTCTTGCATTCACCTCCCTAACAACCCCATCCATAAACAAATTAAACAACCATGGAGACATCACACACCCCTGCCGCAAACCTACATTCACTGAGAACCAATCACTTTCCTCTCTTCATACACGTACACATGCCTTAGATCCTCGATAAAAACTTTTCACTGCTTCTAACAACTTGCCTCCCACACCATATATTCTTAGTACCTTCCACAGAGGCTCTCTGTCAACTCTATCATATGCCTTCTCCAAATCCATAAGTGGTACATACAAATCCATTTGCTTTTCTAAGTATTTTTCACATACATTCTTCAAGCAAACACCTGATCCACACATCCCATACCACTTCTGAAACCACACTGCTCTTCCCCAATTACTATTATCGTTATCATTATTATTATTATTATTATTATTATTATTATTATTATTATTATTATTATTATTATTATAATTATTATTATTATTATTATTATTATCATTATTATTATTATTACTATTACTATTATTACCATTATTATTATTATTATTATTATTATTATTATTATTATTATCATTATTATTATTAATATTATTATTATTATTATCATTATTATTATTATTATTATTATTATTATTATTATTATAATTATTATTATCATTATCATTATTATTATTATTATTATTATTATTATTATTATTATTATTATTATCAATATTACTACTATTATTATTATTTTTTTTTTTTTTTTTTGTCGCTGTCTCCCGCGTTTGCGAGGTAGCGCAAGGAAACAGACGAAAGAAATGGCCCAACCCCCCCCATACACATGTACATACACACGTCCACACACAGAAATATACATACCTACACAGCTTTCCATGGTTTACCCCGGACGCTTCACATGCCTTGATTCAATCCACTGACAGCACGTCAACCCCTGTATACCACATCGCTCCAATTCACTCTATTCCTTGCACGCCTTTCACCCTCCTGCATGTTCAGGCCCCGATCACACAAAATCCTTTTCACTCCATCTTTCCACCTCCAATTTGGTCTCCCTCTTCTCCTCGTTCCCTCCACCTCCGACACATATATCCTCTTGGTCAATCTTTCCTCACTCATTCTCTCCATGTGCCCAAACCATTTCAAAACACCCTCTTCTGCTCTCTCAACCACGCTCTTTTTATTTCCACACATCTCTCTTACCCTTACGTTACTTACTCGATCAAACCACCTCACACCACACATTGTCCTCAAACATCTCATTTCCAGCACATCCATCCTCCTGCGCACAACTCTATCCATAGCCCACGCCTCGCAACCATACAACATTGTTGGAACTACTATTCCTTCAAACATACCCATTTTTGCTTTCCGGGATAATGTTCTCGACTTCCACACATTTTTCAAGGCTCCCAAAATTTTCGCCCCCTCCCCCACCCTATGATCCACTTCCGCTTCCATGGTTCCATCCGCTGACAGATCCACTCCCAGATATCTAAAACACTTCACTTCCTCCAGTTTTTCACCATTCAAACTCACCTCCCAATTGACTTGACCCTCAACCCTACTGTACCTAATAACCTTGCTCTTATTCACATTTACTCTTAACTTTCTTCTTCCACACACTTTACCAAACTCCGTCACCAGCTTCTGCAGTTTCTCACATGAATCCGCCACCAGCGCTGTATCATCAGCGAACAACAACTGACTCACTTCCCAAGCTCTCTCATCCCCAACAGACTTCATACTTGCCCCTCTTTCCAAGACTCTTGCATTTACCTCCTAACAACCCCATCCATAAACAAATTAAACAACCATGGAGACATCACACACCCCTGCCGCAAACCTACATTCACTGAGAACCAATCACTTTCCTCTCTTCCTACACGTACACATGCCTTACATCCTCGATAAAAGCTTTTCACTGCTTCTAACAACTTGCCTCCAACACCATATATTCTTAATACCTTCCACAGAGCATCTCTATCAACTCTATCATATGCCTTCTCCAGATCCATAAATGCTACATACAAATCCATTTGCTTTTCTAAGTATTTCTCGCATACATTCTTCAAAGCAAACACCTGATCCACACATCCTCTACCACTTCTGAAACCACACTGCTCTTCCCCAATCTGATGCTCTGTACATGCCTTCACCCTCTCAATCAATACCCTCCCATATAATTTACCAGGAATACTCAACAAACTTATACCTCTGTAATTTAAGCACTCACTCTTATCCCCTTTGCCTTTGTACAATGGCACTATGCACGCATTCCGCCAATCCTCAGGCACCTCACCATGAGTCATACATACATTAAATAACCTTACCAACCAGTCAACAATACAGTCACCCCCTTTTTTAATAAATTCCACTGCAATACCATCCAAACCTGCTGCCTTGCCGGCTTTCATCTTCCGCAAAGCTTTTACTACCTCTTCTCTGTTTACCAAATCATTTTCCCTAACCCTCTCACTTTGCACACCACCTCGACCCAAACACCCTATATCTGCCACTCTGTCATCAGACACATTCAACAAACCTTCAAAATACTCATTCCATCTCCTTCTCACATCACCACTACTTGCTATCACCTCCCCATTTACGCCCTTCACTGAAGTTCCCATTTGCTCCCTTGTCTTACGCACCCTATTTACCTCCTTCCAGAACATCTTTTTATTCTCCCTAAAATTTACTGATAGTCTCTCACCCCAACTCTCATTTGCCCTTTTTTTCACCTCTTGCACCTTTCTCTTGACCTCCTGTCTCTTTCTTTTATACTTCTCCCACTCAATTGCATTTTTTCCCTGCAAAAATCGTCCAAATGCCTCTCTCTTCTCTTTCACTAATACTCTTACTTCTTCATCCCACCACTCACTACCCTTTCTAAACAGCCCACCTCCCACTCTTCTCATGCCACAAGCATCTTTTGCGCAATCCATCACTGATTCCCTAAATACATCCCATTCCTCCCCCACTCCCCTTACTTCCATTGTTCTCACCTTTTTCCATTCTGTACACAGTCTCTCCTGATACTTCTTCACACAGGTCTCTTTCCCAAGCTCACTTACTCTCACCACCTTCTTCACCCCAACATTCACTCTTCTTTTCTGAAAACCCATACTAATCTTCACCTTAGCCTCCACAAGATAATGATCAGACATCCCTCCAGTTGCACCTCTCAGCACATTAACATCCAAAAGTCTCTCTTTCGCACGCCTGTCAATTAACACGTAATCCAATAACGCTCTCTGGCCATCTCTCCTACTTACATAAGTATACTTATGTATATCTCGCTTTTTAAACCAGGTATTCCCAATCATCAGTCCTTTTTCAGCACATAAATCTACAAGCTCTTCACCATTTCCATTTACAACACTGAACACCCCATGCATACCAATTATTCCCTCAACTGCCACATTACTCACCTTTGCATTCAAATCACCCATCACTATAACCCGGTCTCGTGCATCAAAACCGCTTACACACTCATTTAGCTGCTCCCAAAACACTTGCCTCTCATGATCTTTCTTCTCATGCCCAGGTGCATATGCACCAATAATCACCCACCTCTCTCCATCAACTTTCAATTTTACCCATATTAATCGAGAATTTACTTTCTTACATTTTATCACATACTCCCACAACTCCTGTTTCAGGAGTATTGCTACTCCTTCCCTTGCTCTTGTCCTCTCACTAACCCCTGACTTCACTCCCCAGACATTTCCAAACCACTCTTCCCCTTTACCCTTGAGCTTCGTTTCACTCAGAGCCAAAACATCCAGGTTCCTTTCCTCAAACATACTACCTATCTCTCCTTTTTTCACATCTTGGTTACATCCACACACATTTAGGCACCCCACTCTTATTATTATCGTTATCATTATTATCTATATCTATTCATTTATCATACTTTGTCGCGGTCTCCCGCGTTAGCAAAGTAGCGCAAGGAAACAGACTAAAGAATGGCCCAACCCACCCACATACACATGTATATACATACATGTCCACCGACGCACATATACATACCTATACATCTCAAGGTATACATATATATACACACACAGACATACACATATATATGCATGTATGCAGTTCATATTGTCTGCCCTTATTCATTTCCGTCGCCACCCCGTCACATATGAAATGACAACCCCCTCCCCCCGCATGTGCGCGAGGTAGCTCTAGAAAAAGACAACAAAGGGCACATTCCTTCACACTCAGTCTCTAGCTGTCATGTATAATGCACCGAAACCACAGCTCCCTTTCCACATCCAGGCCCTACAAAACTTTCCATAGTTTACCCCAGACGCTTCACATGCTCTGGTTCAATCCATTGACAGCACGTCTACCCCGATATACCACATCGTTCCAATTCACTCATTTCTTTGCACGCCTTTCACCCTCATACATGTTCAGGCCTCGATCACTCAAAATCTTTTTCACTCCATCTTTCCACCTCCAATTTGGTCTCCCACTTCTCGTTCCTTCCACCTCTGACACATACATCCTCTTTGTCAATCTTTCCTCACTCATTCTCTCCATATAACCAAACCATTTCAAAAGACCCTCTTTTGCTCTCTTAAACGCACTGTTTTTATTACCACATATCTCTTTTACCCTTTCATTACTTACTCGATCAAACACCTCACACCACATATTGTCCTCAAGCATCTCATCTCTAGCACATCCACCGTCCTCCACACAACTCTATTTATAGCCCACCCCTCGCAGCGATATAACATTGTTGGAACCACTATTCCTTCAAACATACCCATTTTTGCTTTCCGAGATAACGTTCTCACCTTCCACACATTTTTCAACGCTCCCAGAATTTTCGCCCCCTCCCCCACCCTATGACTCACTTCCGCTTCCATGGTTCCATCCGCTGCCTAATCAATTCCCAGATATCTAAAACACCTCACTTTCTCCAGTTTTTCTCCATTCAAACGTACCTTCCAATTGACTTGTCCCTCAACCCTACTGTACCTAATAACCTTGCTCTTATTCACACCCACTCCCAACTTTCTCCCTTCACACACTTTACCAAACTCAATTACCAGCTTCTGTAGTTTCTCACCCGAATCAGCCACCAGCGCTGTCTCATCAGCGAACAAGAATTGTCTCACTTGCCAAGCTCTCTCATCCAGAACAGACTGCATACTTACCCCTCTTTCCAAAACTCTTGCATTCACTTCCGTAACAACCCCATCCATAAACAAATTAAACAACCATGGAGACATCACACACCCATGCCGCAAACCGACATTCACTGAGAACCGATCACTTTCCTCTCTTCCTACTCGTACACAAGCTTTACATAATCGACAAAATCTTTTCACTGCTTCTAACAACTTGCCTCCCACACCATATATTCTTAAGACCTTCCACAGAGCATCTCTATCAACTCTATCATATACCTTTTCCAGATCCATAAATGCTACATACAAATCCATTTGCTTTTCTAAGTATTTCTCACATACATTCTTCAAAGCAAACACCTGTTCCACACGTCCACAACCACTTCTGAAACCACACTGCTCTTCCCCAATCTGATGTTCTGTACATACCTTCACCATCTCAATCAATACCCTCTCATATAATTTTCCAGGAATACTCAACAAATTTAAACCTCTGTAATTTGAGCATTCACCTTTATCCCCTTTGCCTTTGTACAATGGCACTATGCAAGCATTCCGCCAATCCTCAGGCACCTCACCATGAGTCATACGTACATTAAATAACTTTACCAACCAGTCAACAATACAGTCACCTCTTTTTTTTATCATTATTAATACTATTATTATCATTATCGATTATTATTATTATTGTTATTATTATTATTATTATTATTATTATTATTATTATTATTATTATTATTATTATTATTATCTTTGTTATTATTATTACCATGATTATTTATTATTATCATTATTCTATCATTATCATTATCATTATCATTACTATTATTATTATCAATATTGTTATTATTATTATCATTATTATCATTATTATTGTTATTATTCTTTTAATCATTTATATTATCATTACTATCATTATTATTATTATCATTACTACTACTACTACTACTACTACTACTACTACTACTACTACTATCTTGGATAATTATGTGGGTTAGCTCACTACATCCTCATCTTCATGATATCCACATGTTCACTAAGTTATGATCAAGACCGAACTTGAACCACTGAATATTTAGTGTTCAAGAAACTCTTCTTCATTACATTCTTATCTTCATTACGCTGACAGGCCGGCCATCGTCACTCTACCCCAGCTAGACCTCCACATTCGCTGGAAAGTCTCTCATCACTACTACTCAGTTAGCTCTCATGTTTACACACATTTACACAAATATTCACATCCTCATCACTGCTCTTAGAACACCACTAACCTTCGATGTATTCATTAAGTGTGACACTGGTTAATAGTTTACATACAAAGAAAAATACTGAACTGGTTCTTCGACATGTTTCCGGAACGCTTTAAACCAAACCTCAGAGGTCCAGTGGAAATGCCATCTTTATTACACTTTCACTAAACTGCATCTTGACAACACCTTTATCTTCATGAGCATGAACACCAACAACCTCGTCTACATTACGCTTAAATCTTCAACGCACTCTCATCTAAAATACACCCTCTCGATCGGACCTACATGGATTGGAATCCTGGGGTTGGCGGTCAGTCCATAGGCAACCCAGGTGTTTATTCTCCCTTCTGGGTTAGGTGATAAAGAGTAAAATTGCTTTAGGCTAGGGAGTGTATGATGAGTATACGTATATATACACGAAAGACATGGCACATATTACGTTTAAAGACCGGGGCAACACGAGTGTAAACGTCTCTCCTCGTAACACACGAAGAAGGGGTAATAGGAAGGAAAAGGGAAAGAATGAACATATAGAGGCAGGAAGTTTCATTGAAAGAGAAAGAGCCATGGCTTGACCCAGAATGTGTGTAGTGTGTATGGTAGGGGTCCAGATGGAAGGAGCGCTGTGCGTGTCTTCTTTCCATTGGATGGTATGGGATGGATATGCTGGTGTTTTTATTCAATTCTTTCCACTGGATATGTAGATGTTAGTAGCAGTTGAACGTGCAGGTCTGAGGAGAATGTGCCCTGACGCTGGCTACGACAGTATCGTGACTGTGTGTTCTGATGGTTCACTGGTTTCTTGGGTTTGAGGCCAATCATCTGCCAGGGTCATTAAGGCAGTAAACGTCAGGCTACATCCACCAACGGAAAAATTCTTAACACATCATCCTGGAGTTAGGCATAACCATGAGTCCACGTACAGCCTTATGTGGCTCAGAAGAAGTGTGGGTGTAGAGAGTCACCAAGACTAATTTGGCACCGTCCCTTGTCAAAGGTCGTGTGTGTGTGTGTGTGTGTGTGTGTGTGTGTGTGTGTGTGTGTGCAGGGTGGTATTACCAATACAAGGCGGCCTTTGTGTAACTGTAGTGTAGTGGGCTTTGGAGTGGATGTGTGTGTTGTGTAAAATGTTCCAATAGAAGCGGAACCTGAATATTCTGTTGGTTGGCCGGACGCTAAAGTAGCACACCTCGAGAAATTGTCTTTCTATTGGCTGCGGGTGATGGAAGGTCTCACACATACACTCTTTCTCTCCTTGGTTGGGAGCCGCTGGCTGACTGTAAGAGTAATACAAGAATTCTTCTGCTTATCATGAGTAGGTCAGACTTCTCGTACCAAGAGGGACTCCTTCTCGTCGTAAGTGTTGTTTACTATTTTGTTATGGAGTTGTGAGAGGAAGTAAGTGAGGGTCTGCATGAAGGAAAGGTTGAGTGAGGTAACATGAGGACCTGGGCTGAGTTAGGGCAGGTGGGATGCGGTAAGTGGAGCTAAGCAGTCTGAGAGATAAGTCAGGGTCATTTGTTAAGAATTATTGCCTGTAGTCTTTTGAACACACACACACACACACACACACACACACACACACAAGATAGATTTACATGTCTAACAAGGATTTCGAAAGAAGAGAAAATGAGTCAATATTTTCCCCTTGAGTGAGCGGGAACATTTTCAGCGGCGACCGAGGGTCCCGTTTTTTATGCAGTGGTCATCGATTGAGATGTTAAAAAATGGGAACTGGTTTTCTGGTCGTCCGTTATCGATGAACATGTCAAATTTGATAATAATATCTTATGAATTATATAAAAAAAGAAAAATACTTGCAACCTCAGCCTTCGTATAGGTTCATGGACTCCAGTCCCTTATAATATTGAGACATGAAGGTGTGGTATGAAGATGTGTCATTGTATGGAAAGTTTGAGTGTACCATGAACCAAATGTTTGCAGATTACTTCCAGCTTTTGGTCTCGTAGAGATTTTAAAGTCATGACTCTTCCGGATGGAGCTACGTAACCTCCAGTAAACAGCGTGTTCTTTGTAAAACATTCTCGTGTTGAAGCAGTCCAATATGAAACACAGACGTGAGGAAATTAAGACAGTAAGAAAACATGAAAGAAGCGTTGAAAAAACAGAGTTGTAGTAGTGTCTTGTTGTGGTTTTTACTCTCGTTCTCTTACGCTGTATATCTACCTTTTTTTTCTATAGTGAAAGTGAAACTAAATAAATTTACGTAGAGTTTACTCACCTTCAAAGCATTAGTGAGGAAATGGAAGAGACTGTTCTTCAGATGGAAACTACAGCACTAATCGACAAACATGAGAGAGGTTATCAAAGCTCTCTCTCTCTCTCTCTCTCTCTCTCTCTCTCTATATATATATATATATATATATATATATATATATATATATATATATATATATATATATATATATATATATATATATATATATAGATATATTTATATTTATTTTACTTTGTCGCTATCTCCCGAGTTAGCGAGGTAGCGCAAGGAAACAGACGAAAGAATGGCCCAACCGACGCACATACACATGTATATACATACACGTCCACACACGCAAATATACATACCTATACATCTCAATGTACACATATATATACACACACAGACATATACATATAAACACACGTACATAATTCATACTGTCTGCCTTTATTCATTCCCATCGCCACCTCGCCACACATGGAATAACAACCCCCTCCCCCCTCATGTGTGCGAGGTAGCGCTAAGAAAAGACAACGAAGGCCCCATTCGTTCACACTCAGTCTCTAGCTGTCATGTAATAATGCACAGAAGACACAGCTCCCTTTCCACATCCAGGCCCCACACAACTTTTCATGGTTTGCCCCAGACGCTTCACATGCCCTGGTCCAATCCATTGACAGCACGTCGACTCCGGTATACCACATCATTCCAATTCACTCTATTCCTTGCACGCCTTTCACCCTCCTGCATGTTCAGGCCCCGATCACTCAAAATTTTTTTCACTCCATCTTTCCACCTCTAATTTGGTCTCCCACTTCTCCTCGTTCCCTGTACTTCTGACACATATATCCTCTTGGTCAATCCTTCCTCACTCATTCTCTCTATGTGACCAAACCATTTCAAAACACCCTCTTCTGCTATCTCAACCACACTCTTTTCATTTCCACACATCTCTATCACCCTTACATTACTTACTCGATCAAACCACCTTACACCACATATTGTCCTCAAACATCTCATTCCCAGTACATCCACCCTCCTCCGCACAACTCTATCCATAGCCCACGCCTCGCAGCCATACAACATTGTTGGAACCACTATTCCTTCAAACATACCCATTTTTGCTTTCCGAGATAATGTTCTCGACTTCCATATATTCTTCAAGGCTCCCAGAATTCTCGCTCCCTCCCCCACCCTATGATTCACTTCCGCTTCCATGGTTCCATCAGTCACCAGCTTCTGCAGTTTCTCCCATGAATCAGCCACCAGCGCTGTATCATCAGCGAACAACAACTGACTCACTTTCCAAGCTCTCTCATCCACAACAGATTGCATACTTGCCCCTCTTTCCAAAACTCTTGCATCCACCTCCCTTACAACCCCATCCATAAACACATTAAACAACCATGGAGACATCACGCACCCCTGCCGCATACCAACATTCACTGAGAACCAATCACTTTCCTCCCTTCCTACACGTACACATGCCTTACATCCTCGATAAAAACTTTTCACTGCTTCTAACAACTTGCCTCTCACACCATATATTCTTAATACCTTCCACAGAGCATCTCTATCAACTCCATCATATGCCTTCTCCAGATCCATAAATGCTACATACAAATCCACTTGCTTTTCTAAGTATTTCTCACATACATTCTTCAAAGCAAACACCTGATCCACACATCCTCTACCACTTCTGAAACCACACTGCTCTTCCCCAATCTGATGCTCTGTACATGCCTTCACCCTCTCAATCAATACCCTCCCATATAATTTACCGGGAATACTCAACAAACTTATACCTCTGTAATCTGAGCACTCAGTTTTATCCGATTTGCCTTTGTACAGTGGCACTATGCAAGCATTCTGCCAATCCTCAGGCACCTCACCATGAGTCATACCTACATTAAATAACCTCACCAAACAGTCAGCAATACAGCCACCCCTTTTTTCAATAAATTCTACTGCAATACCATCCAAACCCGCTGCCTTGCCGGCTTTCATCTTCCGCAAAGCTTTTACTACCTCTTCTCTGTTTACCAAATCATTCTCCCTAACCCTCTCACTTTGCACACCACCTCGACCAAAACACCCTATATCTGCCACTTTATCATCAAACACATTTACCATACCTTCAAAATACTCACTCCATCTCCTTCTCACATCACCACTACTTGTTATCACCTCCCCATTAGCCCCCCTTCACTGAAGTTCCCGTTTGTTCCCCTGTCTTACTTACTTTATTTACCTCCTTCGAAAACATCTTTTTATCTTCCTAAAACTTAATGATACTGTCTCACCCCAACTCTCATTTTCCCTCTTTTTCACCTCATGCACCTTTCTCTTGACCTCCTGCCTCTTTCTTTTAAACATTTCCAAGTCACTTGCATTATTTCTCTGCAAAGATTGTCCAACTGCCTCTCTCTTCTCTATCACTAATAATCTTACTTCTTCATCCCGCCACTCACTACCCTTTCTAATTTGCCCACCTCCCACGCTTCTCATGTCACAAGCATCCCTTGCACAAGCCATCACTGCTTCACTAAATACATCCCATTCCTACCTCACTCCCTTATGTCCTTTGTTCTCACCTTTTTCCATTCTGTATTCATTCTTTCCTGGTACTTCCTCACACAAGTCTCCATCCCAAGCTCACTTACTCTCACCACTCTCTTCACCCCAACATTTTCTCTTGTTTTCTGAAACCCTCTACAAATCTTCACCTTCGCTTCAACAAGATAATGATCAGACATCCCTTCAGTTGCACCTCTCAGCACATTAACATCCAAAAGTCTCCCTTTCGCGCCTATCAATTAACATGTAATCCAATAACGCTCTCTGGCCATCTCTCCTACTTACATACGTATACTCATGTATATTTCTCTCTTTAAACCAGGTATTCCCAATCACCAGTCCTTTTTCAGCACATAAATCTACAAGCTCTTCACTATTTCCAATTACAACACTGAACACCACATGTACACCAATCATTCCCTCAACTGCCATATCATTCACCCTTGCATTCATATCATCCATCACTATAACCCGGTCTCGTGCATCAAAACTACAAACACACTCACTCAGCTGCTCCCAAAACACTTGCCTGTCATGATCTTTCTTCTCATGCCCAGGTACATATGCACCAATAATCACCCATCTCTCTCCATCCACTTTCAGTTTTACCCATATCTATCTAGAGTTTACTTTCTTACACTCTATCACATACTCCCACCACCCCTGTTTCAGGAGTAGTGGTACTCCTTCCCTTGCTCTTGTCCTCTCACCGACTCGTGACTTTACTCCCAAGACATTCCCAAACCACTCTTCCCCTTTACCCTTGAACTTCGTTTCACTCAGAGCCAAAACATCCAGGTTCCTTTCCTCAAACATACTACCTATATCTCCTTTTTTCTCATCTTGGTTACATCCACACACATTTAGACACCCCAATCTGAGCCTTTGAGGAGGATGAGCACTCCCCGCGTGACTCCTTCTTCTGTTTCTGCTTTTAGAAAGTTAAAATACAAGGAGGGGAGGGTTTACAGCCCCCCGCTCCCGTCCTCTTTATTCACCTTTTACGACACGTGAGGAATGCGTAGGAAGTATTCTTTCTCCCCTATCCCGAGGGATAACGTACTGGATATAAAGTTCTGGGAGCTTTGAAAAATGTGTGGAAGGTGAGAACATTATCTCGGAAAGCAAAAATGGGTATGTTTGAAGTAATAGTGGTTCCAACAATTCAATATGGTTGCAAGGCATAGAGGTTTGTGGAAGAGGGTGGATGTGTTGGAAATAAGATGATTGAAGACAATATGTGGTGTGAGGTGGTTTGATCTAGTAAATAATGAAAGGGTGAATGAGATGTGTGGTAATAAAAAGAGTGTGGTTGAGAGGGCAGAAGAGGGTGTTTTGAAATGGTTTGGTCATATGGAAAGAATGAGCGAGGAAAGATTGTTAGAGGTGGAGGGAACGAGGAGAAGTGGAAGACGAAATTGAAGGTGGAATGATGGAGTGAAAAAGATTTTTAGCGATCGGGGCCTGAACATGCAGGAGGGTGAAAAGGGTGCAAGGAATAGAGTGAATTGGAACGATGTGTTTTACTGGGTTCGACTTGCTGTCAGTGGATTGAACTAGGTCATGTGAATTGTCTTGGGTAAACCATGGAAAGTTTTGCGGGGCCTCGATGTGGAAAGGGAGCTGTGGTGTCAGTGCATTATACATGATAGCTATAGACTGAGTGTGAACAAATGTGGCCTTTGTTGTCTTTTCCTAGCGCTATCTCGTACACATGCGGGGGGAGGGTGTTTTCATTTCATATGTGGCGGGGTGGCGATGGGAATGAATAAAGGCAGCAAGTATGAGTATTTACATGTGTGTATATGTATATGTCTGTGTATGTATATATATGTATACGCTGAAATGTATAGGTATGTATATGTGCGTGTGTGGACGTATATGTATATACATGTGTACGTGGGTGGGTTGGGCCTTTCTTTCGTCTGTTTTCTTGCGCTACCTCGCTAACACAGGAGACAGCGACAAAGTATAATAGATAATATATATGTATATATATATATATATATATACATATATATATATATATATATATATATATATATATATATATATATATATATATATATATATACACACATACATAACATCTAATGCCCTCCATCAGCAAAGATTCAAACCCGGGACCTTTTGCGTGGCATTGGGAACGCTACCCACATCAAAATTCCTGACGTATCCACTCAACCCCCCACCAGATACTTACCTCTGTTAACCTCTCCTCTCACTACTAGTTTTCATAAACATACGGGCAATTACCCATCTCTCGTGATTCGTTTTCATTTCCACCTATATCAATAAGGAATTCACCTCCTTATACACGTTTATACATTCCAAAAACTATTTCTGCTGGATTGCCATCTCCCCCCCATGCTTTCCTCTTGCCCTCCCACTAAACACTAGACTTTACCACTCAGGCAGTCCCGAACCATCCTTCCTCCTTACCCTTGAGTTTAGTTTCACTCTCGCCATACAATCTATTTATTTTTCCATTCTTCTAATCCTTAGTTACATTTGCACACATTCAGACACTCCAGCCTTGAACCTTCGCGTAGGATGAGCACACTTTACTTGGCTCCTTTTTTGTTCCACAATTTAGGAAGTGAAGTACATGACGGGTAAGGTGTCCTGCTTTTTAGTCGTCTTTTACGACATATATATATATATATATATATATATATATATATATATATATATATATATATATATATATATATATATATATATATATATATATATATATATATATATATATATATATTTATATATATATATATATATATATATATATATATATATATATATATATATATATATATATATATATATATATATATATATATATATATATATATATATATATATATATATATATATATACTTATATTTATATTTATATATGTATAGGAGAGATAGGTAGTATGTTTGAGGAAAGGAACCTGGATGTTCTGCCTCTGAGTGAAACGAAGCTCAAGGGTAAAGGGGAAGAGTGGTTTGGGAATGTCTTGGAAGAAAAGTCAGGGGTTAGTGAGAGGACAAGAGCAAGGGAAGGAGTAACAGTACTCCTGAAACAGGAGGTGTGGGAGTATGTGATAGAATGTAAGAAAGTAAATTCTCGATTAATATGGGTAAAACTGAAAGTTGATGGAGAGAAATGGGTGATTATTGGAGCATATGCACCTGGGCATGAGAAGAAACATCATGAGAGGCAAGTGTTTTGGGAGCAGCTGAATGAGTGCGTTAGTGGTTTTGATGTACAAGACCGGGTTATAGCGATGGATAATTTGAATGCAAAGGTGAGTAATGTGGCAGTTGAGGGAATAATTGGTATACATGGGGTGTTCAGTATTGTAAATGGAAGTGGTGAAGAGCTTGTAGATTTATGTGCTGAAAAAGGACTGGGGATTGGGAATACCTGGTTTAAAAAGCGAGATATACATAAGTATACGTATGTAAGTAGGAGAGATGGCCAGAGAGCGCTACTGGATTACGTGTTAATTGACAGGCGCGCGAAAGAGAGACTTTTGGATGTTAATGTGCTGAGAGGTGCAACTGGAGGGATGTCTGATCATTATCTTGTGGAGGTTAAGGTGAAGATTTGTATGGGTTTTCAGAAAAGAAGAGTGAATGTTGGGGTGAAGAGGGTAGTGAGAGTAAGTGAGCTTGGGAAGGAGACTTGTATGAGGAAGTACCAGCAGAGACTGAGTACAGAATGGAAAAAGGTGAGAACAATGGAAGTAAGGGGAGTGGGGGAGGAATGGGATGTATTTAGGGAATCAGTGATGGATTGCGCAAAAGATGCTTGTGGCATGAGAAGCGTGGGAGGTGGGTTGATTAGAAAGGGTAGTAAGTGGTGGGATGAAGAAGTAAGATTATTAGTGAAAGAGAAGAGAGAGGCATTTGGACGATTTTTGCAGGGAAAAAATGCAATTGAATGGGAGATGTATAAAAGAAAGAGACAGAAGGTCAAGAGAAAGGTGCAAGAGGTGAAAAAGAGGGCAAAAGAGAGTTGAGGTGAGAGAGTATCATTAGATTTTAGGGAGAATAAAAAGATGTTCTGGAAGGAGGTAAATAAAGTGCGTAAGACAAGGGAGCAAATGGGAACTTCAGTGAAGGGCGCTAATGGGGAGGAGATAACAAGTAGTGGTGATGTGAGAAGATGGAGTGAGTATTTTGAAGGTTTCTTGAATGTGTTTGATGATAGAGTGGCAGATATAGGGTGTTTTGGTCGAGGTGGTGTGCAAAGTGAGAGGGTTAGGGAAAATGATTTGGTAAACAGAGAAGAGGTAGTAAAAGCTTTGCGGAAGATGAAAGCCGGCAAGGCAGCAGGTTTGGATGGTATTGCAGTGGAATCTATTAAAAAAGGGGGTGGCTGTATTGTTGACTGGTTGGTAAGGTTATTTAATGTATGTATGACTCATGGTGAGGTGCCTGAGGATTGGCGGAATGCGTGCATAGTGCCATTGTACAAAGGCAAAGGGGATAAGAGTGAGTGCTCAAATTACAGAGGTATAAGTTTGTTGAGTATTCCTTTTAAATTATATGGGAGGGTATTGATTGAGAGGGTGAAGGCATGTACAGAGCATCAGATTGGGGAAGAGCAGTGTGGTTTCAGAAGTGGTAGAGGATGTGTGGATCAGGTGTTTGCTTTGAAGAATGTATGTGAGAAATACTTAGAAAAGCAAATGGATTTGTATGTAGCATTTATGGATCTGGAGAAGGCATATGATAGAGTTGATAGAGATGCTCTGTGGAAGGTATTAAGAATATATGGTGTGGGAGGCAAGTTGTTAGAAGCAGTGAAAAGTTGTTATCGACGATGTAAGGCATGTGTACGTGTAGGAAGAGAGGAAAGTGATTGGTTCTCATTGAATGTAGGTTTGCGGGAGGGGTGTGTGATGTCTCCATGGTTGTTTAATTTGTTTATGGATTGGGTTGTTAGGGAGGTGAATGCAAGAGTTTTGGAAAGAGGGGCAAGTATGAAGTCTGTTGGGGATGAGAGAGCTTGGGAAGTGAGTCAAAAAGAGTGTGGTTGAGAGAGCAGAAGAGGGTGTTTTGAAATGGTTTGGGCACATGGAGAGAATGAGTGAGGATAGATTGACCAAGAGGATATATGTGTCAGAGGGGGAGGGAACGAGGAGAAGTGGGAGACCAAATTGGAGGTGGAAAGATGGAGTGAAAAAGATTTTGAGTGATCGGGGCCTGAACATGCAGGAGGGTGAAGGAAGGAATAGAGTGAATTGGATCGATGTGGTATACTGGAGTTGACGTGCTGTCAGTGGATTGAATCA
Source organism: Panulirus ornatus (assembly GCF_036320965.1). NCBI lineage: Eukaryota > Metazoa > Arthropoda > Malacostraca > Decapoda > Palinuridae > Panulirus > Panulirus ornatus. Next base: position 46,914,291 of record NC_092225.1, on the reverse strand, counting down.
GGGCATGTGAAGCGTCTGGGGTAAACCATGGAAAGTTGTGTGGAGCCTGGATGTGGAAAGGGAGCTGTGGTTTCGGGCATTATTGCATGACAGCTAGAGACTGAGTGTGAACGAATGGGGCCTTTGTTGTCTTTTCCTAGCGCTACCTCGCACACATGAGGGGGGAGGGGGATGGTATTCAATGTGTGGCGAGGTGGCGATGGGAATGAATAAAGGCAGACAGTGTGAATTGTGTGCATGGGTATATATGTATGTGTCTGTGCGTGTATATATATGTGTATATTGAGATGTATAGGTATGTATATTTGCGTGTGTGGACGTGTATGTATATACGTGTGTATGGGGGTGGGTTGGGCCATTTTCTTTAGTCTGTTTCCTTGCGCTACCTCGCAAGCGCGGGAGACAGCGACAAAGCAAAATAAATAAATAAATAATTTATATATATATATATATATATATATATATATATATATATATATATATATATATATATATATATATTTATATATATATGGGGGGGGGCATGCGGATCATACGATGTCTGAGGAAGTGCTTGTCTGGAGCATGTTCTGCTACTGAAGCACCCAAGATGATCGAAGGTTCAAACTACTGAAGCTTCCAAGCTATTGTTTGAACACGTGCCGAGGAAGGTAGTTATGATATATAGCCAGAAGAGAGCTAAGCGGCACTGTGTCCTACACCACGAGGGAGTAACTACCTTAGTCACTAGTACAAGTTTACAAGCCTCAGGGAGTCACCTGCTCCTGCGTCTGAGTATCAGTATGCGGGCAGTTGCTGGCCGCCAATAATGGTGTATAATTAACAAATCTCTATTCCCATCAGGGTAGACAACTCCTGTGAGAGGAGCAGATACTCACCAGAAACACCAAAGGACGTCTTTCTCAACTTCGGTGTTTCTCAAACGACAGAAGGACGAGAAATTTCTCATCTCATTAGGCTACAAGTTGAGTATAGTGAGACTCTTAACTCATTACCCATCCATAAGGATCCTCCATTATGGAAAGGGAATTCTATAAATATTTTACGGTAAGAGCATACTATTTACGACACCTAATCACGATAATACGAACTCTTAGATAGTCTGGTAACGCACTGGGGCTTTATGACTATTGTTATCAATTATTGTTATTATTATATTATCATTATTATTATTATTATTATTATTATTATTATTATTATTATTATTATTATTATTATTATTATTATTATCATTATCATTATCATTTTTATTATTGTTATTATTATCAGTATTATTATTATCATTGTTATTACTATCATTAATATTATTAATATTATTATCATTATTATTAACATCATTATTGTTATCATTATTATCATGATTATTATTATCATTAATAACTTTATTATTGTTATTGTTATCATTATTATCATCATTATCATTATCATTATTATCATCATTATTATCATTATTATTATCATTATTATTATCATTGTTATTATCGTTATTATTATCATTATCATTATTATCATTTTCATTATTATTATTATTATCATCATCATTATCATTCATTATTTGCATCTTCTTTATGATTATCAATGTTAGTAATATTGTTCTTACTTATCATTATTATGATCATTATTATGTTACTACCACTACTACAACTACTCCTGTTTGTAATAGTGGTAGTAGTAGTAGTAGCAGTCATCGTTTGAATTCTTAAAAACTGGCAAAAGTACTTAAAAAGTCCTGATAGTGATGTTACCATGTGGTGCATAGCAGTCCAGTTATATAAGATACAATGCTTAACATGATGTTACCATGTGGTGCACAGCAGTCCAGTTATATAAGATACAATGCTTAACGTGAAGTTACCATGTGGTGCACAGCAGTCCAGTTATATAAGATACAATGCTTAACGTGAGAGAGAAAGGTGGTCTGCAAGGTGTCCAGAGAAGTGATGTTACCATGTGGTGCTCAGCAGTCCAGTTATATAAGATACAATGCTTAACGTGAGAGAGAAAGGTGATCTGCAAGGTGTCCAGAGAGACTATGTTACCATGTGGTGCACAGCAGTCCAATTATATAAGATACAATGCTTAACGTGATGTTACCATGTGGTGCACAGCAGTCCAGTTATATAAGATACAATGCTTAACGTGATGTTACCATGTGGTGCACAGCAGTCCAGTTATATAAGATGCAATGCTTAACGTGATGTTACCATGTGGTGCATAGCAGTCCAGTTATATAAGATACAATGCTTAACGTGAGAGAGAAAGGTGGTCTGCAAGGTGTCCAGAGAGACTATGTTACCATGTGGTGCACAGCAGTCCAATTATATAAGATACAATGCTTAACGTGATGTTACCATGTGGTGCACAGCAGTCCAGTTATATAAGATACAATGCTTAACGTGATGTTACCATGTGGTGCATAGCAGTCCAGTTATATAAGATACAATGCTTAACGTGATGTTACCATGTGGTGCATAGCAGTCCAGTTATATAAGATACAATGCTTAACGTGAGAGAGAAAGGTGGTCTGCAAGGTGTCCAGAGAGACTATGTTACCATGTGGTGCACAGCAGTCCAGTTATATAAGATACAATGCTTAACGTGATGTTACCATGTGGTGCACAGCAGTCCAGTTATATAAGATACAATGCTTAACGTGATGTTACCATGTGGTGCACAGCAGTCCAGTTATGTTAGATACAATGCTTAACGTGATGTTACCATGTGGTGCACAGCAGTCAAGTTATATAAGATACAATGCTTAACGTGAGAGAGAAAGGTGGTCTGCAAGGTGTCCAGAGAGACTATGTTACCATGTGGTGCACAGCAGTCCAGTTATATAAGATACAATGCTTAACGTGATGTTACCATGTGGTGCACAGCAGTCCAGTTATATAAGATACAATGCTTAACGTGAGAGAGAAAGGTGGTCTGCAAGGTGTCGAGAGAGACTATGAGGAGACATTTTCATCTTGAAGTACCTCGATAAAAACTACCAACCTCGGCCTGTGATCACACGACACAATATAGTAATGATCAGCGATCTATAAAAAAAATAAAAAAGAAAAAAAAGCCTATGTTATGGACGAGAGAAACTGCCTTTGCCCTCGCTCTGCGTTTTCCAAACGGAAAACGCGATCTGCCCCCTTCCTCACCTGTTTATCAGCACTATCCATTATTTCTTCATTCACGCTGTTTCCTATTTTTTTTTTTTTTTCGTCTTCGGCTAACGAGTTGGATAGGTGGAGAGAAAGTGCATTAGACCTGATTGAGGATGGGTAGATGCTATCACCGGTAACCGACGTAGAGTTATTATAGCACCGAATGAGAGGTAAGAGATGTGAGTTATTTATATAATTCCAGTAATTATGGTTTAAAGATATTGCAGGACTGGATTATTATACCAAAAAAAGCAATTATTAAATCATGAGCATAGACAGGTATCTGTTGTATATGCTTCATTAGTTTTCAATTAAATGTTCACCAGTAGAATGCACGAAGCAACTCTGCCTTCCTCAGAAAAGGAAAAAGAAATATTAGATGATATTTGAATGTGTGTGTCTCCTCGGTCAGTGAGGACTGCACACTACTGGGCTGAGATTACTGTCAGGGAACACAAACCCTCAGGCTGAGCTAACCGTGAGGGTACACACGATCCTGTTCTGAGATCGCCTTAAATGAGCTCACAAACTTTGAACTTAGCGGAAGGCAACACACAGCCGTAGGCTCAGCTCACCCTAAGGCAACACAACACCAAACCTTCCGTCCGTCGATCCCGTGTTGGAAGACGTCGCGAGAACCCGTGTTGTTGCAACACAAAACCTTCGACTGAAATGATGATGAGGCAATAGAAATCTTGGCTGAACCTATCGTCAAGAAACGCAACCTCAAGTGTCTTTCTCGGAAAACACACAGCCTGAGAACAAACCCTCACACTTCCCCCCTCTCATCTCTTGCCAAACAACAACCTAACCCCCGTTTTCTCTTCCATCTCTCTCTCTCTCTCTCTCTCTCTCTCTCTCTCTCTCTCTCTCTCTCTCTCTCTCTCTCTCTCTCTCTCTCTCTCTCTCTCTCTCTCTCTCTCTCTCTCTCTCTCTCTCTCTCTCTCTCTCTCTCTCTCTCTCTCTCTCTCTCTCTCTCTCTCTCTCTCTCTCTCTCTCTCTCTCTCTTCAGAATGATTCTTCTTCCCAAACTTGTTCTTCCGGGCCTGACCTCCCTGAGGACTTCTGTCGTGTGGGTGGAGCCATTTATAGATGGTTCCCAGGCGAAGGTACGCAAACAGGATATGTTGTTTAACTTTGCTTGCACGCGATATACGTAGAGATATACGATGGGGTGAGTTTCGATATTAATTAGGAAACGGAAACAGTATAAGGATAGTATACTAAAAAGTAGATATCTTGGTACAATGAATGATACACACACCTTTGCTACACTGACATATGTGTATCCTGATACAGTGGTTGACACAGACACACACATGGCACACTTGATCGACACACCGACGCCTTAGTACACTGACATACTGATGCCCCAGGACTCTGACTACATCACAAGTTTTAACATTGATCAACACATTAGACAGCGCGCCACACATCGACACCCTAGTAAAATGAGTGACACACACAGCCTTAAGTTTCATGAAGTACTGGTAGAAAGTTTTAAGAGGTAATAGTAGAAAGCTTCAGAGACTACTAGTAGAAAGTTTCAGGAAATACTGGTCGAAAATTAAATGAAGTACTAGTGGAAAGTTTCAGAAAGTACTGTTAGAAAGTTTCACTCGGTACTGGTAGAGAGTTTCTGGAAGTACTGGTAGAAAGTTTCACACGGTACTGGTAGAGAGTTTCTGGAAGTACTAGTAGAAAGTTTTAGGATGTAATGGTAAGAAAGTTTCAGAAAGTAATATTAGGGAGTTTCAGGAAGTGATGGTAGAAAGTTTCAGGAAGTAGGAAGTTAATGGTAGAAACTTTCAGAAAGTACCCGTAGAATGTTTCTGGAAGTACTGGTAGAGAGTTTCACGAAGTACCGGTAGAAAGTTTCAGGTAATGCTGGGTTCGACTCCGCGATGCTCAGAGGGTAAATCGTTATCATCTACTCCATGTGTCCAGACATGTGTGAGACGAAGGGTATTCGATTACAAAGTATTCGAGTAGTCATTTCCCTTTTAGGGGCGATCATAACCTAGCGGTAGCGCTCCCGCCTGTTGCACAGGGATCCCGGGTTCGATGCTGGCAGTTGAAGTTTTTATGCTTAAATATATATATATATATATATATATATATATATATATATATATATATATATATATATATATATATATATATATATATATATATATATATATATATACCTAAGCCTTGAGCAAGGTACCCATTTCATCGACCAACCTCGTGGGGTGGATAAACAGCTGGGTTGACTGTGGACCGACTGCTGCAACAAGGATTCGTGCCTATGCGCTTGTTATAATCATTGCCAGTTTCATCATTTTAGATATCAGCTATCATTATTATTACTATTACTATTATCATTGTTATCATTATTCCAATGCACAGTATTATCATTATCATAAGATGAACGGTACTGACGTATTCAGAACATTCGCCTTTCTTCCTCACTCCTCTCGCTACCTTGTGAATAATCCAGTTTCATTCCCACCCACAGTAGTTTAGAACTCAGGTCTCCATACATTCCCACAACTCCTCAGCAGAAGTGCCATCGGCTCCACTACTCTCGCCCTCAACACCAGTCACAGACATTACCCCAACGACATTTCCAAACCATTCTTCCCCCTTCCCCTTGAGATTAATTTCACACAGAGCCAGAACATCTAGGTTCCTCTCCCCAAACACAATACCTATTCCCTCCCTCTTTTAATTCTAGTTACATCAACACACATTCAAACACCCCTACCCGAGCCTTCGAGGAGAATGAGCACTCCTCGCTGAGCTCCTTCTGTCCTGAGGTATAGAAACTGTGATACAAGGACGGGAGGGTGTCCAACTCCACACACACACCTCTTCCTGCCTTATCCCCAGGTGTAATAATGCTACTAGTATTGCTATTGTTAATGATGATGATAATGATAATAGTAATAAAGATTATGATGATGATAATGATAATAGTAATAATAATGATAATGATAATGACATAAATGATAATAATGATAATGATAATGCTGATGATAATGATTACGTTAATAATAATGATAATAATAATAATAATAATAATGATGATAACAATAATAATGATAATAATAATAATGATGATAATAATGATGATAATGATAATCATAATGATAATGATAATAGTAATAATGATAATAATGATAATAATACAAAGATAAGGGATAATCATTACTAGTATATATGATACAGATTACAGAAGACAGATGAAAGTTTACACCAATAAAAACGCCACGAGTCCATCACATAGTGTGTGGTCCCTACTCGCGGACTGGGTCAGCCAGACACCAACAGAACTTATACAGTGTAATTGTCACCCCTGTAGTAATCATTCAGCATTCCCAGTATCATTATTCAGCTTTATTATAGAGTATTATTACTCAGCCTGGGCCGTTCGTCTTGAGTTCCCCACCTCCCACCCACCCAACCACACTTGGATTACGCTGTCCTAATTACTTTCGTCGTAACTCAGACTCTGCTGTAAACATGGCGATCTACTCCCCCAGCAGGATGCGAGAGCCCCTAGCCAGCCAATCCAAGATCGGGTAGATTAAAAGAGCCAATAAGAGATCAGGTTTCAGATGTAGATGATCAAAAGGACCAATGATAGGTCAGGTTTCAGAGGTTGATGATCAAAAGGAACCAACGAGAGGTCGGGTTTCAAATGTAGATGATCAAACTAGCCAATCACGGGTTATGCTTTTAAGAGTAAATCTGGTGATCTTAATGGCCACCAGACAGCTGCATACACAGTCTCAAGATTCAATTCAATTTGAATTAATATAACTTACAAGGAATCCGTCTCAAGAACTGGTTCACGGCGCTGGAGATTAATTCTGACCCGGACAGTAGATCTGAGCTATGAGATTGCATCCATCCATCACGGAACCGTTTTCTTCAAGCGTACAACCTATTATAAGGTTATCCTTAATGGTTTACACACTCTTCAAGTGCTCCACAAGTGTCCAGATCACTAAGGTTGCTCCAGGAAAGTATTTTACTCATATCCAAGTGTTTTTGCCAGGCTTTAAAAGTGAAACTGTGGAGCCCTCCTGGTGTGCAGTCAGTGTGACGTAGAACTTCCTTAGAGCTTCCAGTCATAGACCTCTTTTGTAGTGTCCAGTCAGATGCAGACCTCCTTGAAGTGTCCAGTCAGTAGCAGTACGTATTCGATCCATAAGACCCCTGGTGACCGTCTTCCGAGCTTTCCAGCCATTCACGAAAAACCTGACTCCTGATTGGTTGGAAGCCATATACTGAGCCGCCTTGTGACTAGCATAACTGGTTGAAAGCTTTAAAGGTTCCAGCCAATTCATCAATCATCTGCTAAGGATTCCGTCTAATAGTAAAACTCCTTTTTCTCTAAGCAAGCAGCTTGTCTCTTCTCCTGCTCAAGCAAGAGGAAGGATCAAGAGGTACAGCAGATGTAGACGCCAGTAACAATGGTTGTATGAAGACATGGGTCACCACAGAAGGCAAACTACGGCCAATGATGGCTCCCTCGGATGGGTATCATCAGAGCCGCCATCTCAAGAAATCTATTGTGTCGACATCTGCATCAAGTTCTTCAAGCTGGTCTCTTAAACCCCAAGCCCAACACCCACCCTAACCAAACCCCAGTCCCACTCCACTTTAAACCACACTTCCACCCTAACACAACCCCCCCATTCCCACCCTTGCCTATACCCAATTCCCACCCTAACCTAGGGCTCATCCCTTTCCAATCTACACCCTACTCCCAACCCAGTCTAAACTCTGATCCCACCCTAATTTTTCCTCCATATCCATCCTAACTTAAACTCCATTCCATCTAAACCTAATCCCCACTGCAGTCCTGCCTTACCCCCTACCCAGCCCTTGTTCTGACTAGGTCTGTGAGGGCGTATTAAACGTGGTTGTAACAATCTCGTTGAGAACTTGTTCAAGAAACCAGACCTATTCAGGTTGAAACGATTCTTATTCGCAAGTGTCAACATACTTTATAGGGAAAATAAATCGTAATTACCCAATTACGAAGTGTGTTTTTAACGACCTAACTCTGAAGACATATGGTAATACGACCCTTAAGCACGATCGTAAGACCCTTGAATGTGATGGCTTGCTGGCCTTTGCAGTTACCCAAGGGCGTACCTGCCGTGCTCAAGGGTACGTTCCTACCTACTCAAGTAGTCACATTGTCGTACTCAAGAGGGTCGTTCCGTCGTGCTCTGTGGGTTAATGGAGTTGCATATTTCCCGTGTTTACAGACGAGAGTCGTGCTCTTGTGCTGGCTTTATTGCTTGAGTTGTGAGGTCGTTTGTCGCCTCATGAAACATCGAGGATCTATTTTTCCGCGGGAGACGCGATTACTGAGCAATATGTTAATGAGATTTGTCTATCTTATTTGCATTCGCTGGACGCCAAGGTCGCTGTATGTGCGGCCCCTTCCTCTGTTCCTTTTTCAGGAAAACTAAAAAAGAGAGGGGAGGCTTTCCAGCCCCCGCTTCCTTCCCTTCTAGTCGCCTTCTACGACACGCAGAGAATACGTGGGAAGTATTCTTTCTCCCCATCCCAGGAATATATATATATATATATATATATATATATATATATATATATATATATATATATATATATATATATATATATATATATATATATATATATATATATATATATATATATATTCCTATGAATCCACGGGGAAAATGAAACACGAAAAGTTCCCAAGTGCACTTTCGTGTAATAATCACATCATCAGGGGAACTTTTGGGAACTTTTCGTGTTTCATTTTCCCCGTGGACTCATAGGAATATCTTGATCACGCGCAAAATTGTGATCCTTTCCAATATATATATATATATATATATATATATATATATATATATATATATATATATATATATATATATATATATATATATATGCGCTACCTCGCAAACGCGGGAGACAGCGGCAAAAAAAAAAAAAAAAATATATATATATATATATATATATATATAGTAATGAAAGGGTAAGAGAGATGTGTGGTGATAAAAAGAGTTTGGTTGAGAGAGCAGAAGAGGGTGTTTTAAAATAATTTGGCCACATGGAGAGAATGAGTGAGGAAAGATTGACAAAGAGGATATATGTGTCAGAGGTGGAGGGGACGAGAAGTGGGAGACCAAAATGGAGGTGCAAAGATGGAGTGAAAAAGATTCTGAGTGATCGGGGCCTGAACATGCAGGAGGGTGAAAGACGTGCAATGAATAGATTGAATTAGAACGATGTGGTATACCGGGGTCGACGTGCTGTCAATGGATTGAACCAGGGCATGTGAAGCGTCTGGGGTAAACCAAGGAAAGTTTTGTAGGGCCTGGATGTGGAAAGGGAGCTGTGGTTTCTGTGCATTATACATGACAGCTAGAGACTGAGTGTGAACGAATGTGGTCTTTTTTGTCTTTTCCTAGCGCTACCTCGCGTACATGCAGGGTGAGGGGGTTGTCATTTACTCATGTGTGACGGGTTGGCGACGGGAATGAATAAAGGCAGCAAGTATGAATTATTTACATGTGAATATATGTATATGTCTCTGTATGTATATATGTATATGTATACTTTGAAATGTATGGGTATCTATATGTGCATGTGTGGACGTGTATGTATGTACAAGTGTATGTGGGTGGGTTGTGCCATTCCTTCGTCTGTCTCCTTGCGCTACCTCGCTAACGCTGGAGACAGCGACAAAGTGTAATAATGATAATAAAAGCATATTCATACATATATATATATATATATATATATATATATATATATATATATATATATATATATATATATATATATATATATATATATATATATATATTTATGTAGTTGAAATCGCAATTCTGTAGTGGTTCATATGATTTTATTAACATGTACTTTTTCTATCCATTCCGCTTCACCAGATGCCAAGTATTCATAAAGTTTTCAAATCTCAGCAACACCACAACAACAGCCAGTCACCTCTGCCATTGTAGACGACGCACTGGCCAGACCGACACTGACCGTTAAAGGGAAAGTGTGTGTGTGTGTATGTGGAGGGGGGGGTGACATGTGGTTAAGGGGGTTGTGTGGAGGGTGTTGACATGGGTAACAAGATGTGTGTTCAACTATTTTTCTTATGTTATCGTTTCTTGATGATTCTTTCATAATGATTTGTTTGATAACAGAATGTGTTTTATAGTTACCTGGGGACATATCAAAGTTCTTAGTATTAGCAATTAAAACGGAATCAATGACGTTACAGTTAGCATAACGGTGTCATGACAGTCACACACTAATCATTTGATGCAGCAACTGGCCCAGTAGCAAGTGGGTAGCTAGTGGTGGAGGCACACAGCACCCAGTTCTCGGGAGTAAAAACCATGGTAATACCTATAGAAAAGAGAAAGTGAACCAACATTCCCACTAAGGACAAGAAGGTCTAGTTTTGAAGATACCCTGGGAAGACCTGGGAAGACGGACCGCTTTCACCCCAGATGTGAGAGCAGGACGGATCAATCCCTTGTATAAACGAAGCAACTGTACAGAAGAAAATATATCTAAACGGGACACCCGGTTTCTTTAAGGCAGACTTAGCTACTCTTGTGATGTGGGGTTTCCAAGAAAGAGTGGATGTTACAGTAATGCCAGATATGTTCATTGAGCCAAGGGGTGGAATTGCAGAACCGTCAAAGCATATAGAAAAGTTATGAGGAATTTTCGATTAAGTGATGGAAAGAAACTGGGTCTTGGAGGCATTAGACTTAACCAGATTTCGTCTACCGGAGACATTAGACTTAACCAAGTATAGTCTACCCACTGAGATATCCTATCCAAGTCTAAGGTTAATGAGGAAGTTGTGTCGAGACGGAATGCAGATTAAGTGAGAGGAGGAGCAGAATTGGAGGATGTGGAGGAATGCAGTGTTGAGTTGTCAGCATGTAAGTGCATTTTGTTATTTGTAGAAGAAAAGGAAATCGTTGGTAAAAAGGTGAAAAAGTCTGAGACAGGACTGAACTTTGAGGGACACCACTATCAATGGAGAAAGGGTGAGAGACTGAGCTATCAACAACGACAGAGAAAGATCGGCCGGAGAGGATGATAGATATGAAGGAGCAAAGTGAGGAAGGGAACCCAAAAGAGGGGCGCTTAGAGATGGCACGATATATCAAAAGCAATCATAAAGTATTCCCCAAAATTTTTCAGGGGTGATGACCGGACATCAGAAAGATAGGGTAGAACATCACTAATGGATATCGCCTTGCGGAAATCATAGATCAGAAACAAGACTGAGATTCAAGATATCTGAATATATGGGAGTTGAGGAGGGATTCAAAACTCTGGAAATGTTGATGTCAAAGCAACAAGACGATAGTGACAAGAGTCAGAACGGTCATCCTTCTTAAGGATGGGATGTATCAATACATGCTTTCAAGAAGGAGGTAAGATTCTGATTTTTGAATAGGAAAAGGAACAGATGAGCAAGCGCAGTGCAAGAACAGAGGCGCTCTCTCTCTCAGTACACGGGGATGGATTGCCTCAAGACCATAAGCCTTGCTTGTGTCCAGAGAAAGAAGTGCTTTTCGGACAGTCCGAAAAGAGATTACGGTAAGGGGCATAGGATTAGTAAGAGGAGCATCTGGGGGTGAAGGAATGTTAGAGTCATCCAAAGTGGAGTTAGAACAGAAACGGGAACCGAGAAGAGTTGCTTTGTCTACGGGAGAGACACCTGTAGTACCGTCAGAACGGAAAGTGAAGGAAAGGTAGAGCGACGGAAGTTGTTAGAGATGCCCTTAGCTAGGGACCAGAAAGACCTATCATTGGATGACGAGGAGAGGTTATCGTACTTCCTGTGAATAAAGAGCGCTTTTCCTGACGGATAATGTGCTTGCAAAGATTATGGGCAGTGATAAAAGCTGAATAGAATCAGTGAAAGGAATGGATGAAGAAGTCGTCTTGGAGGAAGAAGGGATGAATGTTTCCATTCCAGCAAGAATAACCTCTGCTATATGTTTGACGGAGACAGAAGCATCACCACATAAGAGACAGTAATCTACCCAAGGAAAGTCAGAAAAGAAGTTACGTAAGTTATTTGAGTCAGCTTTGTTGAGGTACTAGTATTTACACTTAGAAGGGGCTGCTGGAGGAGGAGGTGCCGTCAGACTCGATACACTTATGAGAGTGTGATCAAATGAACCAACTGGGGGCGAGATCGTGTACTTACATTGTGGATGGACCAGAGGTGAAAAAAAAATCCCTAATATTTGCTCCAAATCATCAAAATTGAAGAACGTGAGGGCTTCGATCCCTCCACCATCCGTATGGCAGAAATATCGGCTTGCAGGTGAAAGGGTGCCACAGTCTCAAGAGTTTAGATAGTCGAATAAAGATATGATATTTGTAGAATTAGGAAAGCAGTAGGCAAAACAAAGGAAAAGTGTGTTAGTTAGGAGACAGACCTTGAGTCACATAACATCAAAATTTAGAGACTCAAGGTCCTCAAGGCGTGCAGCAGGTGTTGGAATGAGCACAGACAACACCTTTTAACCAGAAATTTGAGACTGTTGTTGGGTATGAAGAAGGGTCTAGTGAGAACATTGGACAATTGGGTCTCAAAGAGAATTTAGATATTAGGAGAGGTACTAGACAGATGGTGTTCAATACAAGAGAGGTTACTAGAGAGACCACGAAAGTTATCATGGTGAATAGAAAAAGATGAAGGTCTAACAGAGAGGGAAAGGTCTTGGGAGAGGCCGGTACTACTACTGCCAGCGCCCTCCCTCTCAGTGGCAGTGGAGTCAGGCGGGAACCCAGAGATTCTTAGCAACCCATGATGCCAGGGGCTCAGGGTCATAGGTTTGTTGGACTCTTTCATGACTGCATTTAAACTCGTTTGTGCAGGCAAGAGATGGCAAGAGAAATTATGTGAAAAAATAAGCGAGGTTTAAGTGGGTGTGGCACTTGCAAAAAGAAGATGGCAGGGCTAGCCTTGTAGTCCCGTTTTGATGAGACAGCAAGTAAGACCAGCAATCCTGACATGGAGGGTGTAAGATGGTTCCAAGCACCAATTTAATGTCCTCAGCCAGGACGGTAGTACCACCTGGGCGACTGTTATCAACAACCTACTACCTAATGGAGAAATCTTGGAGGAAGTGAAGTATTTTAGATACCTGGAAGGGGATATAGTTGCGAATGGGATCATGGTAGATGAAAGGGTGGGTGACGGGGCAAAGGTCCTGCAAGACCTGAGGAATTTGTGAAACTGGAAGTGACTATCTAGGATGGGGCGAAACTGGACATATTTGAAAGTGTAGTAGTCCTGACGGTATTGTATGGATGCAAAACTTGAGCTCAAACTTTTCAGTCTTCTAATGATAAGAAATGTCTGGCCACACCTCTGTCCAGCATACTTGGTTCCATTAGTGGCGCCCATTTAAGAAATTCCTCTGATCAGATTGAAAGATTGAACAGTCAGTTGGAATGGTAAGACACGAGTCAGCTTTCATATGAAGGCATTGTTCGCTAATGTTCCTGTAGACGGCGCGATGGAGGCTATTAATGATGTTGACCTACTGACGCGTAAGACTGATTATGTATTACTGATTTCTCTCTGTGAAATTCGGAGCTTGTATATCTAATGGTAATGAATATAAACAACTCAGGAGAGGAGCCTGGCCATGGGTAGTGCCCTGGTTGCTATGATGGCCTGTCTCGACCTGGAAATGCTGGAAACAGACGAATCTATAAGAATAACGAGGAGAGGAACTGTGTGACCGAGATGTGATGACGACGTATCACTAGTGATGCCAGACACAACACACAGTAACAACAAGTTCAGGATACATGGAGGTGGAGGATGATATAAGATTGCCATTCGTGGACATAATGACAAGATGAGGAACTGAAACTTTTAGTGTTTACAAGACCCGCCGACAGACATGGCTGTCCACACTATTTCCTCAGGTCAGACTGAGGCATTAGAGACAAGAGTATTCTTTCTGAGAGCTCTTCATATAAACTTTAAGGAACTACTGGATAATGAACTGAACTGTCTGATTAAAGGTTGTAAGATATTCCCAGGATTGGTATGTGGATTAGACTCGAAGCGAAGGAAAATCTACAGAAAATCAGGTAATGACAATAATGAGAATAAGAGTCGATACCGTCGCAGTTTATAACTCGAAGCAAACTCAAGGTAGAGACAGATTCTTCATACAAGCAGGAATAAGGGTAGCAGCTATGGCGTCTAGCACACACATAGTGAAGCTGGTCAAGGATGGATGTTAAGAAAGTTCATCCTAATGATGAGCTCAGTGTGGTGTATCATAGCTTGCCATGGCCGTTCATCACATCTCCTCACTTTGATGAGTCGAGACGGGGTGGAAAAACATTTGATAGAACACAAAATTATCTAAGAACTATCAGAACATCTAAATCATTGGTTCTACATGTGAATGAATATGGATATTCACCAAATTAGCAAGTTCATCTCAACTACACATCTGGAAAATAACGACCTCGCTTGGCCCTACTTAGTGTATTCAGTGATGAACTTTCTATATTCCTAACTGGTTTAATATTTTTCTTCTGTGTTTCCTCAACTATAAGTTTTTATATATTTCTGTTTCTATATTTTGTATTTAGCTTGTAACTCATCCTACCCTTCATGAAATTTTTAATTTCTTCTCTTTTAGTGTTTTAATTTAATTTTCTGTGCCATGTACAGTGCGTTTTTCCGAGAGTGCTTCATATATATACATTTCATTTCCGTTGTACATTTCATATCCAAGTTTTGTGATGCAGTTTTTCTCTTTTTTGTAGATTCCTTAAAATGCTTCTCTGAAGGTGAAAGATTGATCCAAATGAAATGGATAATTTTGGATAACTGGTGTTTGAGAACATATGAACCAATATAAATAACTTTAGATATGCTGTCGTATTCAATTCTATGTTCTTATATATAATAATATATATATATATATATATATATATATATATATATATATATATATATATATATATATATATATATATATGTATATATATATATATATATATATATATATATATATATATATATATATATATATATATATATATATATTTATATATATAATTTTTTTTATCCATTTTTCTATATATTTTTGCTTTGTCGCTGTCTCCCGCGTTCGCGAGGTAGCGCAAGGAAACAGACGAAAGAATGGCTCAACCCACTCACATACACATGTATATACATACACGTCCACACACGCAAATATACATACCTATACATCTCAACGTATACAATATACACACACAGACACATACATATATACACATGTACATAGTTCATACTGTCTGCCTTTATTTATTCCCATCGCCACCCCGCCACACATGGAATAACAACCCCTCCCCCCTCATGTGCGCGAGGTAGCACTAGGAAAAGACAACAAAGGCCACATTCGTTCACACTCAGTCTCTAGCTGTCATGTAGCAATGCACCGAAACCACAGCTCCCTTTCCACATCCAGGCCCCACAAAACTTTCCATAGTTTACCCCAGACGCTTCACATGCCCAGTTCAATCCATTCACAGCACGTCGACCCCGGTATACCACAACGATCCAATTCACTCTATTCCTTGCACGCCTTTCACCCTCCTGCATGTTCAGGCCCCGATCTCTCAAAATCTTTTTCACTCCATCTTTCCACCTCCAATTAGGTTTCCCACTTCTCCTCGTTCCCTCCACCTCTGACACATATATCCTCTTGGTCAATCTTTCTCACTCATTCTCTCCAGGTGACCAAACAATTTCAATACACCCTCTCTGGTCTCTCAACCACACTCTTTTTATTTCCACACATCTCTCTTACCCTTTCAATACTTACTCAATCAAACCACCTCACACCACACATTGTCCTCAAACATCTCATTTCCAGCACATCCACCTTCCTCCGCACAACTCTATCCATAGACCACGCTTCGCAACTATATAACATTCTTGGAACCACTATTCCTTCAAACATACCCATTTTTGCTTTCCGAGATAATGTTCTCGATTTCCACGCATTCTTCAAAGCTCCCAGAACTTTCGCCCCCTGCCCCACCCTATGATTCACTTCCGCTTCCATGGTTCCATCCGCTGTCAAATCCACTCTCACATATCTAAAACACTTTACTTCCTCCAGTTTTCTCCATTCAAACTTACCTCCCAATAGACTTGACCCTCAACCCTACTGTACCTAATAACCTTGCTCTTATTCACATTTACTCACAGCTTTCTTCTTTCACACACTTTACCAAACTCAGTCACCAGCTTCTGCAGTTTCTCACCCGAATCAGCCACCAGCGCTGTATCATCAGCGAATAGCAACTGACTCACTTCCCATGCTCTCTCATCCACAACAGATTGCTTACTTGCCCCTCTTTCCAAAACTCTTGCATTCACCTCCCTAGCAACCCCATCCATAAGCAAATTAAACAACCATGGAGACATCACACACTCCTGCCGCAAACCTACATTCACTGAGAACCAATCACTTTCCTCTCTTCCTACACGTACATATGCCTTACATCCTCGATAAAATCTTTTCACTGCTTCTAACAACTTGCCTCCCACACCATATATTCTTAATACTTTCCACAAAGCATCTCTATCAACTCTAACAGATGCCTTCTCCAGATCCATAAATGCTACATACAAATCAATTTGCTTTTCTAAGTATTTCTCACATACATTCTTCAAAGCAAACACCTGATCCACACATCCTTTACCACTTCTGAAACCACACTGCTCTTCCGCAATCTGATGCTCTGTACATGCCTTCACCCTCTCAGTCAATACCCTCCCATGTAATTTCCCAGGAATACTCAACAAACTTATACCTCTGTAATTTGAGCATTCACTTTCATACCCTTTGCCTTTGAACAATGGCACTATGCAAGCATTTCGCCAATTCTCAGGCACCTCACTATGAGTCATACATACATTAAATAACCTTACCAACCAGTCAACAATACAGTCACCCCCTTTTTCAATAAAGTCCACTGCAATACCATCCAAAACCGCTGCCTTGCCGGCTTTCATCTTCCACAAAGCTTTTACTACCTCTTCTCTGTTTACCAAATCATTTTCCCTAACCCTCTCACTTTGTACACCACCTCGACCAAAATACCACATATCTGCCACTCTATTATCAAACACATTCAACAAACCTTCAAAATACTCACTCCATCTCCTTCTCACATCACCACTACTATCTATCACCTCCCCATTAGCCCCCTTCACTGAAGTTCCCATTTGCTCCCTTGTCTTACGCACTTTATTTACCTCCTTCCAGAACATCTTTTTATTCTCCCTAAAATTTAATGATACTCTCTCACCTCAACTCTCATTTTTGCCCTCTTTTTCACCTCTTGCACCATTCTCTTGACCTCCTGTCTCTTTCTTTTATATATCTCCCAATCATTTGCAATATTTCCCTGCAAAAATCGTCCAAATGCCTTTCTCTTCTCTTTCGCTAATACTCTTACTTCTTCATCACACCACTCACTACCCATTCTAATCTGCCCAACTCCCACGCTTCTAATGCCACAAGCATCTTTTGCGCGAGCCATTACTGCTTCACTATATAAATCCCATTCCTACCCCACACCCCTAACGTCCCTTGTTCTCACCTTTTTCCATTCTGTACTCAATCTCTCCTGATACTTCCTCACATAAGTCACCTTCCCAAATTAACTTACTCTCACCACTCTTTTCACCCCAACACTCTCTCCTCTTTTCTGAGAACCTCTACAAATCTTCACCTTCGCCTCCAAACATCCAAAAGTCTCTCTTTCGCGCGCCTATCAATTAGCACGCAATCCACTAACGCTCTCTGGCCATCTCTCCAACTTACATACGTATACTTATGTAAATCTCTTTTTAAACCATATATATATATATATATATATATATGTATATATATATATATATATATATATATATATATATATATATATATTTTTTTTTTTTCATTTTTTCTTTTTTAAACTATTCGCCATTTCCCGCGTTAGCAAGGTAGCGCTAAGAACAGAGAACTGGGCCTTTGAGGGAATATCCTCACCTGGCCCCCTCCTCTGTTCCTTCTTTTGGAAAATTAAAAAAAAAAAAAATAATGAGAGGGGAGGATTTCCATCCCCCCGTTCCCTCCCCTTTTAGTCGCCTTCTACGACACGCAGGGAATACGTGGGAAGTATTCTTTGTCCCCTATCCTCATATATATATATATATATATATATATATATATATATATATATATATATATATATATATATATATATATATATATATATATATATATATATACATATTATTATTATTATACTTTGTCGCTGTCTCCCGCGTTTGCGAGGTAGCGCAAGGAAACAGACGAAAGAAATGGCCCAACCCCCCCCCCCCCCCTACACATGTATATACATACGTCCACACACGCAAATATACATACCTACACAGCTTTCCATGGTTTACCCCAGACGCTTCACATGCCTTGCTTCAATCCACTGACAGCACGTCAACCCCTGTATACCACATCGCTCCAATTCACTCTATTCCTTGCCCTCCTTTCACCCTCCTGCATGTTCAGGCCCCGATCACACAAAATCTTTTTCACTCCATCTTTCCACCTCCAATTTGGTCTCCCTCTTCTCCTTGTTCCCTCCACCTCCGACACATATATCCTCTTGGTCAATCTTTCCTCACTCATCCTCTCCATGTGCCCAAACCACTTCAAAACACCCTCTTCTGCTCTCTCAACCACGCTCTTTTTATTTCCACACATCTCTCTTACCCTTACGTTACTCACTCGATCAAACCACCTCACACCACACATTGTCCTCACACATCTCATTTCCAGCACATCCATCCTCCTGCACACAACTCTATCCATAGCCCACGCCTCGCAACCATACAACATTGTTGGAACCACTATTCCTTCAAACATACCCATTTTTGCTTTCCGAGATAATGTTCTCGACTTCCACACATTCTTCAAGGCCCCCAGGATTTTCGCCCCCTCCCCCACCCTATGATCCACTTCCGCTTCCATGGTTCCATCCGCTGCCAGATCCACTCCCAGATATCTAAAACACTTCACTTCCTCCAGTTTTTCTCCATTCAAACTCACCTCCCAATTGACTTGACCCTCAACCCTACTGTACCTAATAACCTTGCTCTTATTCACATTTACTCTTAACTTTCTTCTTCCACACACTTTTCCAAACTCAGTCACCAGCTTCTGCAGTTTCTCATACATATATATATATATATATATATATATATATATATATATATATATATATATATATATATATATATATATATATATATATATATCACACACCCCTGCCGCAAACCTACATTCACTGAGAACCAATCACTTTCCTCTCTTCCCACACGTATACATGCCTTACATCCTCGATAAAAACTTTTCACTGCTTCTAACAACTTGCCTCTCACACAATATATTCTTAATACCTTCCACAAAATATCTCTATCAACTCTATCATATGCCTTCTCCAGATCCATAAAAGCTACATACAAATCCATTTGCTTTTCTAAGTATTTCTCACATATATTCTTCAAAGGAAACACCTGATCCACACATCCTCTACCACTTCTGAAAACACACTGCTCTTCCCCAATCTGATGCTCTGTACATGCCTTCACCCTCTCAATCATTACCCTCGCATATAATTTACCAGGAATACTCAACAAACTTATTCCTCTGTAATTTGAGCACTCACTCTTATCCCCTTTGCCTTTGTACAATGGCACTATGCACGCATTCCGCCAATCCTCAGGCAACTCACCATGAATCATACATACATTAACTAACCTTACCAACCAGTCAACAATACAGTCACCCCCTTTTTTAATAGATTCCATTGCAATGCTATCCAAACCTGCTGCCTCGCCGGCTTTCATCTTCCCCAAAGCTTTTACTACCTCTTCTCTGTTTACCAAATCATTTTCCCTAACCCTCTCACTTTGCACACCACCTCGACCAAAACACCCTATATCTGCCACTCTATCATCAAACACATTCAACAAACCTTCAAAATACCCACTCCATCTCTTTCTCACATCACCACTACTTGTTATCACCTCCCCATTTGCACCCTTCACTGAAGTTGCCATTTGCTCCCTTGTCTTACGCACTTTATTTACCTCCTTCCAGAACATCTTTTTATTTTCCCTAAAATTTAATGATACTCTCTCACCCCAACTCTCATTTGCCCTCTTTTTCACCTCTTGCACCTTTCTCTTGACCTCCTATCTCTTTCTTTTATACATCTCCCACTCAATTGCATTTTTTCCCTGCAAAAATCGTCCAACTGCCTCTCTCTTCTCTTTCACTAATAATCTTACTTCTTCATCCCACCACTCACTACCCTTTCTAATCAACCCACCTCCCACTCTTCTCATGCCACAAGCATGTCTCCATGCCTGTTTAATTTGTTTATGGATGGGGTTGTTAGGGAGGTGAATGCAAGAGTTTTGGAAAGAGGGGCAAGTATGAAGTCTGTTGTGGATGAGAGATCTTGGGAAGTGAGTCAGTTGTTGTTCGCTGATGATACAGCGCTGGTGGCTGATTCATGTGAGAAACTGCAGAAGCTGGTGACTGAGTTTGGTAAAGTGTGTGAAAGAAGAAAGTTAAGAGTAAATGTGAATAAGAGCAAGGTTATTAGGTACAGTGGGGTTGAGGGTCAAGTCAATTGGGAGGTAAGTTTGAATGGAGAAAAACTGGAGGAAGTAAAGTGCTTTAGATTTCTGGGAGTGGATCTGGCAGCGGATGGAACCATGGAAGCGGAAGTGGATCATAGGGTGGGGGAGGGGGCGAAAATCCTGGGAGCCTTGAAGAATGTGTGGAAGTCGAGAACATTATCTCGGAAAGCAAAAATGGGTATGTTTGAAGTAATAGTGGTTCCAACAATTTTGTATGGTTGCGAGGCGTGGGCTATGGACAGAGTTGTGCGCAGGAGGGTGGATGTGCTGGAAATGAGATGTTTGAGGACAATGTGTGGTGTGAAGTGGTTTGATCGAGTAAGTAACGTAAGGGTAAGAGAGATGTGTGGAAATAAAAAGAGCGTGGTTGAGAGAGCAGAAGAGGGTGTTTTGAAATGGTTTGGGCACATGGAGAGAATGAATGAGGAAAGATTGACCAAGGGGATATATGTGTCGGAGGTGGAGGGAACGAGGAGAAGTGGGAGACCAAATTGGAGGTGGAAAGATAGAGTGAAAAAGATTTTGTGTAATCGGGGCCTGAACATGCAGGAGGGTGAAAGGAGGGCAAGGAATAGAGTGAATTGGATCGATGTGGTATACCGGGGTTTACGTGCTGTCAGTGGATTCAATCAGGGCATGTGAAGCGTCTGGGGTAAACCATGGAAAGCTGTGTAGGTATGTATATTTGCGTGTGTGGACGTGTGTGTATATACATGTGTATGGGGGTGGGTTGGGCCATTTCTTTCGTCTGTTTCCTTGCGCTACCTCGCAAACGCGGGAGACAGCGACAAAGCAAAAAAAAAAAAATTTATATATATATATATATATATATATATATATATATATATATATATATATATATATATATATATATATATATCTTTTTTTATTTTCCAAAAGTAGGAACAGAGAAAGGGCCTAATGAGGATATTCCCTCAAAGGCTCAGTCCTCTGTTCTTAACGCCACCTCGCTAACGCGGGAAATGGCGAATAGTATGAAAGATAGATATATGTATATATAAATATATATATATATATATATATATTGGAAAGGATCACAGTTTTGCGCATGATTAAGTATAATCCTATGAGTCCACGCGGAAAATGAACCACGATGAGTTTCTAAGTGCACTTTCGTGTAATAGTCACATCATCAAGAGAGACACAAGAGAGAATTATAACAGTCAGTTAATATACAATGAAGAGAAGTGGCTAGGACACTATTTGGTAAACATGCGATTGTCCAAGACAGATAGGGAGCGCATCATAAACATATTATATGCACAAGAAGGTGAATTGTTTACAAATTTTATGAAAACTAAAGTTATCCAATTTGTAAAGACCTTCACTAATACTAAGATTATAATTGTTTGTGTATCTAATAATAGAAGATTCAATGATATTTCTCGTGGTACTGGAGTTAGAGTTGATAACTGAGATGGCATTACTCCAGTCAATATATATATATTTATATATATATATATATATATATATATATATATATATATATATATATATATATGTATATATATATATATATATATATATATATATATATATATATATATATATATATATATATATATATATATATATATATATGGGAGCGGGGGGCTGGAATTCTTCCCCTCTCGTTTTTAATTTTCCAAAAGAAGGAACAGAGAAGGGGGCCAAGTGAGGATATTCTCTCATAGGCTCAGTCCTCTGTTCTTAACGCTACCTCGCTAACGCGGGAAAAGGCGAATAGCATGAAGAAATTAATATATATATATATATATATATATATATATATATATATATATATATATATATATATATATATATATATTGATAATAGAGTGGCAGATATAGGGTGTTTTGGTCGAGGTGGTGTGGAAAGTGAGAGGGTTAGGGAAAATGATTTGGTGAACAAAGAAGAGGTAGTAAAAGCTTTGCTGAAGATGAAAGCCGGCAAGGCAGCAGGTTTGGACAGCATTGCAGTGGAATCTATTAAAAAAGGGGGTGACTGTATTGTTGACTGGTTGGTAAGGTTAGTTAATGTATGTATGATTCATGGTGAGGTGCCTGAGGATTGGCGGAATGCGTGCATAGTGCCATTGTACAAAGGCAAAGGGGATAAGAGTGAGTGCTCAAATTACAGAGGAATAAGTTTGTTGAGTATTCCTGGTAAATTATATGGGAGGGTAATGATTGAGAGGGTGAAGGCATGTACAGAGCATCAGATTGGGGAAGAGCAGTGTGTTTTCAGAAGTGGTAGAGGATGTGTGGATCAGGTGTTTGCTTTGAAGAATATATATGAGAAATACTTAGAAAAGCAAATTGATTTGTATGTAGCATTTATGGATCTGGAGAAGGCATGTGATAGAGTTGATAGAGATGCTCTGTGGAAGGTATTAAGAATATATGGTGTGAGAGGCAAGTTGTTAGAAGCAGTGAAAAGTTTTTATCGAGGATGTAAGGCATGTGTACGTGTAGGAAGAGAGGTGGGTGATTGGTTCTCAGTGAATGTAGGTTTGCGGCAGGGGTGTGTGATGTCTCCATGGTTGTTTAATTTGTTTATGGATGGGGTTGTTAGAGAGGTGAATGCAAGAGTTTTGGAAAGAGGCTCAAGTATGAAGTCTGTTGGGGATGAGAGAGCTTGGGAAGTGAGTCAGTTGTTGTTCGCTGATGATACAGCGTTGGTGGCTGATTCATGTAAGAAACTGCAGAAGCTGGTGACTGAGTCTTGTAAAGTGTGTGAAAGAAGAGAGTTAAGAGTAAATGTGAATAAGAGCAAGGTTATTAGGTACAGTAGAGTTGAGGGTCAAGTCAACTGGGAGGTAAGTTTGAATGGAGAAAAACTGGAGGAAGTGAAGTGTTTTAGGTATCTGGGAGTGGATCTGGCAGCGGATGGAACCATGGAAGCGGAAGTGAATCATAGGGTAGGGGAGGGGGCGAAAATCCTGGGAGCCTTGGAGAATGTGTGGAAGTCGAGAACATTATCTCCGAAAGCAAAAATGGGTATGTTTGAAGGAATAGTGGTTCCTAACAATGTTGCATGGTTGTGAGGCGTGGGCTATGGATAGAGTTGTGCGCAGGAGGGGGGCATGTGCTGGAAATGAGATGTTTGAGGACAATGTGTGGTGTGAGGATGGTTTGATCGAGTAAGTAATGTAAGGGTAAGTGAGATGTGTGGAAATAAAAAGAGCGTGGTTTAGAGAGCAGAAGAGGTTGTTTTGAAATGGTTTGGGCACATAGAGAGAATGAGTGAGGAAAGATTGACCAAGAGGATATATGTGTCGGAGGTGGAAAGGAAGGAGGAGAAGTGGGAGACCAAATTGGAGGTGGAAAGATGGAGTGAAAAAGATTTTGAGTGATTGGGGCCTGAACATGCAGGAGGGTGAAAGGCGGGCAAGGAATAGAGTGAAGTGGATCGATGTGGTATACCGGGGTCGACTTGCTGTCAATGGATTGAACCAGGGCATGTGAAGCGTCTGGGGTAAACCATGGAAAGTTTTGTGGGGCCTGGATGTGGAAAGGGAGCTGTGGTTTTGGGCATTATTACATGACAGCTAGAGACTGAGTGTGAATGAATGTGGCCTTTGTTGTCTTTTCCTAGCGCTTTCTGGCACACATGAGGGGGGAGGGGGATGTTTTTCCATGCGTGGCGAGGTGGCGATGGGAATGAATAAAGGCAGACAGTGTGAATTGTGTGCATGTGTATATATGTATGTGTCTGTGTATATATATATATATATATATATATATATATATATATGTATATATATATATATATATATATATATATATATATATATATATATATATATATATATATATATATATATATATATATATATATATATATATATATATATATATATATATATATATATATGTTGAAATGTATAGGTATGCATATGTGCGTGTGTGGACATGTATGTATATACATGTGTATGTGGGTGGGTTGGGCCATTCTTTCGTCTGTTTCCTTGCGCTACCTCGCTAACGCGGGAGACAGCGACACAGTATAATAAATAATATATATATATATATATATATATATATATATATATATATATATATATATATATATATATATATATATATATATATATATATATATTCATACTTGATGCCTTCATCCATTCTCGTCACAACCCCGCCACACATGGAATAGCAAATCACCCCTCACCCCCCCCCCTCACCCCGATTCCTTTAGAGAAGTAGCGCGAAGAACAGAGAAAAAAAATGCCACGTTCGTTCACACTCAGTCTCTAGCTGTCATGCGTAATGCACCGAAACCACAGCTTCCTTTCCACATCCAGGCCCTACAGACCTTTCCGTGGCTTGCCCCAGACGCTTCACATGCCCTGGTTCAATCCATTAATAGCACGTCAACCCCGGTATACCACATCGTTTCAATTCACTCTATTCCTTGCACGGCTTTCACTCTCCTGTATGTTCAGGCCGCGATCGTTCAAAATCTTTTTCACTCCATCCTTCCGCCTCCAATTTGGTCTGCAGCTTCTTCTTCCCTCCACATCTGACACATATATCCTCTTTGTCAATCTTTCCTCACTCATTCTCTCCAAGTGTCCAAACCAATTCAACACACCTTCTTCTGTTCTCTCAACCGCACTCTTTTTATTACCACACATCTCTCTTACCCTTTCAATTACTGACTAGATCAAACCACCTCACACCACATATTGTCCTCAAACATTTCATTTCCAACACATCCACCCTTCTCCGCACAACTGTATCTATAGCCCAAGCTTCGCAACCATATAACATTGTTGGAACCACTATTCCTTTAAACATAAACAATTTTGCTCTCCGAGAACATGCTCTTGCCCTCCACACATTCTTCAACGCTCCCATAACCTTCGCCACCTTCCTCACCCTGTGACTCACTTCCGCTTCCATGGTTCCATCCCATGATAAGTCTACTCCAAGATATCTAAAACACTTCAATTCCTTCAGTTTTTGTCCATTCAAACTTTCCTTCCAATTTAGTTGTCCCTCAAACCTTCTGAACCTAATAACCTTGCTCTTATTCACATTTACACTCAACTTTCTTCGTTAACACACTTTACGAAACTCGGTCACCAGCTTCTGCAGTTTCTCACAAGAATCGGCCACCAGCGATGTATCATCAGCAAGCAACAACTGACTCACTTCCCAAGCCCTCTCATCCACAACAAAGTGCATACTTGCCCCTGCCGCAAACCGACATTCAGTGGGAACCAATTACTTTCCTCTCTTCCTACTCGTACACATGCCTTACATCCCTGGTAAAAACTTTTCACTGCTTCTAGAAACTTACTTCCCACACCATATACTCTTAATACCTTCCACAAATCATCTTTATCAACCCTATCATATGACTTCCTCAGAGCTATAAATGCTACATAGAAATCCATTTTTTTTCTAAGTATTTCTCACATACATTCTTCAAAGCAAACACCTGATCCACACATTCTGTACTACTTCTGAAACCACACTGCTCCTCCCCCATCTGTTGCTCTGTACATGCCTTCACCCTCGCAATCAACACCCTCCCATACAATTTCCAAGGAATACTCAACAGACTTATGCCTCTGTAATTTGAACACTCACCTTTGCCTTTGTACAATGGCACTATGCATGCATTCCGCCAATTTCTCAGGCACTTTACCATGACCCATACATACACTGAATATCCTTACCAGCCAATCAACAACATAGTCACCCCCTCCACTGCAATACCATCCAATCCCACCGCTTTTCCGGCTTTCATCTTCCGCAAAGCTTTCACTACCTCTTCTCTTTCTACCAAACCATTCTCCCTGACTCTCTCACTTCTCACACCACCCCCGACCAAAACACCCTATATCTGCCACTCTATCATCAAACATTTAGCAAACCTTCAAGATACTCACTCTATGTCCTTCCCACTTCATCACTACTTGTTATTACCTCCTCATTTGCCTCCTTCACCGATGTTCCCATTCGTTCTCTTGTATTACGCACTTTATTGACTCCCCTGGAAAACATCCTTTTATTCTCCCTAAAATTTGATGATACTCTCCCATCTTAACTCTCATTTGCCTCTTTTTCACCTCTTCCACCTTTCTCTTGACCTCCTGCCTGTTCTTTTATATATCTCCCAGTGAATGCACTATTTCCTTGCGAAAATTATCCAAACGCCTCTCTCTTCCCTTTCACCAGCAATCTTACTTCTTCATCCCACCACTCACTGCCCTTTCTAATATGCCCACCTCCCACTTTTCTCACTGCATCCTTAGATACATTCAATTTCTTGCCCACTCCCATTACGTCATTTGCTCTCATCTTTTGCCATTCTGCACTCAATCTCTCCTGGCGCTTTCCTCACACAAGATTCCTTTACAAGCTCACTGACTCTCACCACTCTCTTCTCCCGAACAGTCTATCTTCTTCTCTGAAAACCTCTACAAATCTTCATCTTCGCCTCCACAATATAGTGATCAGACATTCCTCCAGCTGTCCCTCTCAGCAAATTAACATCCAAAAGTCTCTCTTTTACACGCCTATCAATTAACACGTAATCTAATATTGCCCTCTGGCCATCGCTCCTACTTACATATGTATACGTATGTATATATCTCTTTTTAAACCAGGTATTCCCAATCACCAGTCCTTTTTCAGCACACAAAGGCACAAGCACATTACTCACCTTTGCATTCAAATCACCCATCACTATAACCCGATCTCGTGCAGCAAAGCTGCTAACACATTCACTCAGCTGCTCCCAAAACATTTGCCTCTCTTGATCTTTCTTCTCATGACCAGGTGCATAGGCACCAATAATCACCCATCTCTCTCCATCCACTTTCAGTTTTACCCATGTCAATTTAGAGTTTACTTTCTTACACTCTATTACATACTCCCAGAACTCCTCCTTCAGGAAGAGTGCTACTCCTTCCTTTGCTCTTGTCCTCTCACCAACCCCTGACTTTACTCTGTTCGACTGCCCAGCCAAAGTTTCGAACCAGGAAGGGCTCATTCGTGATTCATAGAACCACATCCAGTTTTTGAAAGAACATTTACCTTTACTAAGCCAGATACGAAATTTCCCTCGGCGTTAGAGCCGATGGTCATCCATGTCGTGATTGTTTCGTGCACGACTTTCCATCTTTTAGTTCTATATTAAACCTAAAGTATAAGATACCTTACCCCTGGGAGTAAGAATATTTGAACCCTAAGCAAGATACTAAATCATTTAGAGTATAATATCAAAACCCATGACAGTGATACATGAACCCTGATTACGTTACTCATCTCTTGAATACGATATTCAACTCTTCAAGCATGAAGCTTACGATACCTAGCCCTTGAGTGCGATACATAATTCTAGAATATGATGCTTGACTTCTAAGTGCAAGTATTTCACTCCTGAACATTTGACCTTTACAGTAAGATACCTTAAACATTTAGTTACGATACGTAACTTTTTGAACGTTAACTCATGTAGTCCTGGAGTCCAGTTGGCTATCTCCTATCGTAGGATACTAGTTTTGGTCCTTGAGTACGATAGTGACCTGCTTAATTTCAGCCCTTGAAAATGAACGTCTAATCGTCTTAAGTACGATATCTGATATTGTCAGCACGATACTATTGTCAGCACAATAGTGTTGTCAGCACGATACTGTTGTCAGCACAATACTGTTGTCAGCACGATACTGTTGCCAGCACAATACTGTAGTTAGCATGATACTGTTGTCAGCACAATACTATTGTTAGCACAACACTGTTGTCAGCACGATACATTTGTCAGCACAATACAATTGTCAGCAAATACTCTTGTCAGCAGGATACTGTTGTCAGCACGATACTGTTGTCAGCACAATACTATTGTCCGCAGGATACTGTTGTCAGCACGATACTGTTGTTAGCACAATACCGTTGTCAGCTCTTGTGAGCACAATGCTCTTGTCAGCACGATACTGTTGTCAGCACGATACTGTTGTAGCACGATACTGTTGTAGCACGATGCTGTTGTCAGCACGATGCTGTTGTCAGCACGATGCTGTAAACTATAGAGAAATCATCATGATTCCTTGCATACGATGAAGAACCCTGTATTATGGTTACATAGGTCTCATATAACATCATGGAACGTCTGAGCTGGGAGCAATGAGCACTCTGAACATGACCATGTAGTTCTGTTGTATGACAACATGAATCCCACAACACAGTTTCTTTTCTTAAGAGCTTGAATAAGACTGACTTGATTAGGGGTAATTTACCGTCCCCAAAGTTCGACTCCACAACTCTCTGGGTAGCATGGCTTACCTCTATACAGACGACTCTCCTCAGAACGGTTCCATCCCCTTGGAACATAATTCCTTCTTTAAATACGACTCATTTTGACCCCTTGAGCCTGTCCCTGTATATTACTGCGTTGAAGGGGCAACTGTGGCGTTTTATTATCTCGTTCAGTCCTAATTAGACAAGATAGTTCGTTCAAACAACAATACACATTGTCTTCTTTCTCACTGGTACGTAAAAACTGATAGCCTCTTTTTATCCTGAATCTGTTCTAATTATAAAATCAAGTAGCTCCCACGATCGAAATACCTTGAAAATCCGTGCTAACCACAGATGAACTTGAGCACATTTTCTGGCTAATCTGGCTAATTATACGAGATAATACCATCAAGCACTGCAGGTCACGTCCAGTCCTACCATCAAGCACTGCAGGTCACGTCCAAGTCCTCTTCTTTCAAGCTTTATCAGGCGGGTGCGCGCACGCTGGGCGTCCCACAGGACCGTCACAGTGTGGCTGGTGCCTCCGTCACTCAGCCTGCCAATCATCCGTATTCTGGTCATCAGTATGTCAGTCAGCGGCGGTAATCACTAATCCCATCTCTGGGTAAAATCCTTCCATTATTGTTAAGGCAGAACAGGGCGCGCACGTCAGCTAAACTGATGGTTAGAAGTTTTAGTCTGTCCTTTGCCACATTTACCGGAGCAATGATAGCTCGACGTGGACGATTGGATCGTCCCCTAACCCTCCTCCTCCTCCTCCTCCTCCTCCTCCTCCTCCTCCTCCTCGTCTTCTACCTCTTCTTCTTCTTCACCATCAGCATCATAATCTTCTCCTCGTTGCCGTCCCTGACAGCTCGTCTGTGACCTTCAAACATTCTCTGTAGTCGGGTTTGGCCATTCGCGGGCAGTTGGCCGGTGGATCTTGTCGTCATAGTATTAGTGATTCTCAGTGACGTTTGTGGACCAGTTTTTGTTTACGATGTTGGGGGGTTTTAAGGGTACCTGTGGAGGGGTCGTGTTTAGTAATGGCGACATCCTGCATTTAGGCCTGGAGACATTAGTGAGTGGTTCATGTGTTCATGAAGTTATGACGTCCACGGAATTTTTTAAGATTTTGACCCTGGTTCGATCTTGCTCAAGAAAGTTCGAGCGATGGGTTTGGCGGGTGCGGGTTTAGTGTGTGGGCTCGTGGGTGGGGTTTAGTGCAGGGATATGATGTTAAATACTAACATGCACTCGAGGTAAGACGTTTGTTCACGAGTATGAATTTATCACGAGGAATAAAATGAAACAAATCTTGCCTTAGATAACGTGCTCAGGTCGACATATGGATACCAAAGCCTTTTGGTGATTGTGACTAGCAGTAAGGAATCACTCTTTTGTCCTGTGAGTGGGCTTGATGAGTGGGTGGTGAGGTGAGCAGGGTAGGTGAGCTTCAACGTGCATGTAACCGGTTATATCCTCGTCATGTCAAGGGTTCCTGCTCACCCGTACCTACTACCGTCCTGTTGAGTGTAGCAGGTGCAGCTGCTGTCCACCTGCCTGAACTGAGGTGAAACGTTATATGCAAGGAGTCATGTTCGTTGATTCTCTCACCAAACTCCACCTCACTGATCACTCCTCCTCCTCCTCCTCTCTCCTCTTCTTCTTCTTCTTCTTCTTCTTCTTCTTCTTCTTCTTCTTCTTCTTCTTCTTCTTCTTCTTCCTCTTCTTCTTTCTTCTTTTTCTTCTTCTTCTTCTTCTTCTCCTTCTTTTTCTCTTCTTTATCTTTCCTCCTACTTTCCTTCTTCTTCTCCTTGTTTATCGTCTTCTTGTTCTTCTTTAGTTAGGGTGAGACAGGCCGCCCGCACTGTGATTCCGAGGGCCTGCAATTCAACGCACAGCCATCTTGATAATGCACACTAATCAATGCACACTAATCGTTCCCCCATACAAATTTAATGGGTTCCTTACACATGATCTCTTATCTCTTTGTCTCTCACTTAGGTATTTTTTCCTATTTTTAAAATCAGTGTGTGTGTGTGTGTGTGTGTGTGTGTGTGTTTACGCGCGCGTAATTACATATTTCCACAGTATGAGGAGGATATCTAAGCTCTTGGTGCCCCATCTCTTGAGCATCCTCTACCGTCTTACAAATTTTTCTAAAGATTTGTGTGTTGTCCTTATTTACCTCATCGTCTCTCAATTTGCTCCAATCACCTACCTCTTCTGGCATCCCTGGACATTGCCAGTGGCACCCCTGGGCAATGCCAGTGGCAAACAAGAGTACTGCTGCACCCTGTTTGAAGAACACTGACGTAAATCAAGAAGAATAACGGTTTCAGATCAGAACACAGGCATTCTACTGGTACATATGTTTGTGTGTGTGTGTGTGTGTGTGTGTGTGTGTGTGTGTGTGTGTGTGTGTGGGTGATGTGTGTGTGTGTGTGTGTATGTGTGTGTGTGTGTGTGTGTGTGTGTGTGTGTGTTGTAACGTTCTACACATTAAAGGGTGTATAATCAGACCATAGGACTATTAAAACAGATAACTCTGACATAACAGCCTGTGTTAACAGAGAGATTTGGGCTACACACAGATTCCCCTTACCATCTGGCTAACATCCCCTGACACTTGACGGCCGTAATGATATATCTACTTTTCCCTTCTCAAGTTGGCCAAGTACCAAACGCATAAAAAACTACAAAAATATATTCATAATAGCGAAATAAACATGGCTCTCTCGTAACATAAATAATACCATTTATCTTGATACAGAGATCTCTTTCTATATTACTTTACTTAACGTCATTCTGGCAAAATCACTGGCCTCAATTATATAACTAAAGGGTTTGTAATGACTGAGATGTGTACAGATTACATTACACATTTACCAACAGCTTTGTATCACATCTTCCCTGATGGCCATTCCTTGACCTTGGCCATCTTCCAGTTTCTATACGATTTCTCAAGGAAAATTGAATAAAACTTAATGGGTAACTATAACATTTATTGGTAACATGACATGTTTACCAAATGGCGTCCTAGCTTCGTCTCTTCGATGTATATCAACTGACTGTTATATTTCTCTCTTGTGTCTCCCATGATGATGTGATTATTACACGAAAGTGCACTTGGGAACTTTTCGTGTTTCATTTTCCCCGTGGACTCATAGGAATATATATATATAAAAAAAAAAAGGGCAAATGAGAGTTGGGGTGAGAGAGTATCATTGAATTTTAGGGAGAATAAAAAGATGTTCTGGAAGGAGGTAAATAAAGTGCGTAAGACAAGGGAGCAAATGGGAACGTCAGTGAAGGGCGCAAATGGGGAGGTGATAACAAGTAGTGGTGATGTGAGAAAGAGATGGAGTGAGTATTTTGAAGGTTTGTTGAATGTGTTTGATGATAGAGTGGCAGATATTGGGTGTTTTGGTCGAGGTGGTGTGCAAAGTCAGAAGGTTAGGGAAAATGATTTGGTAAACAGAGAAGAGGTAGTGAAAGCTTTGCGGAAGATGAAAGCCGGCAAGGCAGCAGGTTTGGATGGTATTGCAGTGGAATTTATTAAAAAAGGGGGTGACTGTATTGTTGACTGGCTGGTAAGGTTATTTAATGTATGTATGACTCATGGTGAGGTGCCTGAGGATTGGCGGAATGCGTGCATAGTGCCATTGTACAAAGGCAAAGGGGATAAGAGTGAGTGCTCAAATTACAGAGGTATAAGTTTGTTGAGTATTCCTGGTAAATTATATGGGAGGGTATTGATTGAGAGGGTGAAGGCATGTACAGAGCATCAGATTGGGGAAGAGCAGTGTGGTTTCAGAAGTGGTAGAGGATGTGTGGATCAGGTGTTTGCTTTGAAGAATGTATGTGAGAAATACTTAGAAAAGCAAATGGATTTGTATGTAGCATTTATGGATCTGGAGAAGGCATATGTTAGAGTTGATAGAGATGCTCTGTGGAAGGTATTAAGAATATATGGTGTGGGAGGAAAGTTGTTAGAAGCAGTGAAAAGTTTTTATCGAGGATGTAAGGCATGTGTACGTGTAGGAAGAGAGGAAAGTGATTGGTTCTCAGTGAATGTAGGTTTGCGGCAGGGGTGTGTGATGTCACCATGGTTGTTTAATTTGTTTATGGATGGGGTTGTTAGGGAGGTAAATGCGAGAGTTTTGGAAAGAGGGGCAAGTATGAAGTCTGTCGGGGATGAGAGAGCTTGGGAAGTGAGTCAGTTGTTGTTCGCTGATGATACA
This sequence comes from Panulirus ornatus, assembly GCF_036320965.1. Taxonomy (NCBI): domain Eukaryota; kingdom Metazoa; phylum Arthropoda; class Malacostraca; order Decapoda; family Palinuridae; genus Panulirus; species Panulirus ornatus. The sequence goes on along the minus strand of NC_092225.1, from coordinate 46,880,881 downwards.
GCGCTGGTGGCTGATTCATGTGAGAAACTGCAGAAGCTGGTGACTGAGTTTGGTAAAGTGTGTGGAAGAAGAAAGTTAAGAGTAAATGTGAAAAAGAGCAAGGTTATTAGGTATAGTAGGGTTGAGAGTCAAGTCAAGTGGGAGGTGAGTTTGAATGGAGAAAAACTGGAGGAAGTGAAGTGTTTTAGATATCTGGGAGTGGATCTGTCAGCGGATGGAACCATGGAAGCGGAAGTGGATCATAGGGTGGGGGAGGGGGCGAAAATTCTGGGGGCCTTGAAGAATGTGTGGAAGTCGAGAACATTATCTCGGAAAGCAAAAATGGGTATGTTTGAAGGAATAGTGGTTCCAACAATGTTGTATGGTTGCGAGGCGTGGGCGATGGATAGAGTTGTGCGCAGGAGGATGGATGTGCTGGAAATGAGATGTTTGAGGACAATGTGTGGTGTGAGGTGGTTTGATCGAGTGAGTAACGTACGGGTAAGAGAGATGTGTGGAAATAAAAAGAGCGTGGTTGAGAGAGCAGAAGAGGGTGTTTTGAAGTGGTTTGGGCACATGGAGAGGATGAGTGAGGAAAGATTGACCAAGAGGATATATGTGTCGGAGGTGGAGGGAACAAGGAGAAGAGGGAGACCAAATTGGAGGTGGAAAGATGGAGTGAAAAAGATTTTGTGTGATCGGGGCCTGAACATGCAGGAGGGTGAAAGGAGGGCAAGGAATAGAGTAAATTGGAGCGATGTGGTATACCGGGGTTGACGTGCTGTCAGTGGATTGAATCAAGGCATGTGAAGCGTCTGGGGTAAGCTATGGAAAGCTGTGTAGGTATGTATATTTGCGTGTGTGGACGTATGTATATACATGTGTATGGGGGGGGTTGGGCCATTTCTTTCGTCTGTTTCCTTGCGCTACCTCGCAAACGCGGGAGACAGCGACAAAGTATAATAAATATAAATATATATATATATATATATATATATATATATATATATATATATATATATATATATATATATATATATATATATATATATTGACACCACGTCGTCCCCGGTATACCACATCGTTCCAGTTCACTCTATTCCTTGCACGCCTATCACCCTCCTGCATGTTCAGGCCCCGATAATTCAAAATCTTTTTCACTCCATCTTTCCACCTCCAATTTTGTGTCCTTCCCTCCACCTCTGACACATATATCCTATTTGTCAATCTTTCCTCACTCATTCTCTCCATGTGACCAAATCACTTCAAAACACCATCTTCTGCTCTCTCAACCACACTCTTCTTATTACCACACATCTCTCTTACCCTTTCAATACTTACTCGATCAAACCACCTCACACCACATATTATCCTCAAACATCTCATTTCCAGCACGTCCACCCTCCTCCGCACAACTCTATCTATAGCCCACGCCTCGCAACCATATATCATTGTTGGAACCACTATTCCTTCAAACATACCTATTTTTGCTTTCCAAGAAAACGTTCTCGACTTCCAAACATTTTACAACGCTCCCAGAACTTTCGCCCCCTCTCCCACCCTATAATTCACTTCCGCATCTATGGTTCCATCCGCTGCCAAATCCACTCCCAGATATCTAAAACACTTCACTTCCTCCAGTTTTTCTCCATTCACGCTCACGTCCCAGTTGACTTGTCCCTCAGCCCTTCTGTACCTAACAATCTTGCTCTTATTGACATTTACTCTGAGCTTTCTTCATTCACACACTTTAACAAACTCAGTCACCAGCTTCTGCAGTTTCTCACACGAATCAGCCACCAACGCTGTATCATTAGCGAACAACAACTGACTCACTTCCCAAGCTCTCTCATCCACAACAGACTGCATACTTGCCGCTCTTTCCAAAACTCCTGCATTCACCTTCCTAACAACCCCATCCATAAACAAATCAAACAACCATGGAGACATCACGCCCCCCTGCCGCAAACGAACATTCAATGAGAACCAATCACTTTCCTCTTTTCCTACAGGTACACATGCCTTACATCCTCAATAAAAACTTTTCACTGCTTCTAACAACTTGCCTCCCACACCATATATTCTTAATACCTTCCACAGAGCATCTCTATCAACTCTATCATATGCCTTCTCCAGATCCATTAATGGTACATACAAATCCATTTGCTTTTCTAAGTATTTCTCACATACATCCTTAAAAGCAAACACCTGATCGACACACCATCTACCACTTCTGAAACCACACTGCTCTTCCCCAATCTGATGCTTTGTACATGCCTTCACCCTCTCAATCAATACCCTCCCATATAATTTGCCAGGAATACTCAACAAACTTATACCTCTGTAATTTGAGCACTTACTTTTATCCCCTTTGTCATTGTACAATGGCACTATGCAAGCATTCCGCCAATCCTCAGGCACCTCACCATGAGTCATACATACATTAGATAATCTTACCAACCAGTCAACAACACAGTCACTCCCTTTTTTTAATAAATTCCACTGCAATACCATCCAAACCCTCTGCATTGCCGGCTTTCATCTTCCGCAAATATTTTATTACCTCTTCTCTGTTTACCAAATTATTCTCCCTAACTCTCTCACTCTGCACACCACCTCGACCAAAACACCCTATATCTGCCACTCTACCATCAAACACATTCAACAAACCTTCAAAACACTCACTCCGTCTCCTTCTCACATCACCACTATTTGTTATCACCTCCCCATTAGCCTTCCTTCACTGATGTTCCCATTTTCCCTTGTCTTACGCACCTTTATTTACCTCCTTCCAAAACATCTTTTATTCTCCAAAAAATTTAATGATACTCTCTCACCCCAACTCCCACTTGCCCTCTTTTTCACCTCTTGCACCTTTCTCTTGACCTCCTGGCTCTTTCTTTTATACATCTCCCAGTCATTTGCATCATTTCCCTGCAAAAATCGTCCAAATGCCTCTCATCTCTTTCACTAATAATCTTGCTTCTTCATCCCACCACTCACTACCCTTTCTAATCTGTCCACCTCCCACGCTTCTCATGCCACAAGCATCTTTTGCACAAGCCATCACTGCTTCTCTAAATACATCCCATTCCTACCCCACTCCCCTTACGTTCTTTGCTCTCACCTTTTTCCATCCTGTACTCAGTCTCTCCTGGTACTTCCTCACACAAGTCTCCTTCCCAAGCTCACTTACTCTCACCACTCTCTTCACCTCAACATTCTCTCTTGTTTTCTGAAACCCTTTACAAATCTTCATTTTCGCCTCCACAAGATAATGATCAGACATCACCTCTCAGCACATTAACATCCAATAGTCTCTCTTTCACGCACCTATCAATTAACACGCAATCCAATAACGCTCTCTGGCCATCTCTCCTACTTACATATGTATACTTATGTATATCTCTCTTCTTAAACCAGGTATTCCCCATCACCAGTCCTTTTTCAGCACATAAATCTACAAGCTCTTCACCATTTCCGTTTACAACACTGAACATCCCATGCACACCAATTATTCCCTCAACTGCCACATTACTCACCTTTGCATTCAAATCACCCATCACTATAACCTGGTCTCGTGCATCAAAACTACTGACACACTCACTCAGCTGCTCCCAAAACACTTGCGTCTCATGATCTTTCTTCTCATGCCCAGGTGCATATTCACCAATACTCATCCATCTCTCTCCATCCACTTTCAGTTTTACCCATATGAATCTAGAGTTTACTTTCTTACACTCTATCACATACTACCACCAATTTTGCGCGTGATCAAGTATATTCCTGTAAGCCCACAGGGAAAATGAAACACGATAAGTTCCCAAGTGCGCTTTCTTGTAATAATCACATTGTCAGGGGAGACACAAGAGAGAAATATAAGTTAGTTGATATACAACGAAAAGACGTAGCTTGGACAATCGCATGTTTACCAAATGGGATCCTAGCTTCGTGTTTTCGATGTATATCAACTGACTGTTATATTTCTCTCTTGTGTCTCCCCCGATGATGTGATCATTACACGAAAGTGATCTTGGGGGCTTATTGTGTTTCATTTTCCCTGTGGACTCATAGGAATATCTTGATTACGCGCAAAGTTGCGATCCTCCCCTCCTTGTATTAACTTTCTAAAATGGGAAACAGATATATATATATATATATATATATATATATATATATATATATATATATATATATATATATATATATATATATATATATATATATATATATATATATATATATATACATATATATATATATATATATATATATACTTAGAAAAGCAAATGGATTTGTATGTCGCTACCTCGCAAACGCGGGAGACAGCGACAAAGTATAAAAAAAAAAAAAAAAAAAAAAAAATATATATATATATATATATATCCCTGGGGAGAGGGGAGAAAGAATACTTCCCACGTATTCCCTGCGTGTCGTAGAAGGCGACTAAAAGGGGAGGGAGCGGGTGGCTGGAAATCCTCCCCTTTCTTGTTTTTTTTTTTAATTTTCCAAAAGAAGCAACAGAGAAGGGGGTCAGGTGAGGATATTCCCTCTAAGGCCCAGTTCTCTGTTCTTAACGTTACCTCGCTAACGCGGGAAATGGCAAATAGTATGAAAGAAAAAAAAAAAGATATATATATATATATATATATATATATATATATATATATATATATATATATATATATATATATATATATATATATATAAATATATATATATATATATATATATATATATATATATATATATATATATATATATATATATATATATATATATATATATATATATATATATATCCATACTTGCTGATTCATCAATTTTCGTCGCCACCCCGCCACAAACGAAATAGCATGACCCCCCACCCTACCGCCCTCCAGCAAGGCTGCGCCAGGAACAGTCATAGAAAAGGCCACATTCATTCACACTCAGTCTCTAGATGTCATATGTTATGCACTGAAACCACAACTCCCTTTCCACATCCAGGCCCCAAAGACTTTTCCATGGTTTACCCCAGACGCTTGACATGCCCTGATTCAATCCATTGACAGAACGTCGACCTCGGTATACCACATCGTTCCAATTCATTCTGTTCCTTGCTCGCCTTTCACCCTCTTTTATGTTCAGGCCCCAATCACCCAAAATCATTTTCACTTCATTCTTTCACCTCCAATTGGTCTCCCACTTCTCCTCCTTCCCTCCACCTCTTACACATGTATCCTCTTTGTCAATCTTTCCTCACTCATTCTCTCTTTGTGTCCAAACCATTTTAACACTCTCTTCTGCTCTCTCAGTTACACACCTTTTATTACCACACACTTGTCTTACCCTTTCATTACTTACTCGATCAAATCACTTCATAACACATATTGCCCTCAAACATTTCATTTGCAACACATCCCCACTCCGCACAACCCTATCTATAGCCCATGCCTCGCAACCATGTAACATTGTTGGAACCACTATTCCTTCAAACATACCCATTTTTGCTCTCCGAGATAACGTTCTCGACTTTTACACATTCTTCAGTGCTTCCAGAACCTTCGCTCCCTCCCCATACCCAGTAACTCACTTCCGCTTCCATTGTTCCCTCTGCTCCTTAATCCTCCAAGATATCCAAAACACTTCGTTTCCTGCAGTTTTTCTCCATTCAAACTTACCTCCCAACTGACTTGTCCCTCAACCCTACTGAACCTAATAACCTTGCTCTTATTCACATTTACTCTCAACTTTCTTCTTTCACACACTTAACAAAACTCAGTCACCAACTGCAGTTTCTCACCCTCATCAGCCACCAGCGATGTATCATCAGCGAACAACACCAGATTCACTTTCCAATCCCTCTCATCCACAACAGACTGCATACTTGCCCCTCTCTCGAAAACTCTTGCATTCACCTCCCTAACCCCCCCATCATAAACGAATTAAACAATCATGGAGACATCACGCACCCCTGCTGCAAACCGACATTCACCGGGAACCAATCACTTTCCTCTCTTCCTACTCGTATATATGCCTTACATCCTTAATAAAAACTGTTCACTGTTTCTGGTAACTTACCTCCCACACCATATGCTCTTAAAACTCACAAAGCGTCTCTATCCACCCTATCGTATGCCTTCTCCAGATCCATAAAGGCTACATACAAATCCATCTATTTTTCTAAGTATTTCTCACATACATTCTTGAAAGCAAACACCTGATCCACACATCCTCTACCACTTCTGAAACCACACTGCTTTTCTCCAGTCTGATGCTCTGAACATGCCTTTACCCTCTCAGTTGATCCCCTCTCATATTATTTCCCAGGAATTCTCAACAAAGGTATGCCTCTGTAATTTGAACACTCACCTTTATCCCCTTTGTCTCTGTACGATGGCACTATGCATGCATTCCGTCAATCCTCAGGCACTTCACCATGATCCATACATACAATGAATATCCTTACCAACCTATCAACAACACAGTCACCCCCCTTTTTTTATATGAATTCCACTGCAATACCATCCAAACCCGCTGGCTTGCCGCCTTTCATCTTCCGCAAAGTTTTTATTACTTCTCTCTGTTTATCAAACTATTTTCCCTGACCCTCTCACTTCGCACACCACCCCGACCAAATCACCCTATATCTGCCACTCTATCATCAAACACATTCAACAGACCTTCAAAATATTCACTCCATCTCCTTTGTTGTATTCGGTGAGCGAAACGTTCTAGTACTGACAAAATGTGGTCTGTAAGGCTCAGGTACTGACGAGTGTGGTCTGTAAGGTTCTTTTACTGAAGAGTGTTTTCCGTAAGGTCCTGGTACGGACGAGTGTGGTCCGTAGGGCTGTAGTTCTGACCAGTATGATCCCTAAGATTCTAGTACTGACAAGTGTGGTCCGTAATGTTTTAGTGCTAATCAATGTGGTCCGTAGGTTCGATTACTTACGAGTGTGTTCTGTAAGGTTCTAGCACTGATGAGTGTGGTCGCTAACGCTCTAGCACTGATGAGTGTGGTCTCTAAGTTTCTAGCACTGATGAGTGTGGTCTGCAAGGTTCAAGCACTGATGAGTGTGGTCTGTAAGGTTCAAACACTGATGAGTGTGGTCTGTAAGTTTCTAGCACTGATGAGTGTGGTCTGTAAGTTTCTAGCACTGATGAGTGTGGTCTCTAAGTTCTAGCACTGATGAGTGTGGTCTGCAAAGTTCAAGCACTGATGAGTGAGGTCTCTAAGGTTCAAGTACTGATGACTGTGGTCTGTAAGTTTCTAGCACTGATGACTGTGGTCTGTAAGTTTCTAGCACTGATGAGTGTGATCTGTAAGTTTCTAGTACAGACGAGTGCGGTTTATAAGGTTGTAGCATTGATGAGTGTGGTCTCTAAGGTTCTAGTCAAGAAAACTAGAAAGCTAACATGGCTTTCTATAGAGGAGAAAATAACTAAGTGGGAGACAGCAAGGTTTTAGAGAAAGGAATTCATGCGCAACATGCATCTTAGATTTCTGGGAGTGAGTGAGCTCAATCTTAAAGAAAAAGGAAGGCTGGGTGGGTTATTCGTATTTAGAATGCCGAAAAGAATTTGACACTATACCACTATTTGGCATTGGATCACAAAGTATGAGTGAGGGAGAGGGGGGGGAAACCTTCACTGGAAAGACGTGTACCTCAGAGGAAGGAAACAAAGGACTGAAATGGGTCTAGGTAATCAGTGCAGTGCCGCAGGGTTTTGTTCTGGGACCATTCTTCATCTTGATCTATGCAATTGGTTTGCCTGAAGGCATGAACTCCTAACTGAATGTTAGCAGATGATGCAAAGGTTATGAGGGGAGTAAATAAAAAGAGGAGGATTGACCCAGCTTTCAAGGGGCGTAAAAAGACTCAAAAGTCGTTCTGATGAATAGCGCTTAGATCCAATCTGAGGAACTGTAATGTGGCACAGAGTGGAAGAAGGCATCAACATGATTATTACTAAGTTGGAAATAAGCTTCAGATTTCTGTATGTGAGAAGGACTTGGGAGTCACCAGAGTCCTTTTATGAGGTGAATTGTAAATGAGACAAACTATCTGCTTGCAAGTATCATAATAACTTTCAAGTATAAGGATAAGATGTAGCAAGCTGTTCGTACCCTACATAAGGCCAAAACTATAATGTAATTCTTAAGTGTGGTCACCTTACTCAAAGAAGCACACATACCTAATAGAAAAGATACATAAGTGAGGAGGTTAAAGGCTTTAGATTTGCCGATACTGTAAGAGAAAAGAGTTAGGAGTGACCTGATCACAACTGTTTAGTTCTTAAAACAAATCAATAAAGTAGACAGAAACCAGTTCTTCGAGATGTAGGGACAGAACAACCAAAGAACGTAACATGAAATATAGCAAGAAGCTTATTATAAAAGATGTGAAGTAGTTTATGGTGTATAGAATGATGGATGAATGGAACAAGATGACTCAAAGGACATGGTTAACGTTGACATCAAAATTAGATGATGTTCAAAAGATGGAGTCCCACGAGTGTAAAACTCGGACCATACTTGTCAGCACTAGAACCTTACAGTTCACACTCATTAGTTATAGAATGTTACAGACCACAGTCGTTAGTACTAGAACCATACGGACCACACTCGTCAGCACCGGAACCCTAGAGACCACGCTCGTCAGTAATAAAACCTTACGGACCACATTCTTTAGTACTAAAACCTTACAGACCACACTTGTTGGTAGCAGAACCTTACAGACTACACTCGTCAGTACTAGAACCTACAGACAATACTCGTCAGTACCAGAAACATGCAGACCACACTTGTCAGTACTAGAAGCTTACAGACCACACCCTGTCAGCACCAGATCATTACAGACCACGTTCGTCAGTACTAGAACCTTACAGACAACACTCGTCAGCACCAGAATCTTACGGATCACACTCGTCAGTTTTAGAACCTCACGGACCACACTCGTCAGTTTTAGAACCTCACGGACCACACTCGTCAGGACCAAAGCCTTACGGACTACGCTCGCCAATCAGATGGGTTTTCAGTTAAATGTCCCTTCCCTTTCATATAGACAGATATGAAGTTCGCCCTTTTTATTCCCTTGGGTCTCTGGCTCTGTCTACAGATATCTTACACACTATCTCAAGAGGTTCAGCTGCTGTATCTGCATACATCTTCAGCACATACAGTGGAGATGTATTGGACCATGAGCTTTGTATGGCTCAAATCTTTGTAGTGTTATCTCTCTTAATGCTTGTTTCCCATACTTGATCGCTGTTTCCTGCGTTAGAGAGGTGGCATCAGGAACAAACAAACAAAAGCCACATCCGATCTCATCCCTTCTCTAGCCGTCATGTGTAATGCACCGAAACCACCGCTCCCACAGACATTTTACATGAACTGGTTCTGTTCATTGACAGCACGTACACCCCTGTATACCACATCATTCCAATTCACTCTATTCCTTGTACGCCTTTCACCCTTCTGCATGTTCAGACCTCAGTCGCTCACAATCTTTTTCACTCCATCTTTCCATCTCCAATTTGGTCTCCCGCTTCTTCTTGTTCCCTCCACTTCTGACACATATTTCATCTTTGTCAACCATTACTCACTCATTCTCTTCATATGTCCAGACCATTTCAACACACCTTTTTTTTGCTCTATCAACCACACTATTTATATTACCACACATCTCTCTTACACTTTCATTGCTTACTCGATCAAACCACCTCACACCATATATTGTCCTCAAACATTTCTAATCCAACACATCCACCCTCCTGCGCACAAGTTCGTTGTGATAACTATGCCTTTAAACATACCCATTTTCGCCCTCCCAGATAATGACCTCTCTTTCTACACATTCTTGAATACTCCAGGAACCTTTGTTCTCTCACTCACTTGTGTCATCAGCAAACAACAAGCAACACTTCCCAGGCCCCTGAAGACTGCATACATAGTGACCGTTCTCTCCAAGATATCACAGGTTGTTCTAAAACCTCTTCCTCATTCCATCTCGCTGGTGTTGAAGACATAAGTATCTTCCAATGTGACAACACTTTTGAACTTGTTTTCCAATGTTTCATATTTTCTTATGCATCCTCAGCACTTCTTCCCTCTCAATCTCTATTCAAATGCTATTCAAATGAAGTATGACTGACTCCTGATGATCGTGATTCTATGGAAAAGTTTCGGGTTCTCAGCAGCCTTGTCAACAAATTTATTTTTCAAAGTTTCTTTGTAGCGCTTTTCTTGTCATCTTTGTTCTTTGATACCATGCAGATGCTGGCTGGTCGGAGGACCCCTCTGTATTTTTGCCTATGCGCATCTCGAACCTCCTTTGCTTTTTGATATCTTTTTGTCAAAACCATCTTACTCTCTTTCTTACCATTTCCTCTGTATTGGAGACTAAATGCCCCATGTTCCTACGCCTGCAAGGTAATTCTTACAGAACCTCTCACCACAATGTCCTGGTACCTGGCTAATAACCTCCACTGTCCAAGATATGGAACCATGAAAAATGTTGAGGGTTATCTCATCATGCTTGTTTAACCTCCTCATTTTCCACATAGTTAAACTTAATCATTACCTGATCACTCTTTCCAGTTCATGTTTCATATATGACATTCTCAATACCACATTAGTATGTGAGAGTGTGATTGATGGTTTTTCACTGGGAAACCGAACAATAGATGGCGTTGTTCATTCCCTGGCGCCACGAGCCACGTAGGCCGGAGTGACGTCAGCTGCTCAAGCCACGTAGGCCGGAGTGACGTCAGCTGCTCGAGCCACGTAGGCCGGAGTGACGTCAGCTGCTCGAGCCATGTAGGCCGGAGTGACGTCAGCTGCTGGTGGGGGGAGGGGGATGAGCAAGGCGACTCCCGAGTCCCGGGGTTGTAGACTGCCGGGCCGCCAGGTTGTCGGGAGGTGAGGAGTACCGCCACCTCCAAGCCCCTGTCAGTGCTGCAAGTTGTGTCCACTACGTCCCAGGGTGATTGTGACGAGCGGCCACATTGCCCGCCAGTTGTAGTGTTGTGTGTGCTCTACTATGTACATGTTGCTTTTTCACTTATCGTCTGTTGTTCATAAAGGAAAACCAGAACACGTTTTCATTCAGTCTTAAGCCATCTGGGCAGTATGGAGGGACAAGGCGCTGAAAATTACTTCGACTTGATCACCGATTACGACGGCAGTGGTAAGCAGTCTGTGGAGGACAAGTGGCTCGAAAAGCTGGAACTTGTGTGCCAACTGCGAGGAGTGGTGGATGTGGCAAGCGTCATTCCTGTGCGCTTCACTGGGGGGCGTCTTCGCCGTGTACCTACAGATGGCTAAGGTGTACAGGGAGAAGTGTGTGAAGGTGAAGGGGCGCTGAAAGCCGCATTTGCTCACGATCCCTACATGGCTATGAGCAGTTTGTCAGTAAGATGTTGCACACCGAGAGTCATCAGATGTGTACTCGGCCCGAGCTGCTGTGCCTGACGTCCATGTTCGGCGGGATGACTGACAAGGTCCTTGCCTGTGCTTTCGTAGCTGGACTTCCTGAGAACGTCTGCCACCTGTCCAGGGCAGGGTCACGCATGGAGGCACTCGACTTGGATTAGATTTTGGCGCGGGCCAGGACGTTTATCAGGGACAGCTGCCCTCTTAGGTTATCGGAGGCGTTTCTTACCGCCACGGAGTGTGGCGCTGGGCAACGTGTCCTTTACGAGCCAAAGGTGCTATGTTTGCAACGACCTGCATCGCCTCGCCAGAGACTGCTTGGCTCGCCGTCGGAATAACGCCGCTGATGCAGAAACACAACATAGTGCTAGGCGTCGCCTCAGCGTTACCTGAGATGTTACCAGTGTGGTAGTTTGGGCCACATTGCCTCCGTGTGCTCGGGAATCGAACGAGAGGGTGAGGCCTGTGCTAGATTTTAGACAGCTGACTCAGACGCGTTTGCAGACAGACTGCGAGATTGGGACATGCACGGTGTGAATATGGCAGTGATAGACTTGAAGAAGGCTTACCAGAAGATTACGATCCACGAATCTCTGTGGCCATATCAGACGGTGGTATTGTCTGACGAGTCTGAGTCTAAATATCGCTCCGCTGGTGATGAAAGCAGTGCTGAACTGTGTATTGGAACAGGATCCAGATGTGAGAAGGGAGCATCATCTCACATCGACGACATCCTTGTAAATGAAGACGTTGTCTAAGCCAGCCTCGTGGAGGAGCACCTTCAGAACTTCGGGCTGACAAGCAAGCCTCGCGAACGGGTTGCTGACGGAGCGCAGATGTTGGGGCTGAGAGTCTGGGGGAGAGGTAACGAGGTAGGAGGCGTGCCAAGTGAACTGACGCGTTGGTCGGTTTCTCTTATTGTGGCAAGCTGGTAGGTAGACCACTGTCCTGTGTGCAGTTGGCTGCGAGCGGCAACAGCCTTCATCAAGAGGACAGCTAATCACGTCACGGAGAGGTGAGACGACATCGTCGCCGATGATGAGCTGAAAGGGTTTCTCCGTGAGACTCTGGGTGAAGCGAAAAGGAACGACACCATGGAAGGACGGTGGGACGTCACGGGTGACAAGGCTAAGGTCTGGGTAGACGCCAGTTCTCCAGCACTTGGTGTCGCGGTTGAAGTCGACGGGCGCGTCATTGAAGACGCTAGCTGGTCACAGTAGCATGGCTGAGCTCGACGCAGTCATCAAAGGGTTGAACCTCGCATTGGCCTGGCGAATGAGGAAAGTCAAATAGTTGACCGACTCTTCGACAGTGCACTGCAGGATTTTAGACGCCCTCCCAGGAAGAAGTAGGCTTAGGACCAAACCTGCAAGTAAAATGCTCGTCCAAAGGAGAGTAGGAATAGTGCTATCGCTAGTTAGAGAGTACGGTCTTCAGCTGTCTGTTACTCTCGTAACTTTTGCTAATAACAAAGCGGATGACCTAACATGCGTACCACAACGATGGTTGAAGGTACCCGCAGCCAGCTTCCCAGCTGCACAACCCGTGTGTACGGCCGGAGTCGATGAGACCAGTGAGAAGACTACAGAAGTTCATCACTCAGCAGGACATCATCCAGGCGTGAGACATACACTCTACTTCGTGAGGCGAGTCAACCCAGCGGTCACGAGGCGGCAGGTGCGCTCAGTCGTCGCTAGTTGTCAGGGGTATGCCAGTCCATCGACCCAGCACCCATTAAGTGGCGGACAGGAAGTTTGGACGAGGAGGGAGCGTGGCATAGAATTGGCATGGACATTACTCACTGCAGTAGGCGACTATACCTGACTGTGGACCATCACGATTTGCTGTCTGGCGCCAGCTGAGGTTTCAGACCAGTGCAAACTGTTTGTTCAGTTCGCCTCATAGTGGTGTGTGCGCCTCCGTTTTCGATGTGCACAAGTCCCCTCGAGGGATGGCATAGCTGAGAGGTGCCATCGTACTGTGAAGGTCAAAGCTGCAAGGAAGGGCGGCTGTTCAGTAGCGGAAGCGGTGTACTTGTACAATCTGTTGCTACGAGATGACCGCTCGTCGTCAACTACCCCAGCAAACATGCTGCACAGCTACTCCGTCAGAGTTCGTGGAGTGGACCCCTACGAGGAGGACGAACCAGATGTGGACGCCCCTAACAAGCTAGTGGTGAGGTATGGGTAAGGCTGCCTAACGTTCGATGCGATGGACGGTACAGAAGAGTCGTCATCATGGGGGTAGTGTCTGACCAGACTGTTGAAGTCGACGATGTTCCCCGCCACGTCCGAGATCTTCGCCGCTACGCCACACTGGAATATCAAAGTGAAGCCTTCACTACAGGTCGATGACGGATCGCTGACGGACTTAGGAGACTGATGGCGAGTCCAACCGTGTGCTGCCGAGACGTTCCTCGAGGGTCTGAAGGCCCCGTGTGTGACTACTGTGGTACCAGGAGGGGGGGGGGTGTAATTGCTGATGGTTTTTCACTGGGAAACCGAACAATAGATGGCGCTCTTCATTCCCTGGCGCCACGAGGCACGTAGGCCGGAGTGACGTCAGCTGCTCGAGCCATGTAGGCCGGAGTGACGTCAGCTGCTCGAGCCATGTAGGCCGGAGTGACGTCAGCTGCTGGTGGGGGGAGGGGGATGAGCAAGGCAACTCCCGAGTCCCGGGGTTGTAGACTGCCGGGCCGCCAGGTTGTCGGGAGGTGAGGAGTACCGCCACCTTCAAGCCCCTGTCAGTGCTGCAAGTTGTGTCCACTACGTCCCAGGGTGATTGTGACGAGCGGCCACATTGCCCGCCAGTTGTAGTGTTGTGTGTGCTCTACTATGTACATGTTGCTTTTTCACTTATTCGTCTGTTGTTAATAAAGGAAAAACGGGAACACATTTTCATTTCTGCCTCAGTGAGGATGTGATGTTATGTGTTCATTGACATGTTTGTATAGGAAATTTTCTTGTATACACTAAAAGCTTGAACCCATGTCTCCCTTTCACCATGAGAGTCCGCATTCCTCCCAGTCTATCTATTTGTAAGTGAAGTTCCTTATTATCAGTACCTGACCATGTCTGTTGAAGTGATTCTCTCACTGCTTTATGTTCCATCGTGAGTTTTCATTCATTGTCATTATTTCATATTTATTCTGGGTCATTATAATTCTTTGGAGGATTATATAACATTAAGAACACCACTCGTTCCCAGGAATTTTTTTTTTTTTTTTTATGTTAGGCTTGAATGGTATCGTCCACTATATGTTGAAACTTCAAGTACAGCACCTTTATGAAGAGGGACAATCCTCCCACTTCCTTGCCTTCTCTTGCCTCTCTCCTCAGCGCGTGTGTGATCTTTATTTGTTATTTCTATATCTGTACTGTGGGAGAGAGTTTTACTCTCGTATTGCCCCGTCTCTTAAGTTAGGGTATGTTTACCATGACTTTACTCCCAGCTTAAGCCAGATGTCCATTCATCGACCAGCTCCGAGGGGAAGATGAACGCCTGGGTTGGGTGTAGGCCGATTGCCGCGCCCGGGATTTGAACCCATGCAAGTCCGACCCCAGCTGGCCTTTGCTGACTTATTGTCAGTAACACTAACCACCACACCATGGAGGCAAAGCTGTGTTTGTGTGTCTGTCTGTGTGTGAGGTAAGGTATTATGTGGGTGAGGTAACAGCCAAAGTTCTGAAATATTAATGTGTACGGAAACCAGGAAGTGGCAGAAGTCCTAAGACCTTTACAGTTCAAGCAGGTGAGTGAGCAGCGGTCAGGTATAGAGAGTTAAGACTAAGATTCTCTCACATAGTAACATCATCAAGCTCACTGATCAGTGTTAAGTGTTAAATTTGGCTGCCAGACCAGTCTTGCTCCGTTACTGCATGTGACTATGTAGTTAGTTCATGGCAAGAGGGAATCATGCACCAGACAGACAGAAATGAATGAACTGGAGTCTGTTTCTCTCGAGATGAATAGGAATATATCATGGAGAATCATTGACATGAGGGACGGAGCTAAACATGTGCTACATGCATTCCATGTAGGGACATGGTATTGTCAAAGACAATTGATTAACTTTAGTGATACAAAAAACAATTTTGCTAAGTCAGACACGATACCAACCAACCTGCGGTCCACAAATTATCTCCACCTAACAGAATACAAGATTTCACCTCAAGAATCGAAGCTACAAAATCTATGCGCGACTGAAACAAAGTTAGATCGATGAATAAGTGAATAATATCAGGCGAACACTGTGGGTGTATATTTAAAGCCTTATGAGCTCATTACGTACCCTCCTGTAGGACCCTCAGATATGTGTCTAGCTTCACCAGTCCTTGCTTGATAAGTGTAGGAAGAAGATGATAAGATATTAGGGTAGATATGAAATACACAAGTTATGTGGGAATGTTCTACCATACACCAAAGAACAACTGATTAACTTTTCTTCCGTTAGCTGTGTGGCATCATCTGCGTCCGCTGTTATCTTCCTGTAGCTGCTGTTTCTTTACTCCTGTTCCAATTACGTCTATTTTTTTGCAGCTGTGTTATTGCTCCACCTGCAATTTTTTGCTCATGTTATTATGTTGCTGCTTCTGCTGTGCTGCACAACTACACCTGTCCTTCCTGCTTCTGCTGTTTGGCAACTATGGAACGCTTGGGAAGTATACCAGGCAAAGGTGTAAGCAAGTGTCAACTTCTCCTTCTTGTCAAGTTTAGTCTCCCATGTTATATTCTCCCAAGTGGCCCATGTTGTATTCTCCCAAGTGGCCCATATTGTATTCTCCCAAGTGGCCCATGTTGTATTTTCCCAAGTGGCCCATGTTGTATTTTCCCAAGTGGCCCATGTTGTATTTTCCCAAGTGGCCCATGTTGTATTTTCCCAAGTGGCCCATGTTGCATTCTCCCAAGTGGCCCATGTTGCATTCTCCCAAGTGGCCCATGTTGCATTCTCCCAAATGGCCCATGTTGTATTCTCCCAAGTGGCCCATGTTGTATTCTTCCATGTGGCCCATGTTGTATTCTTCCATGTGGCCCATGTTGTATTCTTCCATGTGGCCCATGTTGTATTCTTCCATGTGGCCCATGTTGTATTCTTCCATGTGGCCCATGTTGTATTCTTCCATGTGGCCCATGTTGTATTCTTCCATGTGGCCCATGTTGTATTCTTCCATGTGGCCCATGTTGTATTCTTCAATGTGGCCCATGTTGTATTCTTCCATGTGGCCCATGTTGTATTCTTCCATGTGGCCCATGTTGTATTCTCCCAAGTGGCCCATGTTGTATTCTTCCATGTGGCCCATGTTGTATTCTCCCAAGTGGCCCATGTTGTATTCTTCCATGTGGCCCATGTTGTATTCTCCCAAGTGGCCCATGTTGTATTCTTCCAAGTGGCCCATGTTGTATTCTTCCATGTGGCCCATGTTGTATTCTTCCATGTGGCCCATGTTGTATTCTCTCAAGTGGCCCATGTTGTATTCTCCCAAGTGGCCCATGTTGTATTCTTCCATGTGGCCCATGTTGTATTCTTCCATGTGGCCCATGTTGTATTCTCCCAAGTGGCCCATGTTGTATTCTCCCAAGTGGCCCATGTTGTATTCTTCCATGTGGCCCATGTTGTATTCTCCCAAGTGGCCCATGTTGTATTCTCCCAAGTGGCCCATGTTGTATTCTCCCAAGTGGCCCATGTTGTATTCTTCCATGTGGCCCATGTTGTATTCTTCCATGTGGCCCATGTTGTATTCTTCCATGTGGCCCATGTTGTATTCTTCCATGTGGCCCATGTTGTATTCTCCCAAGTGGCCCATGTTGTATTCTTCCATGTGGCCCATGTTGTATTCTCCCAAGTGGCCCACGTTGTATTCTTCCATGTGGCCCATGTTGTATTCTTCCATGTGGCCCATGTTGTATTCTCCCAAGTGGCCCACGTTGTATTCTTCCATGTGGCCCATGTTGTATTCTCCACGTGGCCCATGTTGTATCCTCCCAAGTGGCCTCGTCTTCGTGAAGGGGACATTCTTATCATTCACATGAGACATGGATGACTCTTGCTTGCTGTGTCTCTCCTTGCTTGCCTGCCTGGGTATGATGTGACTGTCAGTTTGTTACCTGTCTACCTTTCTTGCTGACCTGTATGTGTCACGCTCTCCTTGCCTGCCTGCATTTGTCTTTTTCTTCCTGCCAGCCATTCTCACTACATTTTCCTTCCTTCCCTGTTTGCTTTGTGTGTGTGTGTGTGTGTGTGTGTGTGTGTGTGTGTGCGTGTGTGTGTGCTTATCTTGACTCTTTCTGATCAATTATTCCTCCTTGTGACTCGTATCTAGGTCACCTGCATCCCATCGTAGCTGTTTGCCAACTTGCAGCATAATCTGTTACAATATGTTCATTCTTGTATACTTGCTTATCGCCTTTCCCCACACCTCTCCACCATAATGTCCTACATACTTGCTCTCCTGCTAGTCTAATTTGCCTATCTGCTCCTCCCTGTTCAAATCTTTCGCCGTCACTTCCGGTGCCCAGTAACAGTGTGATCCCGCCTGTTCTGCCAGAGTAAAAGCCTGATTTCACTATCCTCATAGATGGAATGGACGTCCATGGTGTAGTGGTGATCTGTGCTGACCGTTCTCTGGCCGCAAAAGGTTCGAATCCTTGTCGCAGTAGTTGGTCACAGTCAACACAAATGTCAATAAACTGTTGCTCGAAGCTAAGGTTTGATATATATATATATATATATATATATATATATATATATATATATATATATATATATATATATATATATATATATATTACTTTGTCGCTGTCTCCCGCGTTAGCGAGGTAGCGCAAGGAAACAGACGAAAGAATGGCACAACTCATCCACATACACATGTATATACAAAACGCCCACACATGCACATATACATACCTATACATTTCAACGTATACATACATGCACAGACATATACATATATACACATGTACATATTCATGCAAGCTGCCTTCATGCATTCCACCGCCAGCCCGCAACACATAAAATGGCTCCCCCTTCCCCTCGTGTGCGCGCGATGTAGCGCTAGGAAGACAATAGAGGCCACACTCGTTCACCCTCAGTCTTCAGCTGTCATGTGTAATGCACCGAAACCACCGCTCCCTTTCCACATCCAGGCCCCACAAAACTTTCTATGGTTTACCCCTAGACGCTTCACATGCCCTAGTTCAATCCATTGACAGCATGTCGACCCCGGTATACCACATCGTTCCAATTCACTCTATTCCTTGCACACCTTTCAGCCTCCTCTATGTTCAGGCCCTGATCGATCAAAACCCTTTTCACTCCATCCTTCTACCTCCAATTTGGTCTCCCACTTCTCGTTCCCTCAACCTCTGACACATATATCCTCTTTGTCAATCTTTCCTCACTCATTCTCTCCATGTCACCAAACCATTTCAAAACACACTCCTTCTGCTCTCTTAACCACACTCTTATTATTACCACACATCTCTTACCCTTTCATTACTTACTCGATGAAACCAACTCGCACCACACATTGTCCTCAAACATCCCATTTCCAACACATCCTCCCTCCTCCGCACAACCCCATCTATGGCCCATGCCTCACAACCTTATAACATTGTTGGAACCACTATTCCTTCAAACATACCCATTTTTGCTTTCCGAGATAACGTCTCGCCTTCTACACAATCTTCAACGCTCCCAGAACCTTCGCCCCCAACCCCACAATGTGACTCACTTCCGCTTCCATGGTTCTATCCGCTGCCAAACCCACTCCCAGATATCCAAAACGCTTCACTTCCTCCAATTTTTCTTCATTCAAACTTACCTTCCAATTTACTTGTCCTCAACCCTACCGAGCCTAATAACCTTGATCTTATTCACATTTACTCTCAGCTTTCTTCCTTGACACACTTTACCAAACTCAGTCACCAGCTTCTGCAGTCTCTCACCCAAATCATCCACCAGCGCTGTATCATCAGCGAACAACTCACTCACTTCCCAAGCCCTCTCGACCACGACAGACAGCATACTTCCCCTATCTCCAAAACTCTTGCATTCACCTCCCTAACAACCCCATCCATAAGCAAATTAAACAACCATGGAGACGTCACTCACCCCTGCCGCAAACCGACATTCAATGGGAACCAATCACTTTCCTCTCTTCCTACACGTACACATACCTTACATCATCGATAAAAACTTTTCACTGCTTCTTGCAACATTCTTCCCTCATCATATACTCTTAATACCTTCCACAGAGCATCTCAATCAACTCTATTATATGCCTTCTCCAGATCCATAAATACTACATACAAATCCATTTGCTTTTCTAAGTTTTTCTCACATACATTCTTCAAAGCAAACACCTGATCCACACATCATCTACCACTTCTGAAACCACACTACTCTTCCCCAATCTGATGCTCTTTACATGCCTTCACCCTCTCAATCAATACCGTCTCATATGATTTCCCAAGAATACTCAAGAAACTTATACCTCTGTAATTTAAACACTCACCTTTATCACCTTTGCCTTTGTACAGTGGCACTATGCATACATTCCTCTAATCTTCAGGCACTTCACCACGAACCATACATGCACTGAATATCCTCACCAACCAGTCAACAACACATGACCCCCCATTATCAATAAATCCCACTGCAATACCATCCAAACCCGCCGCCTTGCCGGCAATCATATTCCGCAAAGCTTTCACTACCACTCTCTGATTACCTAATCATTTTCTTTGACTCTCTCACTTCGCACACCACTTCGACCAAAACACCCTATATCTGCCTCTCTATCATCAAAACATTCAACAAACCTTCAAAATACTCGCTCCATCTCCCTCTCACTTCACCACTACTTGTTATTACCTCCCTTTTTGCCCCCTTCACCGATGTTCCCATTTGTTCTCTTGTCTTACGCGCTTTATTTCCCTCCTTCCAAAACATCTTTTATTCTCCCTAAAATTTGATGATACTCTCTCACCCCAACTCTCATTTGCTCTCTTTTTCACCTCTTGCGCTTTTCTCTTAACCTCTTGTCTTCTTCTTTTATACATCTCCCAGTCATTTGCGCTATTTCCCTGCAAAAATCGTCCAAATGCCTCTCTTTCTTCTCTTTCATTAACAATCTTACTTCTTCATCTCACCACTCACTACCCTTTCTAATCTACACACCTCCCACCTTTCTCATGCCACAGGCATGTTTTGCGCAAGCCATCACTGCTTCCCTAAATACATCCCATTCCTCCCCTACTCTCCTTAACGTCGTTTACTCTCACCTTTTTCCATTCTGTACTCAATTCTCTCCTGGTACTTCCTCGCACGTCTCATTTCCAAGCTAACTTACTCTCACCACACTCTTCACCCCCCACAGCATATTAACATCCAAAAGTCTCTATTTCACGCGCCTTTCAATTAACACGTAATCAATTAACACTCTGATCATCTCTCCCACTTACATAAGCATACTTGTGTATATCTCTCTTTTTAAACCAGGTATTCCCAATCACCAGTCCTTTTTCAGCACACAAATCTACAAGCTCCTCACCATTTCCATTTACAACACTGAACACCCCATATACACTAGTTATACCCTCAACTGCCGCATTACTCACATTTGCATTCAAATCACCCATCACTATAACCTGGTCTCGTGCATCAAAGCTGCTAACACACTCACTCAGTTGCTCCCAAAAAGCTTGCCACTCATGATCTTTCTTCTCATGACCAGGTGCATAGGCACCAATAATGTCCCATCTCTTTCCATCCACTTTCAATTTTACCCATATCAATTTAGAGTTTACTTTCTTACACTCTATCACATACTCCCATAACTCCTGCTTCAGGAGTGGTGCTACTCCTTCCTTTGCTCTTGTCTTCTGACCAACCCCTGACTTTACTCGCAAGACATTCCCAGACCACTCTTCCACTTTACCCTTGAGCTTCGTTTCACTCAGAGCCAAAACATCCAGGTTCCTTTCCTCAAACATACTACCTATCTCTGAATTGAGAGAAATTGGAGGGAGTGAAGTGTTTTGGATATCTGGGAGTGGACTTGGCAGCGAATGGAACCGTGAAAGCGGTAGTGAATCATAAGGTGGGGGAGGGGCAAAGGTTCTGGGAGCGATGAAGAATGTGTGGAAGGCCAGAACGTTATCTCGGAGAACAAAAATTGGTATGCTTGAAGGAATAGTGTTTCAAACAATGTTTTTTGGTTGCGAGTCATGGGCTATAGATAGGGTTGTGTGGAGAAGGGTGGAGGTGTTGGATGTCCTGTACGTTTGCCACCGTCAGTGTGTTATACTGATCTGTTCTGTTGTTCACAACGCTGTCATAACGTGTGTGTGTCAGTCTGTCAGTGTCACATCATCAGCCTCGTCTTTTTGTGTCGTTCACTGTCATTCTGGTTTTCCTTTCTTGCTTTGTATTGAGTTTGACGGTTTATATTTTTATTAACCCTGACAGTTTGTCTCTGTTGTTGTGCTAGCGTTAACGACGTCAGTTTCTTTCAGTGTCAATATAAGCAACTAATTCTTTTCTTTTTTTTACTGTACGAGGAGGGAGTTTAACACTTGTGGGTCCCCATCTTTTCAGATTGTATGATGTCCATGTTTACAGAATCCCCTTATAGTTTCCATCATTTACCTACGTTTTTTACGCTTTCTTTTAGCAACCCCTGGTTGCTCTGCCTCTACAACTTTTGAAGAAGTGTTCAGTCTACGTCATCAGTCTTATTTATAACCTTAATGTTTGAAATCAGGTCACCCTTCACTCTTCTCTCTTCCACGGTAGATAAATCTAAGTTTTCTTGCTTTTTCCTATAACTCGACTCCTGAATTCTGGAACCATATTTCTTTGGTACTTCTTTGTGCTTCTGTTTGTTGACAAGACTAGAAGAGTATATCTTAATTTTGGCATTATGCAAGATGTGAAGAGCTTGCGAAATATCTTCCTATCCATGACCTTGGCTGCAGTTCATACATTTGCTGCAGACAGTTGACCTCCTTAACAATCCTTCTACGGTGGGACTCGGGAGAACAGGTTTAGGGACGATGTCGACTAGCAAGTCTCTATCACAAATAGATTTCTGCAACTAATTTATGCTGGGTGATGTTCATATCGAGGTCTTTTTTCCCTGTGATTTATCCCCCTTGTCTTATGTTTACTCGGGAGGAATTTCATCAACCTTGTATCAAACCAATTTTGTAGTCTGTCTGCGTCCTCTTGTAAGTTGCTGCAGTCCTCCTTGTTTTTCATTTCCCTCATGACCTTTGCATCATCTGCGTACATTTCGAGGCAGGAGTCCACATCTTGTAATAGGGCATCGTCGTAGATCAAGACGAGTTATGGTCCTGGAACAGAACCTGCGATATTCCACTGTTGATAGCGACCCATTTCGTTAAGACTCATCTATTAAGGTTCCTGTGTTCCCTTCCATTCAAAATTTTTTTGATCCATCGAAGGAATCATCCTTTTATTCCTTCCTGGTGTTCTAGCTTCTTAATCAAGTACCCACATGGTACAGTGTTAAATACTTTCTGGCAATCCAGATACATCCAGTCCGCCAGCCTTCTTTTCTTGTGTAAAACAGAACTCACTCTCTCGTAGAAATCTGAAATGTTAGTTACGCATGACTTCCTTCCCTTGAGACTATGTTGCCTCTATTTCTGTTCTGTGGGACGTCATCCGTTTGTGTTTTGATTATCTTTTCCAAGACTTTACAACCACACTTGTCAAGGGTCAGTAGTACAGCGCCTCTGATCGGTCTCTTTTCTTGTAAAAGAGTATGACCATTACCCATTTTCCACCTCCTTAGCACTTTGCCTTTCTCTAGTCACATTTTGAGCAGTAATTCAAGTGGTTTATCAAGCGCATCTACACACATCGACATCACAGGTGGTGATATTTCATCAGGACCACAAGCCTTGTATGGGTCTGAGATTATGTAGCTTCCTCATCACACCATCTCACTGGTGCCGGGCTATAGTGTCTTAAAGACATTTTGCAGCTTGCTGATCAATTACTTACCCTCTAAATTCCTATGCCTGATTAGCTGTTGTTTAGATGACTCCTGATGACTTTATGAAAAAGTTGTGGAGTTTCACCAGCTTTACCCTCAATAGTCTTTTCAAAGTTTCCTTTTTCTTCCTCGATCATCCTGCTATACTCCTACCTTGCTCTCTTACCTCTACAAATACCGGCTGGCTGGAGAGTCACAGAGTATCTCCAAGATCCTTTGACCCCCTAACGTCGTTTGTTGAACTGTTCCTACGAGTGCATACAGCCAGGATAGCATGCTTTGTCGTAGGTCTAGGATTGCGTATTGCCAGGATAGCATGTTTTGTTGTAGGTCTATGATTACTTACAACTAGGATAACTTGCTTTGTTTTGGGTCGACTCAGCTTACTGTCCCTGGAATTTGCGTTGGTTCTTGTTGACTCGTTCTCTTCCACTGGCTGGTTCCGTACGTTTCCTAAAGTCCCTTGACTGACTGGCCGTCATCTTACTGGCCATTCAGGACGTCAGGCATCCACAGTAAATATAGCAAGATGAACAGATCAACCTGGGTATCAAGAAAGATCACAACATTGACAGCATTTCATCCTGTCCGTCATAAAGTGTCATGGTGTTCTTGGCACGTCAGCTGTGCATGAACCTTAAAGTAGGGAAGTAGTTAACGCATGAAGCAATTACTGATTGAAATCCCATATAACTGATACAAGGTATGGCACATGATCTCAATTTTTACATCTTGAGCACGACGTGTGCGTCTCTTGAGCACGACGTGTGCGTCTCTTGAGCACAACTTGCGCGTCTCTTGAGCACGACGGTATGATCCCTGAGCGAGTAGTGACCTTTGTCCCGATCCGTAAGGGTCAGGTCAAAGGTCGGTTCAACACACCCAAGCGTTGTACTCTCATTCTCATGGGGACGTACCGTTGTGCCTAAGTCATGCTGAAGGCTCTTACCGTAATATGGAGGGATCCTCACTTGAAGAAGAAAGCTAAAGCAAGAAAAGGAAAGTTTAAAGGGTAGGAGCCTCACATAGAGGCAGAAGCCTTGGAAGAGATAAGAAGGGAATGCAACCTTGTCCATGACGGAAGTATTTGTGAAGGAAAAACTTTTCTCTATATATGTGTAGAGAAGAAATGCGTGTGATTAGGAGGAGCGCAAGAGAAGCGGCAGGGGGTCAAGAGAAAGGCATAAGAAAAGAAATGAAGAAGAGAGAGATTTGCCCTCAAGTACCAATTAGCTAAATTCAGTTTGGCCTCGTTTTTGATGCTCCTGTTTTATGCCATTGGTTAACCTCAAGAATGTGGGCTCTGGTATGTGGACATCTTTGTTATACATAACACGGCGTCGGCGTGGGTTCCTGGTCCGTGGGCGTAGGCACACGAGGCGTGGGGCCGACTGACCATGGTCATGGGTTTGGTAGTGGTCCGTGGGCATGAGGACGGTAGGACTGGGTTGATGGACCGTAGGAATCCAGCTGAATGTAAGTCTCCAAAATACGTACGTGTCCGTCCGCACGGGTACGCACCGAGAGGAGCGTACGGACGCGTGACCGACCTCCGCCTTCTTACTGCCGGGCCGGAACCCATTTGCTTATATTCTTTTTATTTTCTTTATGTTGAAGGCTCCAGTCACGGACCAAAGTCCACACCAAAGACGAACCTTAATTGAGATATGGAGAGAATCGTAAAGCGAAAAAAGAACTGACAAGGGAGAGTAATTACAAATTTAGAGGAAGTGAAGGATCTGTCCCTTAAAATTTACCAGGTTGTAGTTATTAGAAAAGACATGAGAGGGTAGAGTGTTCTAAAGCTTCGAGGTGTAGGGAAAGAAATAGTTATCAAAACGGTCCATGCTTGAGTTGTCAACGGCCACACAGTAATCATGTGATGCAGCAGCTTACTGCGTGGTGTGCCTGGTGGTGGGGCACACGAGCAGCCACTTCCAAAAGACTTATTTTGATGCGAACCACATACTGTAACCAAACTATCATAAGACAATAATATAATTAACGAATGCATGATACTTGAGATTGTTCCGAAACCAAAACTATTCTATTCCTTCACTATTGATGACAACGGATCTGACTCCACGAATTTTACTGTTACCACTCGAGGAGGATATACATAATGGCTGCTGAGAGGGTAAACACGAGGAGAAACCATTCACGTTTCTATCAAGAGGCTGGACTAAAATGTAGAAGAACAGGTTTGAGTTTCCAGCTTTTACGTGAGCCTTTCACATCTTGGTCACCAGCCAGGACCACTGCTCACTACACAAGAGCTGCACTCTTTACCCTATTGCGGTTAAACACACACACACACACACACACACACACACACACACACATCTTCCCAGACTGCAATGAGGAGTGTAGATTATCGAGTACCAGCAGTGGTATTACGTAAAAAAACCAGAAGATGGGGGAAGGGGAGTGTGACGGGGCTCCTGAATGGTATAAGTTTTAGAATTTAAGTTTTTCTTGTGCCATCATTCTCTAGGAGTTTAGCAAATGAATGTTGGAGGAAAATCTTAATTTCTAGTATGAAGGAAATCTATGTGGTAGATAACATGGGTGCATGATATGGGGAGAGTGAGCAAGTGGACTTCAGAATTAATATAAAGAAGTGTAACTGTGAGGAAATTATGGGTAATGCATCAGAAGGTAATACTATTAACAGTTGCGTGGTCCAAATACTCCCTAGATAGATTCTGTTTGCATGTCAACAGGTATTTATATCCTGCTATGATGGGGAATTAATTCAAGACCCTTGAAAATATATTCAGATAAATGGATATACCGGGACCCACCAGATGAAACTGGATCTTCAAAAAGATGAGAAAGAGAAGCAAAGCCTCAGTCATCAGAGATCAGTGGTTGGAATTGGCAACCCTTGTTCACGATATATATATATATATATATATATATATATATATATATATATATATATATATATATATATATATATGTGTATATATATATACATATAACGACGACCCTAGGCAGGAGGACGAACAGCTGGGTTGACTGTGGACTGACTGCCGCTACCGGGATTCGACCCCGGACGGCCCGTTAATATGTTACAGTCAGCATCTCTAACCGCTGCACCAAGGAGGTCCATAAAAGAACTCTCATCACTTTTCTCGATCTGTATACACGACTTACACGAAGGTCTGAACTTTTGCCTTGACCGCCTTCTAAGTTGGTCTTATACATGGAAAGGTTAGATGCTTTACTATTGCCTACCATGACAGAAAGAAAGAAGAGTAAGGGGTGACCTGATCACAGCATTTATGTTTTTAAATCTGGCTGATGACGTAGGCAGTGAGCACTTCTTCAAATGATGTCGAGATAGAACCACTAGAGGATTATAACATAGATTCATGAAAGAAACTTGGTAATACAAATGTTAGGAAGTAATCTTACAATATGAGTATGGTGAATGACTGGAATAAAGTGAATGAAGATATTTTTGATGCAGATAACAGAAATTCAGAAAGTTACATCATAGTTTGACAACGTCAACAGAAGATAATGATTAACGGTCAAGACTCAGAATGGTTAGACGTAACAAGTGGTATGCCACAGGGATCAGTCTTGAACCGATTCTTATTTTCATATACGTAAATGATATTGATAATGGGCAACATTTGAAGATAGACAAGACTAAGCATCAATCTACAACTGGAAATAACATCTACAGCTTCAAACTGATGTAAACAAACTGATGGACTGTGTTCATGGGTAGCGAATAGATTTCATTTCGATAAGAGCAAAGTCTACATACCGATGTTACGAACGAGAAAACATGCTACAGTATCAGTTCTGATGAGATACAAGATGTGAATAGGTAAAGAAATGTGTGTTATGATTTCTGGTGACAAAGCCGAGAAAGTAGTGCACAGAAGTAGTAAAAATGACGAACATAACTCTTGGATTCATAAGTAGAGCTTTGGTTTGCAAACAAAGGATATCACCTTCACTCTTATTTAAAGGTCATTGGTGCATTCCCGTCTTAAATGTATCACTCGGTTTTGATCACCATATTAGAGTAGAGACTGACCAGAATAGAAAAAGCACAGCATCGTTGACCTGAAAAGATAATTCACAGACTGAGAGAGAAGAAGAACGACCTAGATCTATTTACCTTAGGAAAGAGATGGTTGAGAGGCAATCCAGTACAATATATCAAAACTATCAAAAACTTCGATAATCTCGGTCTATAATACTTAAGGTTTGATCTGCTTACACTCGTAGTACAGAATCGTGGGCAAACGTTTTCCCTCGAATAAGGCCGAATTCTTTTTCTTCAACAGGATTAATCACATGTGGATTAATTGACCAACAAGATTGCTTGAGACAGTACCTCAGACTTGACAAGTTATTCGCTTCAAGTCCAAGACTAACATTATATCCGCCTCCTTACTTACATGAAATAATTGCAACATTTTCTTTTATGGTATATATATATATATATATATATATATATATATATATATATATATATATATATTATTCATTTATATATTTTGCTTTGTCGCTGTCTCCCGCGTTAGCGAGGTAGCGCAAGGAAACAGACGAAAGAATGGCCCAACCCAACCACATACACATGTATATACATACACGTCCACACACGCAAATATACATACCTATACATCTCAACGCATACATATATATAGACACACAGACATATACATATATACACATGTACATATATCATACTGTCTGCCTTTATTTATTCCCATCATCACCCCGCCACACATGAAATAACAATCCCTTCCCCCCCTCATGTGCGCGAGTTAGCGCTAGAAAAAGACAACAAAGGCCACATTCGTTCACACAGTCTCTAGCTGTCATGTAATAATGCACCGAAACCACAGCTCCCTTTCCACATCCAGGCACCACAGAACTTTCCATGGTTTACCCCAGACGCTTCACATGCCCTGGTTCAATCCACTGACAGCACGTCGACCCCGGGATACCACATCGTTCCAATTCACTCTATACCTTGCACACCTTTCACCCTCCTGCATGTTCAGGCCCCGATCACTCAAAATCTTTCTCACTCCATCTTTCCACCTCTAATTTGGTCTCCCACTTCTCGTTCCCTCAACCTCTGACACATATATCCTCTTGGTTAATCTTTCCTCACTCATTCTCTCCATGTAACCAAACCATTTCAAAACATCCTTTTCTGCTCTCTCAACCACACTCTTTTTATTACCACACATCACTTACCCTATTATTACTTACTTGATCAAACCACCTCACACCACATATTCCCCTCAAACATCTCATTTCCAGCACATCTACCTTCCTCCGCACAACTCTAACTATAGCCCACGCCTCGCAATCATATATCATTGTTGGAACCACTATTCCTTCAAACATACCCATTTTTGCTTTCCAAGATAACGTTCTCGGCTTCCAAACATTCTTCAACGCTCCCAGAACCTTCGCCCCCTCCCCCACCCTATGATTCACTTCGCCTCCATGGTTCCATCCGCTGCCAAATCCACTCCCAGATATCTAAAAACATCACTTCCGCCAGTTTTTCTCCATTGAAACTTACCTCCCAATTGACTTGTCCCTCAACCCTAATGTACCTAATAACCTTGCTCTCATCCACATTTACTCTAAGCTTTCTTCTTTCACACACTTTACCAAACTCACTCACCAGCTTCTGCAGTTTCTCACCCGAATCAGCCTCCAGCGTTGTATCATCAGCGAACAACAACTGACTCACTTCCCAAGCTCTCTCATCCACAACAGACTGTATACTTGCCCCTCTTTCCAAAACTCTTGCATTCATCTCCTAACAACCCCATCCATAAACAGATTAAACAACCATGGAGACATCAAGCACCCCTGCCGTAAACCAACATTCACTGAGAACCAATCACTTTCCTCTCTTCCTACTCGTACACATACCTTACATCCTCGATAAAAACTTTTCACTGCTTCTAACAACTTGCCTCCCACACCATATACTCTTAGTACCTTCCACAGAGCATCTCTATCAACTTTATCATATGCCTTCTCCAGATCCATAAATGCTACATACAAATCTATGTCCTTTTCTAAGTATTTCTCACATACATTCCTCAAAGCAAACACCAGTTCCACACATCCTCTACCACTTGTGAAACCACACTGCTCTTCCCCAATCTGATGCTCTGTACATGCCTTCACCCTCTCAATCAATACCCTCCCATATAATTTCCCAGGAATGCTCAACAAACTCATACCTCTGTAATTTGAGCACTCACTTGTATCCCCTTTGCCTTTGTACAATGGCATATATATATATATATATATATATATATATATATATATATATATATATATATATATATATATATATATATATATATATATATATATATATATATATATATATATATATTTTTTTTTTTTTTTTTTTATACTTTGTCGCTGTCTCCCGCGTTTGCGAGGTAGCGCAAGGAAACAGACGGAAGAAATGGCCCAACCCCCCCCATACACATGTATATACATACGTCCACACACGCAAATATACATACCTACACAGCTTTCCATGGTTTACCCCAGACGCTTCACATGCCTTGATTCAATCCACTGACAGCACGTCAGCCCCGGTATACCACATCGCTCCAATTCACTCTGTTCCTTGCCCTCCTTTCACCCTCCTGCATGTTCAGGCCCCGATCACACAAAATCTTTTTCACTCCATCTTTCCCCCTCCAATTTGGTCTCCCTCTTCTCCTTGTTCCCTCCACCTCCGACACATATATCCTCTTGGTCAATCTTTCCTCACTCATTCTCTCCATGTGCCCAAACCACTTCAAAACACCCTCTTCTGCTCTCTCAACCACGCTCTTTTTATTTCCACACATCTCTCTTACCCTTACGTTACTCACTCGATCAAACCACCTCACACCACACATTGTCCTCAAACATCTCATTTCCAGCACATCCATCCTCCTGCGCACAACTCTATCCATAGCCCACGCCTCGCAACCATACAACATTGTTGGAACGACTATTCCTTCAAACATACCCATTTTTGCTTTCCGAGATAATGTTCTCGACTTCCACACATTCTTCAAGGCCCCCAGAATTTTCGCCCCCTCCCCCACCCTATGATCCACTTCCGCTTCCATGGTTCCATCCGCTGACAGATCCACTCCCAGATATCTAAAACACTTCACTTCCTCCAGTTTTTCTCCATTCAAACTCACCTCCCAATTGACTTGACCCTCAACCCTACTGTACCTAATAACCTTGCTCTTATTCACATTTACTCTTAACTTTCTTCTTCCACACACTTTACCAAACTCAGTCACCAGCTTCTGCAGTTTCACACATGAATCAGCCACCAGCGCTGTGTCGTCAGCGAACAACAACTGACTCACTTCCCAAGCTCTCTCATCCCCAACAGACTTCATACTTGCCCCTCTTTCCAAAACTCTTGCATTTACCTCCCTAACAACCCCATCCATAAACAAATTAAACAACCATGGAGACATCACACACCCCTGCCGCAAACCTACATTCACTGAGAACCAATCACTTTCCTCTCTTCCTACACGTACACATGCCTTACATCCTCGATAAAAACATTTCACTGCTTCTAACAACTTTCCTCCCACACCATATATTCTTAATACCTTCCACAGAGCATCTCTATCAACTCTATCATATGCCTTCTCCAGATCCATAAATGCTACATACAAATCCATTTGCTTTTCTAAGTATTTCTCACATACATTCTTCAAAGCAAACACCTGATCCACACATCCTCTACCACTTCGGAAACCACACTGCTCTTCCCCAATCTGATGCTCTGTACATGCCTTCACCCTCTCAATCAATACCCTCCCATATAATTTACCAGGAATACTCAACAAACTTATACCTCTGTAATTTGAGCACTCACTCTTATCCCCTTTCCCTTTGTACAATGGCACTATGCACGCATTCCGTCAATCCTCAGGCACCTCACCATGAGTCATACATACATTAAATAACCTTACCAACCAGTCAACAATACAGTCACCCCCTTTTTTAATAAATTCCACTGCAATACCATCCAAACCTGCTGCCTTGCCGGCTTTCATCTTCCGCAAAGCTTTCACTACCTCTTCTCTGTTTACCAAATCATTTTCCCTAACCCTCTCACTTTGCACACCACCTCGACCAAAACACCCTATATCTGCCACTCTATCATCAAACACATTCAACAAACCTTCGAAATACTCACTCCATCTCCTTCTCACATCACCACTACTTGTTATCACCTCCCCATTTGCGCCCTTCACTGAAGTTCCCATTTGCTCCCTTGTCTTACGCACTTTATTTACCTCCATCCAGAACATCTTTTTATTCTCCCTAAAATTTAATGATACTCTCTCACCCCAACTCTCATTTGCCCTTTTTTTCACCTCTTGCACTTTTCTCTTGACCTCCTGTCTCTTTCTTTTATACATCTCCCACTCAATTGCATTTTTTCCCTGCAAAAATCGTCCAAATGCCTCTCTCTTCTCTTTCACTAATACTCTTACTTCTTCATCCCACCACTCACTACCCTTTCTAATCAACCCACCTCCCACTCTTCTCATGCCACAAGCATCTTTTGCGCAATCCATCACTGATTCCCTAAATACATCCCATTCCTCCCCCACACCCCTTACTTCCATTGTTCTCACCTTTTTCCATTCTGTACTCAGTCTCTCCTGGTACTTCCTCACACAGGTCTCCTTCTCAAGCTCGCTTACTTTCACCACCCTCTTCACCCCAACATTCACTCTTCTTTTCTGAAAACCCATACAAATCTTCACCTTAGCCTCCACAAGATAATGATCAGACATCCCTCCAGTTGCACCTCTCAGCACATTAACATCCAAAAGTCTCTCTTTCGCACGCCTGTCAATTAACACGTAATCCAATAACGCTCTCTGGCCATCTCTCCTACTTACATAAGTATACTTATGTATATCTCGCTTTTTAAACCAGGTATTCCCAATCATCAGTCCTTTTTCAGCACATAAATCTACAAGCTCTTCACCATTTCCATTTACAACACTGAACACCCCATGTATACCAATTATTCCCTCAACTGCCACATTACTCACCTTTGCATTCAAATCACCCATCACTATAACCCGATCTCGTGCATCAAAACCACTAACACACTCATTCAGCTGCTCCCAAAACACTTGCCTCTCTTGATCTTTCTTCTCATGCCCAGATGCATAAGCACCAATGATCACCCACCTCTCTCCATCAACTTTCAGTTTTACCCATATTAATCGAGAATTTACTTTCTTACACTCTATCACATACTCCCACAACTCCTGTTTCAGGAGTATTGCTACTCCTTCCCTTGCTCTTGTCCTCTCACTAACCCCTGACTTTACTCCCCAGACATTCCCAAACCACTCTTCCCCTTTACCCTTGAGCTTCGTTTCACTCAGAGCCAAAATATCCAGGTTCCTTTCCTCAAACATACTACCTATCTCTCCTTTTTTCACATCTTGGTTACATCCACATACATTTAGGCACCCCACTCTGAGCCTTCGAGGAGGATGAGCACTCCCCGCGTGACTCCTTCTTCTGTTTCCCATTTTTAGAAAGTTAATACAAGGAGGGGAGGATTTCTGGCCCCCCGCTCCCGTCCCCTCTAGTCGCTTTCTACGACACGCGAGGAATACGTGGGAAGTATTCTTTCACCCCTATCCCCAGGGATAATATACATATATATATATATACATATACACATACACACACATACACATACATACGCACATATACACACACACACACATACATATATATACATATGAAAAATGTAAGAAACAATTTAGAAAACTGAAACTTCTAGCTTGAAATGAATGAAAAAAATGAATGTCACATAATGGTTCAACCTCTGGCTATGGAAAAAAGGAAATGTATAATTTATTTACACAAACGTCAATATCAGTTCTCATCAATTTAACCCCTGTATCAATAGGCTTCAATGTCTAAGCTACATTTTTCTCCAATTTCACTATTTTCCTTCACATTTTCAATTGTGTCTGAAGGTTCTACTTCAAGAGTGATTGTTTTTCCAGTAATATATATATATATATATATATATATATATATATATATATATATATATATATATATATATATATATATATATTTACATATCCCTGGGGATAGGGGAAAAAGAATACATCCCACTCATTCCTCACGTGTCGTAGAAGGCGACTAAAGAGGACGGGAGCGAGGAGCCAGAAACCCTCCCCTTCTTGTATTTTAACTTTCTAAAAGGGGAAACAGAAGAAGGAGTCACGCGAGGAGTGCTCATCCTCCTCGAAGGCTCAGATTGGGGTGTCTAAATGTGTGTGGATGTAACCAACATGAGAAAAGGAACTGGATGTTTTGGCTCTGAGTGAAACATAGTTCATGGCTAAAGGGGAAGAGTGGTTTGGGAATGTCTTGGGAGTA
The DNA here is from genome assembly GCF_036320965.1 of Panulirus ornatus. Classification (NCBI taxonomy): domain Eukaryota; kingdom Metazoa; phylum Arthropoda; class Malacostraca; order Decapoda; family Palinuridae; genus Panulirus; species Panulirus ornatus. Next base: position 46,846,993 of record NC_092225.1, on the reverse strand, counting down.
AAGTCAGGAGTTAGTGAGAGGACAAGAGCAAGGGAAGGAGTAGCACTACTCCTGAATCAGGAGTTGTGGGAGTATGTGATAGAATGTAAGAAAGTAAATTCTAGATTGATGTGGGTAAAACTGAAAGTTGATGGAGAGAGATGGGTGATTGTTGGTGCACATGCACCTGGGCATGAGAAGAAAGATCATGAGAGGCAAGTGTTTTGGGAGCAGCTGAATGAGTGTGTTAGTGGTTTTGATGCACGAGACCGGGTTATAGTGATGGGTGATTTGAATGCAAAGGTGAGTAATGTGGCAGTTGAGGGAATAATTGGTATACATGGAGTGTTCAGTGTTGTAAATGGAAATGGTGAAGAGCTTGTAGATTTATGTGCTGAAAAAGGACTGGTGATTGGGAACACCTGGTTTAAAAAGCGAGATATACATAAGTATACGTATGTAAGTAGGAGAGATGGCCAGAGAGCGTTATTGGATTACTTGTTACTTGATAGACGCACGAAAGAGAGACTTTTGGATGTTAATGTGCTGAGAGGTGCAACTGGAGGGATGTCTGATCATTATCTTGTGGAGGCGAAGGTGAAGATTTGTGGGTGTTTTCAGAAAAGAAGAGTGAATGTTGGGGTGAAGAGAATGGTGAGAGTAAGTGAGCTTGGGAAGGAAACTTGTGTGAGGAAGTACCAGGAGAGACTGAGTACAGAATGGAAAAAGGTGAGAACAAAGGAGATAAGGGGAGTGGGGGAGGAATGGGATGTATTTAGGGTAGTAATGATGTCTTGCGCAAAAGATGCTTGTGGCATGAGAAGCGTGGGAGGTGGGTTGATTAGAAAAGGTAGTGAGTGGTGGGATGAAGAAGTACGATTATTAGTGAAAGAGAAGAGAGAGGCATTTGGACGATTTTTGCAGGGAAAAAATGCAAATGTGTGGGAGAGGTATAAAAGAAAGAGGCAGGAGGTCAAGAGAAAGGTGCAAGAGGTGAAAAAGAGGGCAAATGAGAGTTGGGGTGAGAGAGTATCATTAAATTTCAGGGAGAATAAAAAGATGTTTTGGAAGGTGGTAAATAAAGTGCGTAAGACAAGGGAGGAAATGGGAACTTCACTGAAGGGGCTAATGGGGAGGTGATAACAAGTAGTGGTGATGTGAGAAGGAGATGGAGTGAGTATTTTGAAGGACTGTTGAATGTGTTTGATGATAGAGTGGCAGATATAGGGTGTTTTGGTCGAGGTGGTGTGCAAAGTGAGAGGGTTAGGGAAAATGATTTGGTAAATAGAGAAGAGGTAGTATAAGCTTTACGGAAGATGAAAGCCGGCAAGGCAGCAGGTTTGGATGGTATTGCAGTGGAATTTATCAAAAAAGGGGGTGACTGTATTGTTGACTGGTTGGTAAGGTTATTTAATGTATGTATGATTCATGGTGAGGTGCCTGAGGATTGGCGGAATGCTTGCATAGTGCCATTGTACAAAGGCAAAGGGGATAAAAGTAAGTGCTCAAATTACAGAGGTATAAGTTTGCTGAGTATTCCTGGTAAATTATATGGGAGGGTATTGATTGAGAGGGTGAAGGCATGTACAGAGCATCAGATTGGGGAAGAGCAGTGTGGTTTCAGAAGTGGTAGAGGATGTGTGGATCAGGTGTTTGCTTTGAAGAATGTATGTGAGAAATACTTAGGAAAACAAATGGATTTGTATGTAGCATTTATGGATCTGGAGAAGGCATATGATAGAGTTGATAGAGATGCTCTGTGGAAGGTTTTGAGAATACATGCTGTGGGAGGCAAGTTGTTAGAAGCAGTGAAGATTTTTTATCGAGCATGTAAGGCATGTGTACGTGTAGGAGAGGAAAGTGATTGGTTCTCAGTGAATGTAGGTTTGCGGCAGGAGTATGTGATGTCTCCATAGTTGTTTAATTTGTTTATGGATGGGGTTGTTAGGGAGGTGAATGCAAGAGTTTTGGAAAGAGGGGCAAGTATCCAGTCTGTTGTGGATGAGAGAGCTTGGGAAGTGAGTCAGTTGTTGTTCACTGATGATACAGTGCTGGTGGCTGATTCATGTAAGAAACTGCAGAAGCTGGTGACTGAGTTTGGTAAAGTGTGTGAAAGAAGAAAGCTTAGAGTAAATGTGAATAAGAGCAAGGTGGGTAGCAACAGTCGGGTTGAGGGTCAAGTCAATTGGGAGGTAAGTTTGAATGGAGAAAAACTGGAGGAAGTAAAGTGTTTTAGATATCTGGGAGTGGATCTGGCAGCGGATGGAACCATGGAAGCGGAAGTGAATCATAGGGTGGGGGAGGGGGCAAAAATTCTGGGAGCCTTGAAGAATGTTTGGAAGTCGAGAATATTATCTCGGAAAGTAAAAATGGGTATGTTTGAAGGAATAGTGGTTCCAACAATGTTGTATGGTTGCGAGGCGTGAGCTATGGATAGAGTTGTGCGCAGGAGGATGGATGTGCTGGAAATGAGATGTTTGAGGACAGTATGTGGTGTGAGGTGGTTTGATCGAGTAAGTAATGTAAGGGTAAGAGAGATGTGGGGAAAATAAAACGAGTGTGGTTGAGAGAGCAGAAGAGGGTGTTTTGAAATGGTTTGGTCACATGGAGAGAATGAGTGAGGAAAGATTGACCAAGAGGATATATGTGTCAGAGGTGGAGGGAACGAGGAGAAGTGGGAGACCAAATTGGAAGTCAAAGATGGAGTGAAAAAGATTTTGAGTGATCGGGCCTGAACATGCAGGAGGGTGAAAGGCGTGCAAGGAATAGAGTGAATTGGAGCGATATGGTATACCGGGTCGACGTGCTGTCAATGGATTGAACCAGGGCATGTGAAGCGTCTGGGTAAACCATGGAAAGTTGTGTGGTGCCTGGATGTGGAAAAGGAGCTATGGTTTCGGTGAATTATTACATGACAGCTAGAGACTGAGTGTGAACAAATGGGGCCTTTGGTGTCTTTTCCTAGCGCTACCTCGCACACATGAGGGGGCAGGGGGATGTTATTCCATGTGTGGCGAGGTGGCGATGGGAACAAATAAAGGCAGACAGTATGAATTATGTACTTGTGTATATATGTATATGTCTGTGTGTGTATACATATGTGTACATTGAGATGCATAGGTATGTATATTTGCGTGTGTGGACGTGTATGTATATACAATGTGTATGTGGGCGGATTGGGCCATTCTTTCGTCTGTTTCCTTGCGCTACCTCGCAAACGCGGGAGACAGCGACAAAGCAAAATAAATGAAAAAAAAAAAAAATATATATATATATATAATATATATATATATATATATATATATTATATATATATATATATATATATATATATATATATATTTTTTTTTTTTTTTTTTTATACTTTGTCGCTGTCTCCCGCGTTTGCGAGGTAGCGCAAGGAAACAGACGAAGAAATGGCCCAACCCCCCCCATACACATGTATATACATACGTCCACACACGCAAATATACATACCTACACAGCTTTCCATGGTTTACCCCAGACGCTTCACATGCCTTGATTCAATCCACTGACAGCACGTCAGCCCCGGTATACCACATCGCTCCAATTCACTCTATTCCTTGCCCTCCTTTCACCCTCCTGCATGTTCAGGCCCCGATCACACAAAATCTTTTTCACTCCATCTTTCCCCCTCCAATTTGGTCTCCCTCTTCTCCTTGTTCCCTCCACCTCCGACACATATATCCTCTTGGTCAATCTTTCCTCACTCATTCTCTCCATGTGCCCAAACCACTTCAAAACACCCTCTTCTGCTCTCTCAACCACGCTCTTTTTATTTCCACACATCTCTCTTACCCTTACGTTACTCACTCGATCAAACCACCTCACACCACACATTGTCCTCAAACATCTCATTTCCAGCACATCCATCCTCCTGCGCACAACTCTATCCATAGCCCACGCCTCGCAACCATACAACATTGTTGGAACGACTATTCCTTCAAACATACCCATTTTTGCTTTCCGAGATAATGTTCTCGACTTCCACACATTCTTCAAGGCCCCCAGAATTTTCGCCCCCTCCCCCACCCTATGATCCACTTCCGCTTCCATGGTTCCATCCGCTGACAGATCCACTCCCAGATATCTAAAACACTTCACTTCCTCCAGTTTTTCTCCATTCAAACTCACCTCCCAATTGACTTGACCCTCAACCCTACTGTACCTAATAACCTTGCTCTTATTCACATTTACTCTTAACTTTCTTCTTCCACACACTTTACCAAACTCAGTCACCAGCTTCTGCAGTTTCACACATGAATCAGCCACCAGCGCTGTGTCGTCAGCGAACAACAACTGACTCACTTCCCAAGCTCTCTCATCCCCAACAGACTTCATACTTGCCCCTCTTTCCAAAACTCTTGCATTTACCTCCCTAACAACCCCATCCATAAACAAATTAAACAACCATGGAGACATCACACACCCCTGCCGCAAACCTACATTCACTGAGAACCAATCACTTTCCTCTCTTCCTACACGTACACATGCCTTACATCCTCGATAAAAACTTTTCACTGCTTCTAACAACTTTCCTCCCACACCATATATTCTTAATACCTTCCACAGAGCATCTCTATCAACTCTATCATATGCCTTCTCCAGATCCATAAATGCTACATACAAATCCATTTGCTTTTCTAAGTATTTCTCACATACATTCTTCAAAGCAAACACCTGATCCACACATCCTCTACCACTTCGGAAACCACACTGCTCTTCCCCAATCTGATGCTCTGTACATGCCTTCACCCTCTCAATCAATACCCTCCCATATAATTTACCAGGAATACTCAACAAACTTATACCTCTGTAATTTGAGCACTCACTCTTATCCCCTTTGCCTTTGTACAATGGCACTATGCACGCATTCCGCCAATCCTCAGGCACCTCACCATGAGTCATACATACATTAAATAACCTTACCAACCAGTCAACAATACAGTCACCCCCTTTTTTAATAAATTCCACTGCAATACCATCCAAACCTGCTGCCTTGCCGGCTTTCATCTTCCGCAAAGCTTTCACTACCTCTTCTCTGTTTACCAAATCATTTTCCCTAACCCTCTCACTTTGCACACCACCTCGACCAAAACACCCTATATCTGCCACTCTATCATCAAACACATTCAACAAACCTTCGAAATACTCACTCCATCTCCTTCTCACATCACCACTACTTGTTATCACCTCCCCATTTGCGCCCTTCACTGAAGTTCCCATTTGCTCCCTTGTCTTACGCACTTTATTTACCTCCATCCAGAACATCTTTTTATTCTCCCTAAAATTTAATGATACTCTCTCACCCCAACTCTCATTTGCCCTTTTTTTCACCTCTTGCACCTTTCTCTTGACCTCCTGTCTCTTTCTTTTATACATCTCCCACTCAATTGCATTTTTTCCCTGCAAAAATCGTCCAAATGCCTCTCTCTTCTCTTTCACTAATACTCTTACTTCTTCATCCCACCACTCACTACCCTTTCTAATCAACCCACCTCCCACTCTTCTCATGCCACAAGCATCTTTTGCGCAATCCATCACTGATTCCCTAAATACATCCCATTCCTCCCCCACACCCCTTACTTCCATTGTTCTCACCTTTTTCCATTCTGTACTCAGTCTCTCCTGGTACTTCCTCACACAGGTCTCCTTCTCAAGCTCGCTTACTCTCACCACCCTCTTCACCCCAACATTCACTCTTCTTTTCTGAAAACCCATACAAATCTTCACCTTAGCCTCCACAAGATAATGATCAGACATCCCTCCAGTTGCACCTCTCAGCACATTAACATCCAAAAGTCTCTCTTTCGCACGCCTGTCAATTAACACGTAATCCAATAACGCTCTCTGGCCATCTCTCCTACTTACATAAGTATACTTATGTATATCTCGCTTTTTAAACCAGGTATTCCCAATCATCAGTCCTTTTTCAGCACATAAATCTACAAGCTCTTCACCATTTCCATTTACAACACTGAACACCCCATGTATACCAATTATTCCCTCAACTGCCACATTACTCACCTTTGCATTCAAATCACCCATCACTATAACCCGATCTCGTGCATCAAAACCACTAACACACTCATTCAGCTGCTCCCAAAACACTTGCCTCTCTTGATCTTTCTTCTCATGCCCAGGTGCATAAGCACCAATAATCACCCACCTCTCTCCATCAACTTTCAGTTTTACCCATATTAATCGAGAATTTACTTTCTTACACTCTATCACATACTCCCACAACTCCTGTTTCAGGAGTATTGCTACTCCTTCCCTTGCTCTTGTCCTCTCACTAACCCCTGACTTTACTCCCCAGACATTCCCAAACCACTCTTCCCCTTTACCCTTGAGCTTCGTTTCACTCAGAGCCAAAATATCCAGGTTCCTTTCCTCAAACATACTACCTATCTCTCCTTTTTTCACATCTTGGTTACATCCACACACATTTAGGCACCCCACTCTGAGCCTTCGAGGAGGATGAGCACTCCCCGCGTGACTCCTTCTTCTGTTTCCCATTTTAGAAAGTTAATACAAGGAGGGGAGGATTTCTGGCCCCCCGCTCCCGTCCCCTCTAGTCGCTTTCTACGACACGCGAGGAATACGTGGGAAGTATTCTTTCACCCCTATCCCCAGGGATAATATACATATATATATATATACATATACACATACACACACATACACATACATACGCACATATACACACACACACACATACATATATATACATATGAAAAATGTAAGAAACAATTTAGAAAACTGAAACTTCTAGCTTGAAATGAATGAAAAAAATGAATGTCACATAATGGTTCAACCTCTGGCTATGGAAAAAAGGAAATGTATAATTTATTTACACAAACGTCAATATCAGTTCTCATCAATTTAACCCCTGTATCAATAGGCTTCAATGTCTAAGCTACATTTTTCTCCAATTTCACTATTTTCCTTCACATTTTCAATTGTGTCTGAAGGTTCTACTTCAAGAGTGATTGTTTTTCCAGTAATATATATATATATATATATATATATATATATATATATATATATATATATATATATATATATATATATATATTTACATATCCCTGGGGATAGGGGAAAAAGAATACATCCCACTCATTCCTCACGTGTCGTAGAAGGCGACTAAAGAGGACGGGAGCGAGGAGCCAGAAACCCTCCCCTTCTTGTATTTTAACTTTCTAAAAGGGGAAACAGAAGAAGGAGTCACGCGAGGAGTGCTCATCCTCCTCGAAGGCTCAGATTGGGGTGTCTAAATGTGTGTGGATGTAACCAACATGAGAAAAGGAACCTGGATGTTTTGGCTCTGAGTGAAACATAGTTCATGGCTAAAGGGGAAGAGTGGTTTGGGAATGTCTTGGGAGTAAAGTCAGGAGTTAGTGAGAGGACAAGAGCAAGGGAAGGAGTAGCACTACTCCTGAATCAGGAGTTGTGGGAGTATGTGATAGAATGTAAGAAAGTAAATTCTAGATTGATGTGGGTAAAACTGAAAGTTGATGGAGAGAGATGGGTGATTGTTGGTGCACATGCACCTGGGCATGAGAAGAAAGATCATGAGAGGCAAGTGTTTTGGGAGCAGCTGAATGAGTGTGTTAGTGGTTTTGATGCACGAGACCGGGTTATAGTGATGGGTGATTTGAATGCAAAGGTGAGTAATGTGGCAGTTGAGGGAATAATTGGTATACATGGAGTGTTCAGTGTTGTAAATGGAAATGGTGAAGAGCTTGTAGATTTATGTGCTGAAAAAGGACTGGTGATTGGGAACACCTGGTTTAAAAAGCGAGATATACATAAGTATACGTATGTAAGTAGGAGAGATGGCCAGAGAGCGTTATTGGATTACTTGTTACTTGATAGACGCACGAAAGAGAGACTTTTGGATGTTAATGTGCTGAGAGGTGCAACTGGAGGGATGTCTGATCATTATCTTGTGGAGGCGAAGGTGAAGATTTGTGGGTGTTTTCAGAAAAGAAGAGTGAATGTTGGGGTGAAGAGAATGGTGAGAGTAAGTGAGCTTGGGAAGGAAACTTGTGTGAGGAAGTACCAGGAGAGACTGAGTACAGAATGGAAAAAGGTGAGAACAAAGGAGATAAGGGGAGTGGGGGAGGAATGGGATGTATTTAGGGTAGTAATGATGTCTTGCGCAAAAGATGCTTGTGGCATGAGAAGCGTGGGAGGTGGGTTGATTAGAAAAGGTAGTGAGTGGTGGGATGAAGAAGTACGATTATTAGTGAAAGAGAAGAGAGAGGCATTTGGACGATTTTTGCAGGGAAAAAATGCAAATGTGTGGGAGAGGTATAAAAGAAAGAGGCAGGAGGTCAAGAGAAAGGTGCAAGAGGTGAAAAAGAGGGCAAATGAGAGTTGGGGTGAGAGAGTATCATTAAATTTCAGGGAGAATAAAAAGATGTTTTGGAAGGTGGTAAATAAAGTGCGTAAGACAAGGGAGGAAATGGGAACTTCACTGAAGGGGGCTAATGGGGAGGTGATAACAAGTAGTGGTGATGTGAGAAGGAGATGGAGTGAGTATTTTGAAGGTCTGTTGAGTGTGTTTGATGATAGAGTGGCAGATATAGGGTGTTTTGGTCGAGGTGGTGTGCAAAGTGAGAGGGTTAGGGAAAATGATTTGGTAAATAGAGAAGAGGTAGTATAAGCTTTACGGAAGATGAAAGCCGGCAAGGCAGCAGGTTTGGATGGTATTGCAGTGGAATTTATCAAAAAAGGGGGTGACTGTATTGTTGACTGGTTGGTAAGGTTATTTAATGTATGTATGATTCATGGTGAGGTGCCTGAGGATTGGCGGAATGCTTGCATAGTGCCATTGTACAAAGGCAAAGGGGATAAAAGTAAGTGCTCAAATTACAGAGGTATAAGTTTGCTGAGTATTCCTGGTAAATTATATGGGAGGGTATTGATTGAGAGGGTGAAGGCATGTACAGAGCATCAGATTGGGGAAGAGCAGTGTGGTTTCAGAAGTGGTAGAGGATGTGTGGATCAGGTGTTTGCTTTGAAGAATGTATGTGAGAAATACTTAGGAAAACAAATGGATTTGTATGTAGCATTTATGGATCTGGAGAAGGCATATGATAGAGTTGATAGAGATGCTCTGTGGAAGGTTTTGAGAATACATGCTGTGGGAGGCAAGTTGTTAGAAGCAGTGAAGATTTTTTATCGAGCATGTAAGGCATGTGTACGTGTAGGAGAGGAAAGTGATTGGTTCTCAGTGAATGTAGGTTTGCGGCAGGAGTATGTGATGTCTCCATAGTTGTTTAATTTGTTTATGGATGGGGTTGTTAGGGAGGTGAATGCAAGAGTTTTGGAAAGAGGGGCAAGTATCCAGTCTGTTGTGGATGAGAGAGCTTGGGAAGTGAGTCAGTTGTTGTTCACTGATGATACAGTGCTGGTGGCTGATTCATGTAAGAAACTGCAGAAGCTGGTGACTGAGTTTGGTAAAGTGTGTGAAAGAAGAAAGCTTAGAGTAAATGTGAATAAGAGCAAGGTGGGTAGCAACAGTCGGGTTGAGGGTCAAGTCAATTGGGAGGTAAGTTTGAATGGAGAAAAACTGGAGGAAGTAAAGTGTTTTAGATATCTGGGAGTGGATCTGGCAGCGGATGGAACCATGGAAGCGGAAGTGAATCATAGGGTGGGGGAGGGGGCAAAAATTCTGGGAGCCTTGAAGAATGTTTGGAAGTCGAGAATATTATCTCGGAAAGTAAAAATGGGTATGTTTGAAGGAATAGTGGTTCCAACAATGTTGTATGGTTGCGAGGCGTGAGCTATGGATAGAGTTGTGCGCAGGAGGATGGATGTGCTGGAAATGAGATGTTTGAGGACAGTATGTGGTGTGAGGTGGTTTGATCGAGTAAGTAATGTAAGGGTAAGAGAGATGTGTGAAAATAAAACGAGTGTGGTTGAGAGAGCAGAAGAGGGTGTTTTGAAATGGTTTGGTCACATGGAGAGAATGAGTGAGGAAAGATTGACCAAGAGGATATATGTGTCAGAGGTGGAGGGAACGAGGAGAAGTGGGAGACCAAATTGGAAGTCAAAGATGGAGTGAAAAAGATTTTGAGTGATCGGGGCCTGAACATGCAGGAGGGTGAAAGGCGTGCAAGGAATAGAGTGAATTGGAGCGATATGGTATACCGGGGTCGACGTGCTGTCAATGGATTGAACCAGGGCATGTGAAGCGTCTGGGGTAAACCATGGAAAGTTGTGTGGTGCCTGGATGTGGAAAAGGAGCTATGGTTTCGGTGAATTATTACATGACAGCTAGAGACTGAGTGTGAACAAATGGGGCCTTTGGTGTCTTTTCCTAGCGCTACCTCGCACACATGAGGGGGCAGGGGGATGTTATTCCATGTGTGGCGAGGTGGCGATGGGAACAAATAAAGGCAGACAGTATGAATTATGTACTTGTGTATATATGTATATGTCTGTGTGTGTATACATATGTGTACATTGAGATGCATAGGTATGTATATTTGCGTGTGTGGACGTGTATGTATATACAATGTGTATGTGGGCGGATTGGGCCATTCTTTCGTCTGTTTCCTTGCGCTACCTCGCAAACGCGGGAGACAGCGACAAAGCAAAATAAATGAAAAAAAAAAAAAAATATATATATATATATATATATATATATATATATATATATATATATATATATATATATATATATATATATATATATACACATATATTTTTTTTTTTTTGATTTGTTGCTGTCTCCCGCGTTTGCGAGGTAGCGCAAGGAAACAGACGAAAGAAATGGCCCAACCCACCCCCATACACATGTATATACATACGTCCACACACACAAATATACATACCTACACAGCTTTCCATGGTTTACCCCAGACGCTTCACATGCCTTGATTCAATCCACTGACAGCACGTCAACCCCGGTATACCACATCGCTCCAATTCACTCTATTCCTTGCCCTCCTTTCACCCTCCTGCATGTTCAGGCCCCGACCACACAAAATCTTTTTCACTCCATCTTTCCACCTCCAATTTGGTCTCCCTCTTCTCGTTCCCTCCACCTCCGACACATATATCCTCTTGGTCAATCTTTCCTCACTCATTCTCTCCATGTGCCCAAACCATTTCAAAACACCCTCTTCTGCTCTCTCAACCACGCTCTTTTTATTTCCACACATCTCTCTTACCCTTACGTTACTTACTCGATCAAACCACCTCACACCACACATTGTCCTCAAACATCTCATTTCCAGCACATCCATCCTCCTGCGCACAACTCTATCCATAGCCCACGCCTCGCAACCATACAACATTGTTGGAACGACTATTCCTTCAAACATACCCATTTTTGCTTTCCGAGATAATGTTCTCGACTTCCACACATTCTTCAAGGCTCCCAGAATTTTCGCCCCCTCCCCCACCCTATGATCCACTTCCGCTTCCATGGTTCCATCCGCTGCCAGATCCACTCCCAGATATCTAAAACACTTCACTTCCTCCAGCTTTTCTCCATTCAAACTCACCTCCCAATTGACTTGACCCTCAACCCTACTGTACCTAATAACCTTGCTCTTATTCACATTTACTCTTAACTTTCTTTTTTCACACACTTTACCAAACTCAGTCACCAGCTTCTGCAGTTTCTCACATGAATCAGCCACCAGCGCTGTATCATCAGCGAACAACAACTGACTCACTTCCCAAGCTCTCTCATCCCCAACAGACTTCATTCTTGCCCCTCTTCCCAAAACTCTTGCATTCACCTCCCTAACAACCCCATCCATAAACAAATTAAACAACCATGGAGACATCACACACCCCTGCCGCAAACCTACATTCACTGAGAACCAATCACTTTCCTCTCTTCCTACACGTGCACATGCCTTACATCCTCGATAAAAACTTTTCACTGCTTCTAACAACTTGCCTCCCACATCATATATTCTTAATACCTTCCACAGAGCATCTCTATCAACTCTGTCATATGCCTTCTCCAGATCCATAAATGCTACATACAAATCCATTTGCTTTTCTAAGTATTTCTCACATACATTCTTCATATATATATATATATATATATATATATATATATATATATATATATATATATATATATATATATATATATATATATATATATATATATATATATATATATATATATATATATATATATATATATATATATATATGATGTTCGCTTTCGCAAATCGTTTGGAAAGGACCCATTGATATGTTGATGTTTGAAATTCCTCAGCATAGTAAAAAAGATTTTTACAGGAATCGTGGAATGATGGGGATGGGGGCCCACAGGTGTAGGATTCCCTCTCCTTCTGGTACAGATATTTGACCACCATGATCATCGAGGAAACGAAATCTAAGATGTGTTCTGTAAGGAAATGTTGTGTGCAATCTTGATCAATGGCAGGTTCTTTTTAGGATAAAAGTGTTAATTCAAGCCATATGTCAACATAATAGGGTAATGGCAGGTCTAATTTGTGAAAGTTTTTTGTTGACCTCATGTTGACAGGGTTGGTCGGGCGGAACCTTCCCGACCCCTGGGTGACCCGAGATGACCTCACAGCGACCTCCCTGTGGTTCTTCGTATAACATATATACTGTAGCAACTGGTTGTTGCTTCCAGTGAGGATGTAATATACGAGACACCTCAAAATTTTCTTTGTTTCTGGTTGATCGCCGTTTCCCGCTTTAGCGGGGTAGCGCCAGGAAAAGGACGAAGAAAGACCTATCCACTCAAGTACACATATACGCACATACACGTACATATACACACATACACATATATGTATATATACACATACACATGCATATACATATATACACATGTACATATTCATACTAGTGAGTGAGTGAGTGAGTGATGGGCGGGGAGGTGTGTACCTTAAGTCTCCTGTCTCCCAAAGACATGATTACAACCTCAGGATACAACTACTATCCTCCAGCTGACCACCTCCTCATGACACATCATACCACTTGTTCCCCGTCCTTACCATGCACTACCAGGTACCACTCTTCACCCCCATCCTTGCCATGCACTACCAGGTACCACCCTTCACCTCCATCCTTGCCATGCACAGCCAGGTACCACCCTTCACCTCCATCCTTACCATGCACTACCAGGTACCACCCTTCACCCCCATCCTTGCCATGCACAGCCAGGTACCACCCTTCACCCCCATCCTCACCATGCACTACCAGGTACCACCCTTCACCCCCATCCTTGCCATGCACTACCAGGTACCACCCTTCACCTCCATCCTTGCCATGCACAGCCAGGTACCACCCTTCACCCCCATCCTTGCCATGCACTACCAGGTACCACCCTTCACCTCCATCCTTGCCATGCACAGCCAGGTACCACCCTTCACCTCCATCCTTACCATGCACTACCAGGTACCACCCTTCACCTCCATCCTTGCCATGCACAGCCAGGTACCTCCCTTCACCGCCATCCTTGCCATGCACTACCAGGTACCACCCTTCACCCCCATCCTTGCCATGCACTACCAGGTACCTCCCTTCACCTCCATCCTTACCATGCACTACCAGGTACCACCCTTCACCTCCATCCTTACCATGCACTACCAGGTACCTCCCTTCACCCCCATCCTTACCATGCACTATCAGGTACCTCCCTTCACCCCCATCCTCACCATGCACTACCAGGTACCTCCCTTCACCCCCATCCTTACCATGCACTACCAGGTACCACCCTTCACCTCCATCCTTGCCATGCACTACCAGGTACCTCCCTTCACCCCCATCCTTGCCATGCACTACCAGGTACCACCCTTCACCTTAATCCTTGCCATGCACTACCAGGTACCTCCCTTCACCTCCATCCTTACCATGCACTACCAGGTACCACCCTTCACCTCCATCCTTGCCATGCACTACCAGGTACCTCCCTTCACCTCCATCCTTGCCATGCACTACCAGGTACCACCCTTCACCCCCATCCTTACCATGCACTACCAAGTACTACCCTTCACCTCCATCCTTACCATGCACTACCAGATACCACCCTTCACCTCCATCCTTGCCATGCACTACCAGGTACCTCCCTTCACCTCCATCCTTACCATGCACTACCAGGTACCTCCCTTAACCCCCATCCTTGCCATGCACTACCAGGTACCTCCCTTCACCTCCATCCCTACCATGCACTACCAGGTACCTCCCTTCACCTCCATCCTTGCCATGCACTACCAGGTACCTCCCTTCACCTCCATCCTTACCATGCACTACCAGGTACCACCCTTCACCTCCATCTCTACCATGCACTACCAGGTACCTCCCTTCACCTCCATCCTTCCCATGCACTACCAGGTACCTCCCTTCACCTTCATCCTTGCCATGCACTACCAGGTACCACCCTTCACCTCCATCCTTGCCATACACTACCAGGTACCTCCCTTCACCTCCATCCTTACCATGCACCACCAGGTACCTCCCTTCACCTCCATCCTTCCCATGCACTACCAGGTACCACCCTTCACCTCCGTCCTTGCCATACACTACCAGGTACCTCCCTTCACCTCAATCCTTACCATGCACTACCAGGTACCTCCCTTCACCTCCATCCTTCCCATGCACTACCAGGTACCACCCTTCACCTTCATCCAAACCATGCACTACCAGGTACCACCCTTCACCTCCATCCTTACCATGCACTACCAGGTACCTCCCTTCACCTCCATCCTTACCATGCACTACCAGGTACCACCCTTCACCTCCATCCTTACCATGCACTACCAGGTACCACCCTTCACCTCCATCCTTACCATGCACTACCTGGTACCTCCCTTCACCTCCATCCTTGCCATGCACTACCAGGTACCTCCCTTCACCTCCATCCTTCCCATGCACTACCAGGTACCACCCTTCACCTCCATCCTTACCATGCACTACCAGGTACCTCCCTTCACCTCCATCCTTACCATGCACTACCAGGTACCACCCTTCACCTCCATCCTTGCCATGCACTACCAGGTACCTCCCTTCACCTTCATCCTTCCCATGCACTACCAGGTACCACCCTTCACCTCCATCCTTACCATGCACTACCAGGTACCACCCTTCACCTCCATCCTTACCATGCACTACCAGGTACCACCCTTCACCTCCATCCTTGCCATGCACTACCAGGTACCTCCCTTCACCTTCATCCTTCCCATGCACTACCAGGTACCACCCTTCACCTCCATCCTTACCATGCACTACCAGGTACCACCCTTCACCTCCATCCTTACCATGCACTACCAGGTACCACCCTTCACCTCCATCCTTACCATGCACTACCAGGTACCACCCTTCACCTCCATCCTTACCATGCACTACCAGGTACCACCCTTCACCTCCATCCTTACCATGCACTACCAGGTACCTCCCTTCACCTCCATCCTTGCCATGCACTGCCAGGTACCTCCCTTCACCAAAACCTCTGCCACAGTAGTTCCCTCCTTCTTCGTCTCTCACCACACAACGTTTGGCTTGGTATATCCCGGTCTGTCGTCCTGCCATTATCAATTAGCATATAACCTCTGTGCTGTTTAAGATTTCTCTTGTCCTCTCCTTGTAATCATAAGCCGACGCTTGGCTAAACACAGAGCTTTTATTTACTTTCCTTCTCTCTTGTTCATCCTGCAGGCAAAAGTCCTGGGATTAGTTTGAGTTCTTTTGTGTGTATATGTGTGTCCCTGTTCGTGTGTCTGTTTGCGTCTGTGTGTGTAAATGTTCGGACTTGAAAAAGGATCCAGATTTTTTCAATGGAACTTTAGTTTTATGCTTTACAGATAAGCCGCCTGGGTTGATTTCGTATAGTGTTTCATGTGTGTGCTGTGACCCCGTCAGGCTGGGACCCGTTGTTCAGTAGTGGTTCGGAGATATTGTTTCAGAACTCAAGTCTCAGTCCGTTTCATGTTAGTAAGTTATCTATTAAGATTTTAATCAGATTCAAGATAATTACTCCATTAGAGCGTTGGTCATTTCTTTTATGACTGTGTTCGTCTCCCGGTCATTGTCTGATACATTTCCGTAGCTGAAGATGTCATCAGACATTCTATTGTACCTCCTCTACCAGCTCTCCTCTTAAATCAATGATTTCCTTTTATATCAAGGATGTGACCTTTTTTCCTTCCATTCCACCTGATTCCATTACCAGTGACACTTCACATAAAAGCTGAGCATTTCGTCAATTTGGAGTTTCTTGTCCAGCATCGGCCCTTTACATGTTGGTCACCCGCCGTCCGTGCTCATGTACACTTCTTCTGGTCTGGTGTGTCGGTATGTGTGTGCCTGGCAGACACCCCCCCTCCCCTCCCCCCCCACCCTCCCGCGCTCCACCTCAGGCAGGTGCCAAGGGGATGACTTACCTCCTGGTCAGGCTCCAACTGCCTGTTTATAGTCATGGTCTTCAAATTAATTAATATGAACAACGTTGGTCGCCTTCCTCATGAAGCAATTAGCCTGATAATCGAAGGTCAGTTATTTCCTGGTAACGTTTATAAACCACTAGTGAACCACCTTACCTTGAATTACTACCTTATGCTGGACCTGAGCAGATGTGTTGCCCTCTGGCAGAACTACCCTGAACCATTGACACGTCCAACAGGAATGATTGACGTTTCTGTGTAATTGGTTGTCTGGTTTCTCCCCCACACAAATCTGAAGGTCAAGAGACAAAAGATGACATATTTCTCTCGTATTTAAGAGAAGTGTTTCATTAATTCTTTTAATGATACTTTGATGATAAGCTTCTCTTGTTTCTCCCAGGATCTGTACTCCTTTCCTTTACTCCTATGTCACATTGGTTCTGTAGTTGTATAATTCTTTTTCTATAGATAACGAGAGAATAAATTTTCGTGTATTTTTTTTCTATTTTCAACTCTCATGACCGCATGAATCTCACAGATCTCATCATAAGCCTCAGTTACCAACACCTCATACCATCCGCAACCTCACCTGACCAGACACCCTCACATGACCAGACACCCTCACATGATCCGACACTCTCACCCGACCAGACACCCTCACATGACCAGACACCCTCTCATGGCCTGACACCCTCACATGATCCGACACCCTCACATGACCAGACACCCTCACATGACCAGACACCCTCACATGACCAGACACCCTCACATGACCAGACACCCTCACATGATCCGACACTCTCACCCGACCAGACACCCTCACATGACCAGACACCCTCACATGACCAGACACCCTCACATGACCAGACACCCTCACATGACCCGACACTCTCACATGACCAGACACCCTCACATGACCAGACACCCTCACATGACCAGACACCCTCACATGACCAGACACCCTCACATGACCAGACACCCTCACATGATCCGACACTCTCACCCGACCAGACACCCTCACATGACCAGACACCCTCTCATGGCCTGACACCCTCACATAACCAGACAACCTCGCATGACCCGACACCCTCACCTGACCCGACACCCTCACATGATCCGACACCCTCACCTGACCAGACACCCTCACATGACCAGATACCCTCGCATGATCCGACACCCTCACATGATCCGACACCCTCACCTGACCAGACACCCTCACATGACCAGATACCCTCGCATGATCCGACACCCTCACATGACCAGACACCCTTACATGAACCGACACCCTCATATGACCCGACACCCTCACATGACCCGACACCCTCACATGACCAGACACCCTCACATGATCCGACACTCTCACCCGACCAGACACCCTCACATGACCAGACACCCTCTCATGGCCTGACACCCTCACATAACCAGACAACCTCGCATGACCCGACACCCTCACCTGACCCGACACCCTCACATGATCCGACACCCTCACCTGACCAGACACCCTCACATGACCAGATACCCTCGCATGATCCGACACCCTCACATGACCAGACACCCTTACATGAACCGACACCCTCATATGACCCGACACCCTCACATGACCCGACACCCTCACATGACCAGTGAGTGGGTAGATAGAGCAGGAGCAGTAGTTCCTGGCAACGTGCAGCAGAACCATAAAGACTGATGCAGAAGAGCAGAAACCTGAAGGCACTGGATCAAGGGGATACAAGGTGTTTTGAGTGAACCTGTGAGGGACAGAACAATCGATGAAATTTATGGTTCAGTTTCACTAGGTTTAACATGCTGCAGGATCATCAGGTTCAGTGTTTGTTGACATAAACGGAGATTCTAGAGAAAGCCTGAGACTTGGAGACTGACGAAGGAATGGCATCAAGATTAGGAAAATTGGTGAGGTAGGAACATGGCAAACGTAAATCAGTGATGAATTTTGGGCTGCAAGAAGACAGTATTTCAGACACAGAGGTTTTAATGGCGGATATGGAAGGAGTGATGTTTAAACGTTTCTGTTATGAAAGAATTGAGAAGAAATATGGATATAGGCAAGACATTAAGGAGCGACCAGTAATAGTCACGTTCAGTTTGGGGGACATGTAGCCAGTGGGTATTTCGGCAAGCAAAGAAACTAGAAAGGTGGGATGAATCTACTAGGATCTTCAACTGAGGTGGCAGAGCGAGGGAAGAAAATGAGAGCGGTAAACACGAGAGACAGTGAATGATAAAACAAGGCTTAATAGACCTTTCGTTATGCCAGACGGCTCAAAAATATTAAGTATAGAAATTTCCGACTAAGAGTATTGTTTACACATGCAGATGAGACTAGTAATGAGTAGAATTCAAGGATGGAAATAGGAAAAATGCGCCAATTGATATTGGAGTTATGGAGGAAAACAGGAAATAACAAAATACAAGGCATCACTTGTTTTGTGTAGAGAGGACAAGGGAGGACGAAGACTGGCCACCTTTTTAAAAAAGACGACTTGGAATTGCATGAAATACTGGAAGATGTCAAGCATAAATGTAGGAAGGAAGACTCACGTCAATAAGAATCATCCAAAGAATTTTGATGAGCAAATATGTATGAGGCACAGAATGAAGGAATAAGCAGGACATTACACGAAGTGGTATAACACGCTCTTCAATGAGATGATCAGGTACAATTGATACAACTGGGCACAAATGGTGAAGGAGATCAGAAACTCAGAGATTTGTCAGGCAAGCAGCTCACAAATTACTTAAAAAGAAAAAGTCGTGTATACGTTGGATGTAACTAAGGAGGCGCAATCAGTGTCAGTTATGGACATGTATATATCACTGTCGACAAGTAGTTGTGCACTATACATCAATCCATAGCTTAACAATCCCGTTAAAGAAAAAACTGATTTGCGTCATTCGAAATGAGACGTTTGTCCACCTTGAGTTGATCTTCTAGCCATAAAGAATTTGACAATAAAGATATCTTATGTTATCTGAGGCATTAGAGAAATCTATCTTTAAGTAGATTCTCAGACTGAGATCAACCAAGACTGATAATCATAAGTAACTGTATTGAATCACCGCCTAACGTGTTTTCCTGCTTAACGTAAATAGCTCCAGTTGCTTAGTTGGTTGTCGTGTTTTGTGTCTCAGTCCCGCAGCCAGAATCATCATGGCTGCATCACTGTTTTCAAGTCGGGTGACCAAACCTGATCACAGCACACACGTCAGGGATGCGTCAGTCAACCGTGCTGAGTAAGTATTATTTTCTCACGCAACCTCGTAAGCCTCACCTAGGAATGCAAAAATTTTGGGTCGCCTCTTTTTACCATGTCTAACTGGGTAGATTTGGTTTTAGGTCACCAGATATTATTACCCCGTAGGCTCTTTCTTCATTTGTATTTTGTAACCTAACCTAACCTAACCTAACCTAACCTAACCTAACCTAACCTAACCTGACCTAACCTAACCTAACCTAACCTAACCTAACCTAACCTAACCTAACTTATTCATGTTGTGCTGTGTTTTCTTGTTGTCTTCATTATCGGCGATGAGTATGACTACATTAATCGATGTTATAATACCTTTGTCCCCGGTAATCCCAGAGTATGAGCGCGTCTGCTTCATGCTAAAGCTCTTCTGGTTCAGGTTCTGTTGTATATGTGTTTCCGAGTTTATCATCGTCTCTGAATTATCATATCTCACAAGGTAGCCTTTCATCAATTATTCTAATTCATTCGTAATCCTGCAAGACTTCTGACCGTTTTGGTCTTACCCAGGACCTCTCTCCAGGTACTCCTGCAGCCTAAGCTGTGCTGCTTCCAGTCGCAGGGAAAGGTTGGATTCCTTTGACGTGGAAAGTTCTCAGATGGGACTGTACTCCCAGTGATACAGCCACGCCAAAAATGTGACTCTTCACTCTGGCAGGTGGAGTCCGGCAAGAACCAGATTATCAGTATCATTAGTAATTATGAGAGAGAGAGAGAGAGAGAGAGAGAGAGAGAGAGAGAGAGAGAGAGAGAGAGAGAGAGAGAGAGAGAGAGAGAGAGAGAGAGAGCTGTGTAACACACCCACTTGTCGCGTCCAATTATTCTGAGGCTCAATCATACACAGGGATTCCGGCTGGAAAAACATTGGAAGTATCTGGATTCTCATGGATGCCAGCACGTTCGTGACCACGCCAGGATGATATATCCTCATCACTTGTTCTTACACAAAATTAGCAGTTTCTCTGGTAACACAAATTGGGAAATGGAGTCAAGCAGCCGGGAGGCAAGACACTGTAGTGGCCGGGAGCCAAGACACTGTAGTGGCCGGGAGGCAAGACACTGTAGTGGCTGGGAGGCAAGACACTGTAGTGGCTGGGAGCCAAGACACTGTAGTGGACGGGAGGCAAGACACTGTAGTGGCCGGGAGGCAAGACACTGTAGTGGCCGGGAGGCAAGACACTGTAGTGGCCGGGAGGCAAGACACTGTAGTAGAAAGTTCTGTGAACTTTACAGTGAAGAGGATCATGATTACCTCTAGCCTTACAGAGGCTCGGTTCTAGATACATGTATGGCTCAGGAAAGATGTCTAGAAAGCCAAGACGGTTAGCAGTGTGTGTGGACAAGGCAGAGACAACCCACTAAACAATTAGCATTTGAACGGTATAAGACACCAAGAAAAGAGTGTTGCAGAATAAGAGAGAAGAGACAGAACAAGTTGGGAACTATCATTATGGACAGAGAAACTTGGGAACTATCGCTGTGGACAGAGAAACTTGGGAACTATCATTGTGGACAGAGAAACTTGGGAACTATCATTGTGGACAGAGAAACTTGGGAACTATCATTATGGACAGAGAAACTTGGGAACTATCATTATGGACAGAGAAACTTGGGAACTATCACTGTGGACAGGAGTAAAGTGACAGATGGCGAGCAGCCGTCAAGGGTAAGGGATTGAGAGACGAGACTTTTAAATGAGAGTGGTATAGAGTTGTGTGAGGAAGAGTCATGTGTCATGCATGCCATCCTACCATGCAAAACCACTTAACATGCGTACCCACTTACTATGCACTCTATTCTCCATGCACGCCCACCTACCGTACAACACCACCCATCTTGCATGACCAGCTACCATGCAAAACAACCTCACATACACACTCACTTACCACATACACCCCAGTTACCATGCACTACCACCAACCATCCACACCTACCTTCCAATCACACTCATCCATCTTGCACACTCCCCTACCATGCACGTATACTCACCATGTACAACCACCAACTATCCACACCCAACCACCAAAGACACCCACCAACCATCCACACCCATCAACCATCCACACCAACCAACCATCCACACCGACCCACCATCCACACCCACCAACCAGCCACATCCATCGACCATCCACACCCACCTACCATCCACACTGACCCACCATGCACACACACCTACCATCCACACCCATATACCATCCACACCCATTCACCATGTACACCCACCTGCCATACACACCCACCCACCATGCACACCCACCCACTATGCACACCCACTTACTATCCACACCCACCTACCATCCACACTCACCCATCATACATAACCACCCACCCACCATGCATAACCACCGACATGCTATCCAACCCACCTCTCATTCACACCCGCATATCCACCTGCCATCCACATCCACCCACAATACACACCAATCAACCATGCACACCCACCAACCTTCCACACCCATCCACCATCCACACCCACCCACCGTCCACACCCACTTACCATCCACACCCACTTACCATCCACATCCACCTTCCATGCTCACCCATCCACCATGCATACCTACCAACCATCTACGCCCACCTACCATCCACACCCACCCACCATCCACACTCACCCACCGTCCACACCCATTTACCATCCACACCCACTTACCATCCACACCCACTTACCATCCACACCCACCCACCACCTACACCGCCAACCATCCACACCGACCCACCATGCACACCCACCTACCATCCACAACCACTTACCATCCACACCCATATACCATCCACACCCATTCACCATGTACACCCACCTACCATGTACATCCACCCAACATGCACACCCACCAACCATCCACACCCACCCACCATCCACACCCACCCACTATGCACACCCACTTACTATCCACACCCACCTACCATCCACACTCACCCATCATACATGACCACCCAACCGCCATGCATAACGTCCCACATACTATCCACTCCCACCTCTCATCCACACCCACCCACCATGCACATCCACCTATCATCCACATCCACCCACAATACACACCAATCAACCATGCACACCCACCAACCTTCCACTCCCACCCACCATCCACACCCACCCACCGTCCACACCCACTTACCATCCACACCCACCTACCATCCACACCCACCTAACATGCTCACCGATCCACCATGCATACCTACCAACCATCTACACCCACCTACCATCCACACCCTTCCACCATCCACACCCACCCACCGTCCACACTCACTTACCATCCACACCCACCTACCATCCACACCCACCTAACATGCTCACCCATCCACCATGCATTACTACCAACCATCTACACCCACCTACCATCCACACCCTCCTACCATCCACACCCACCCACCGTCCACACCCATTTACCATCCACACCCACCTACCATCCACACCCACCCATCATCCACACCCACCAACCATCCACACCGACCCACAATGCACACCTACCTACCATCCACACTCACCTACCATCCACACCCATATACCATCCACACCAATTCACCATGTACACCCACCTACCATGCACATCCACCTAACATTCACATTCGCCAATCATCCACACCCACCCACTATGCACACCCACTTACTATCCACACCCACCTTCCATGCATACTCACCTAAGATACATACCCACCAATGGTACACGCCTACCCATCATGTGCGCACACCTGCCATGTACATCTCATGCACACCCACCTCCCACGTACCCCCACCTAACAGGGACAGTCTCCCTTCCATACACACCAAAGTACAAAGTACACCCACCTACTTCACACACCCACCTATTACTCACACCCACCTAACATACACATCCACCTAACATGCACACCCACATAACATGCACAAACACCTATCATGAATACCCACCTAAAGTGCACACCCACCTAACATACACACTCACCTAACATAAGCATTCGCCTATCATGAATACCCACTTAACATGCACACCCACCTAACATGCACACCCTCCTAACATGCTTACCCACCTACCAAGCGCACCCACATACCATGCACACCCACCTACCATGTACACCCAACTAACATGCACACCCACCTACTTTGAACACCCACTTATTATTCATGGTAGTCAGGAAAAGCCATTCATAATAAAAGAGAAGAGAGAGAGAGAGAGAGAGAGAGAGAGAGAGAGAGAGAGAGAGAGAGAGAGAGAGAGAGAGAGAGAGAGAGAGAGAGAGAGAGAGAGAGAGAGAGAGAGAGAGAGAGAGTAGGCAATAATACAGAACACCTCTCTTGATAGCTTTATAAAAGTAGATGTTTCATCATCTACCTTTACCGTCTACAAACGATGGTGAACATCAGAGAACACAGTGAAGTACAGAAAAAGGTAAAAAAAGAGAAAGAAATTGTATAGAAAGTGACGCGATATACCACGACCTACGACGGTCTCCAGCCACCACCAATAATGATGCACGAAAATCCTTGAGTGAGAAGGACGAGATCTGAGGCGCACACGAGAGGTCAGTACTGGTGGGTGATCAGACAGAGGAGGAAGAGGATCTTGTAGGTACGGAAGAAAGGGTTGTACGCCATCCTTACGGTCTCGCTTGCTAGAGATGTTTGTAAGATATGTGAATTTGTGCATTACGTCCTTATTGAAATGTACAGAAACCCGAGTTCCTGGCTTGACCTCCTGGGTGAAGGAAGCCGATCGCTCGGTACCAGCAGTAGAGACGAGCCGTAAGTCTGGTAGAAAGCTGATCCCTTGATGTGTATAACCCCGCCCTTTACCAAGGTCCTGGTCACCCACTTCCTCTCTACCTCCTCCTCCTAGCTAAGGCTATTCGATATCCTGTGGAGGATCCTGATAATACGTGGTTATTTATAGGAAATGGATAGGATTTCTCCGGTGAGGGGCCAGCCAGGTATGCGTTATAGAGACCCTTCCATTGTCGAGTATACGCAGCAGCTGGTCCTTAGCAAACGTATGGAGTGGGCGCCTTTCCTATGAGTTACGCCGACTGGAGGTCGAGGGTGACCCTCATAACTTTCAGTTGAGGGAAGGGAGAGGGGATGGTTGCTGGAGGGAGGGAGGAATAGATACCCACTCAATCTATGAACAGTTATTCTTTTATATACCGCCAAGACCTCTGTCACTTTATGACCCAAGAACACCTAATCTCTTCCAGGTAGAGGCTAGGCTGCGCTACACTCAGAAGCAGGCAGAGGTTAAATTTCTTTGATGAGACTATAATCTAATTCACCAGCTGCTGATGGCACACTCTCAACAATTCGATTGTCAGTCGACATGTAAGATATATATATATATATATATATATATATATATATATATATATATATATATATATATATATATATATATATATATATATATTTTATTCATTTTGCTTTGTCGCTGTCTCCCGCGTTTGCGAGGTAGCGCAAGGAAACAGACGAAAGAAAATGGCCCAACCCACCCCCATACACAATGTACACACACATACGCCCACACACGCAAATATGCATACCTATACATCCCAATATATACATATATATACACACACAGACACATACATATATACCCAAGCGCACAATTCACACTGTCTGCCCCTAATCATTCCCATCGCCACCTCGCCACACATGGAATACCATCCCCCTCCCCCCTCATGTGTGCGAGGTAGCACTAGGAAAAGACAACAAAGGCCCCATTCGTTCACACTCAGTCTCCAGCTGTCACGCAATAATGCCCGAAACCACAGCTCCCTTTCCACATCCAGGCCCCATACAACTTTCCATGGTTTACCCCAGACGCTTCACATGCCCTGATTCAATCCACTGACAGCACGTCAACCACGGTATACCACATCGATCTTATTCACTCTATTCCTTGCACGCCTTTCACCCTCCTGCATGTTCAGGCCCCGATCACTCAAAATCTTTTTCACTCCATCTTTCCACCACCAATTTGGTCTCCCACTTCTCCTCGTTCCCTCCACCTCCGACACATATATCCTCTTGGTCAATCTTTCCTCACTCATTCTCTCCATGTGCCCAAACCATTTCAAAACACCCTCTTCTGCTCTCTCAACCACGCTCTCTTTATTTCCACACATCTCTCTTACCCTTACATTACTTACTCGATCAAACCACCTCACACCACACATTGTCCTCAAACATCTCATTTCCAGCACATCCATCCTCCTGCGCACAACTCTATCCATAGCCCACGCCTCGCAACCATACAACATTGTTGGAACCACTATTCCTTCAAACATACCCATTCTTGCATTTCGAGATAATGTTCTCGACTTCCAAACATTCTTCAAAGCTCACAGGATTTTCGCCCCCTCCCCCACCCTATGATTCACTTCCGCTTCCATGATCCATCCGCTGCCAGATCCACTCCCAGATATCTAAAACACTTTAATTCCTCCAGTTTTTCTCCATTCAAACTTGCCTCCTAATTGACTTGACCCTCAACCCTACAGTACCTAATAACCTTGCTCTTATTCACATTTACTCTTAACTTTCTTCTTTCACACACTTTACCAAACTCAGTCACCAGCTTCTGCAGTTTCTCACATGAATCAGCCACCAGCGCTGTATCATCAGCGAACAACAACTGACTCACTTCTCAAGCTCTCTCATCTACAACAGACTTCACACTTGCCCCTCTTTCCAAAACTCTTGCATTTACCTCCCTAACAACCTCATCCATAAACAAATTAAACAACCATGGAGACATCACACACCCCTGCCGCAAACCTACATTCACTGAGAACCAATCACTTTCCTCTCTTCCTACATGTACACATGCCTTACATCCTCGATAAAAACTTTTCACTGCTTCTAACAACTTGCCTCCCACACCATATATTCTTAATACCTTCCACAGAGCATCTCTATCAACTCTATCATATGCCTTCTCCAGATCCATAAATGCTACATACAAATCCATTTGCTTTTCTAAGTATTTCTCACATACATTCTTCAAAGCAAACACCTGATCCACACATCCTCTACCACTCTGAAACCACACTGCTCTTCCCCAATCTGATGCTCTGTACATGCCTTCACCCTCTCAATCAATACCCTCCCATATAATTTACCAGGAATACTCAACAAACTTATACCTCTGTAATTTGAGCACTCACTCTTATCCCCTTTGCCTTTGTACAGTGGCACTATGCACGCATTCCGCCAATCTTCAGGCACCTCACCATGAATCATACGTACATTAAATAACCTTACCAACCAGTCAACAATACAGTCACCCCTTTTTTTAATAAATTCCACTGCAATACCATCCAAACCTGCTGCCTTGCCGGCTTTCATCTTCCACAAAGCTTTCACTACCTCTTCTCTGTTTACCAAATCATTTTCCCTAACCCTCTCACTTTGCACACCACCTCGACCAAAACACCCTATATCTGCCACTCTATCATCAAACACATTCAACAAACCTTCAAAATACTCACTCCATCTCCTTCTCACATCACCACTACTTGTTATCACCTCCCCATTTGCGCCCTTCACTGAAGTTCCCATTTGCTCCTTTGTCTTACGCACTTTATTTACCTCCTTCCAGAACATCTTTTTATTCTCCCTAAAATTTAATGATACTCTCTCACCCCAACTCTCATTTGCCCTCTTTTTCACCTCTTGCACCTTTCTCTTGAACTCCTGTCTCTTTCTTTTATACATCTCCCACTCAATTGCATTTTTTCCCTGCAAAAATCGTCCAAATGCCTCTCTCTTCTCTTTCACTAATACTCTTACTTCTTCATCCCACCACTCACTACCCTTTCTAATCAACCCACCTCCCACTCTTCTCATGCCACAAGCATCTTTTGCGCAATCCATCACTGATTCCCTAAATACATCCCATTCCTCCCCCACTCCCCTTACTTTCATTGTTCTCACCTTTTTCCATTCTGTACTCAGTCTCTCCTGGTACTTCCTCACACAAGTCCCCTTCCCAAGCTCACTTACTCTCACCACCCTCTTCACCCCAACATTCACTCTTCTTTTCTGAAAACCCATACAAATCTTCACCTTAGCCTCCACAAGATAATGATTAGACATCCCTCCAGTTGCACCTCTCAGCACATTAACATCCAAAAGTCTCTCTTTCGCGCGCCTGTCGTAGAAAGCGACTAGAGGGGACGGGAGCGGGGGACCAGAAATCCTCCCCTCCTTGTATTTTTAACTTTCTAAAATGGGAAACAGAAGAAGGATTCACGCGGGGAGTGCTCATCCTCCTCGAAGGCTCAGACTGGGGTGTCTGAATGTGTGTGGATGTAACCAAGATGTGAAGAAAGGAGAGATAGGTAGTATGTTTGAGGAAAGGAACCTGGATGTTTTGGCTCTGAGTGAAACGAAGCTCAAGGGTAAAGGGGAAGAGTAGTTTGGGAATGTCTTGGGAGTAAAGTCAGGGGTTAGTGAGAGGACAAGAGCAAGGGAAGGAGTAGCAGTACTCCTGAAACAGGAGTTGTGGGAGTATGTGATAGAATGTGAGAAAGTAAATTCTCGATTGATATGGGTAAAACTGAAAGTTGATGGAGAGAGATGGGTGATTATTGGTGCATATGCACCTGGGCATGAGAAGAAAGGTCATGAGAGGCAAGTGTTTTGGGAACAGCTGAATGAGTGTGTTAGTGGTTTTGATGCACGAGACCGGGTTATAGTGATGGGTGATTTGAATGCAAAGGTGAGTAATGTGGCAGTTGAGGGAATAATTGGTATACATGGGGTGTTCAGTGTTGTAAATGGAAATGGTGAAGAGCTTGTAGATTTATGTGCTGAAAAAGGACTGGTGATTGGGAATACCTGGTTTAAAAAGCGAGATATACATAAGTATACGTATGTAAGAAGGAGAGATGGCCAGAGAGCGTTATTGGATTAATATATATATATGTATATATATATATATATATATATATATATATATATATATATATATATATATATATATATATATATATATATATATATTTTCTTTTTTTTTTTTTTTATACTTTGTCGCTGTCTCCCGCGTTTGCGAGGTAGCGCAAGGAAACAGACGAAAGAAATGGCCCCCCCCCCATACACATGTACATACACACGTCCACACACGCAAATATACATACCTACACAGCCTTCCATGGTTTACCCCAGACGCTTCACATGCCTTGCTTCAATCCACTGACAGCACGTCAACCCCTGTATACCACATGACTCCAATTCACTCTATTTCTTGCCCTCCTTTCACCCTCCTGCATGTTCAGGCCCCGATCACACAAAATCCTTTTCACTCCATCTTTCCACCTCCAATTTGGTCTCCCTCTTCTCCTCGTTCCCTCCACCTCCGACACATATATCCTCTTGGTCAATCTCTCCTCACTCATTCTCTCCATGTGCCCAAACCATTTCAAATATATATATATATATATATATATATATATATATATATATATATATATATATATATATATATATATATATATATATATATATATATATATATATATATAAATATATATATATATATATATATATATATATATATATATATATATATATATATATATATATATATATATATATATATATATATATATATATAATATATATATATATATATATATATATATATATATATATATATATATATATATATATATATATATATATATATATATATATATACGCATATATATATATATATATATATATATATATATATATATATATATATATATATATATATATATATATATATATATATATATATTCACCATTTCCCGTGTTAGCGAGGTAGCGTTAAGAACAGAGGTCTGAGCCTTTGAAGGAAATCCTTTAGCCCCCTTCCCTGTTCCATCTTTTGGAAAATCAAAAACGAGATGGGAGGATTTCCAGCCTCCCGCTCCCTCCACCTTTCGTCGCCTTCAGTATAAATGCCCATATATACACATATACATAACAACATATACATACGCATTCATACACATACAAAGATTTTTTTTTTCTGCTAATCGCCATTTCCCGCATCAGCGATGTAGCGTTAAGAACAGAGGATGAGGACTGGGCCTTTGAGGGAATATCCTCACCTGGCCCCCTTCTCTGTTTCTTCTTTTGGAAAAAAAAGAAAAAAAGAAATGAGAGGGGAGGATTTCCAGCCTCCCGCTCCCTTCCCTTTTAGTCGCCTTCTACGACACGCAGGGAATACGTGGGAAGTATACTTTCTCCCCTATCCCCAGGGATAAAGATATGTACATATATACACGTATACATATTCACACTTGCTTGCCTTTATCCATTCTTGGCGCTACCCTGCCCCACAGGAAACAGCGTCGCTATCACCTGCTTCAGCAAGGTAACTCCAGGAAATATATATATATATATATATATATATATATATATATATATATATATATATATATATATATATATATATATATATATACATATATATATATATATATATATATATATATATATATATATATATATATATATATATATATATATATATATATATATATATATATATATGTATATATATAAAAGGGGGTGACTGTATTGTTGACCGGTTGGTAAGGTTATTTAATGTATGTATGACTCATGGTGAGGTGCCTGAGGATTGGCGGAATGCGTGCATAGTGCCATTGTACAAAGGCAAAGGGGATAAGAGTGAGTGCTCAAATTACAGAGGTATAAGTTTGTTGAGTATTCCTGGTAAATTATATGGGAGGGTATTGATTGAGAGGGTGAACGCATGTACAGAGCATCAGATTGGGGAAGAGCAGTGTGGTTTCAGAAGTGGTAGAGGATGTGTGGATCAGGTGTTTGCTTTGAAGAATGTATGTGAGAAATACAAATGGATTTGTATGTAGCATTTATGGATCTGGAGAAGGCATATGATAGAGTTGATAGAGATGCTCTGTGGAAGGTATTAAGAATATATGGTGTGGGAGGCAAGTTGTTAGAAGCAGTGAAAAGTTTTTATCGAGGATGTAAGGCATGTGTACGTGTAGGAAGAGAGGAAAGTGATTGGTTCTCAGTGAATGTAGGTTTGCGGCAGGGGTGTGTGATGTCTCCATGGTTGTTTGATTTGTTTATGGACGGGGTTGTTAGGGAGGTGAATGCAAGAGTTTTGGAAAGAGGGGCAAGTATGAAGTCTGTTGTGGATGAGAGAGCTTGGGAAGTGAGTCAGTTGTTGTTCGCTGATGATACAGCGCTGGTGGCTGATTCATGTGAGAAACTGCAGAAGCTGGTGACTGAGTTTGGTAAAGTGTGTGAAAGAAGAAAGTTAAGAGTAAATGTGAATAAGAGCAAGGTTATTAGGTACTGTAGGGTTGAGGGTCAAGTCAATTGGGAGGTAAGTTTGAATGGAGAAAAACTGGAGGAATTAAAGTGTTTTAGATATCTGGGAGTGGATCTGGCAGCGGATGGAACCATGGAAGCGGAAGTGAATCATAGGGTGGGGGAGGGAGCGAAAATCCTGGGAGCCTTGAAGAATGTTTGGAAGTCGAGAACATTATCTCGGAAAGCAAAAATGGGTATGTTTGAAGGAATAGTGGTTCCAACAATGTTGTATGGTTGCGAGGCGTGGTCTATGGATAGAGTTGTGCGCAGGAGGATGGATGTGCTGGAAATGAGATGTTTGAGGACAATGTGTGGTTTGAGGTGGTTTGATCGAGTAAGTAATGTAAGGGTAAGAGAGATTTGTGGAAATAAAAAGAGCGTGGTTGAGAGAGCAGAAGAGGGTGTTTTGAAATGGTTTGGGCACATGGAGAGAATGAGTGAGGAAAGATTGACCAAGAGGATATATGTGTCGGAGGTGGAGGGAACGAAGAGAAGTGGGAGACCAAATTGGAAGTGGAAAGATGGAGTGAAAAAGATTTTGAGTGATCGGGGCCTGAACATGCAGGAGGGTGAAAGGCGGGCAAGGAATAGAGTGAATTGGATCGATGTGGTATACCGGGGTTGACGTGCTGTCAGTGGATTGAATCAGGGCATGTGAAGCGTCTGGGGTAAACCATGGAAAGTTGTGTGGGGCCTGGATGTGGAAAGGGAGCTGTGGTTTCGGGCATTATTGCATGACAGCTAGAGACTGAGTGTGAACGAATAGGGCCTTTGTTGTCTTTTCCTAGCGCTACCTCGCACACATGAGGGGTGAGGGGGATGGTATTCCATGTGTGGCGAGGTGGCGATGGAAATGAATAAAGGCAGACAGTGTGAATTGTGTGCATGGGAATATATTTATGTGTCTGTGTGTGTATATATATATGTGTATATTGAGATGTATAGGTATATATATTTGCGTGTGTGGACGTGTATGTATATACATGTGTATGGGGGTGGGTTGGGCCATTTCTTTCGTCTGTTTCCTTGCGCTACCTCGCAAACGCGGGAGACAGAGACAAAGCAAAATAAAAAAAAAAAAAATATATATATATATATATATATATATATAT
The DNA here is from genome assembly GCF_036320965.1 of Panulirus ornatus. NCBI lineage: Eukaryota > Metazoa > Arthropoda > Malacostraca > Decapoda > Palinuridae > Panulirus > Panulirus ornatus. Next base: position 46,814,895 of record NC_092225.1, on the reverse strand, counting down.
ATATATATATATATATATATATATATATATATATATATATAAATTCCTATGAATCCACGGTGAAAATGAAACACGATAAGTTCCCAAGTGCACTCCTGTGTAATAATTACATCATCAGGGGAGGTACAATAAAGAAATATAACAGTCAGTTGATATACAACGAAGAGCCGTAGCTAAGACGCCATTCAGTAAACATGTGATTGTCCAAGACAGAGAAAGAGCGTATCATAGATTTCTTTTGTGGACAGAAAGTTGAATTTGTATAGACATTCACTAGTATCAAAGTTATAATTCTTTGTGTATTTGATAATAGAAGATTCAATGATGTTTTTCGTGGTAATAGAGTTTGAGTTAATAACTAAGATGGCATTACTCCAGTCAACGCAGTGATTATAGTTTTTGACGTGATTAAACAAGGCATTTATTTCTTGTCCTGTTCTGATGCTATATTCATGTTGCTTAAGTCTAACAGAAAGATCCCTCCCGGTCTGACCAACATAAAACTTATCATAGTTTCTACATGGCACTTTATTGATGCATCCAGGAGAAAATTTCTGGTGAGTTCCTGATTAAGATATTTTTTATAGTATTTTTGTTGCTGAAGGCAACATTTACATTAAAGTATTTAAGGAAAATGGGAAGTAGTGTAAAATCGTCATTAAAAGGGAGAACTAAAAGATTCTTTGTGTCAATGGGTGGTTTGAGTTCAACTCTATAAAAGGATTTCTCTGCTAACTTTGGGATTCATGTTTATCTAGGGTATTTTAACTTAGATCAAATAGAATATATCTTCTCAAACTCATCATTGATAGACCCGGGGCTACAAATACGTATTGCCCTAAGGAACATAGATTGAAATGATAATGATTTTCTCTGTCATGTTGAAATGAATAATAATAGATATGTGAGCATACATTGGTAGGTTTTCTGTATATGCTCAACTTAAACTTGTTTCCTTGCCTATATTGATCATGCAATTTAAAAATGGTAACATGCCAATGTTTTCATTTTCCACAGTAAATTTGATAGAAGGTAATAAATTGTCAAGTAAGGGGAGAAATGTCTAAAAATTTTCATTTGTTGGCCAAACACAAAGAACATCATCTACATACCTAAAGCAAATCGCGTTAGAAGGTAAGATATCCTTTAGCAATTTTGTTTCAAGAAATTCCATTTAAACATTTCCTAGTGCAGGTGAAGTGGGGTTTCCATTGCCATATCAAATTTTTGAGCGTAATATTCTCCACTGAATTGAAATACAGTCTTTTAGACGCAATTCTATTAATTCAATGAGAACAGAATTTGAAACAGGTAAATGAATACCATCCAAAACATTAAATAAATATTCTAAAAGGTCATCAACTGGAACTTTTGTGAAAAGTGAGGAAATATCAAAACAAACAATTTTGAAATCAAAATTATCATTGATATTGTTATGCTTGTTGATTAAATCTACATTGTTCATGATATTAGAATTTGATATCTTACTCACTAAAGGGGCTTGATAAAGAAACTAACCATTTTGACAATTCATATGTGATGGAGCCTACTGAATTCACTATAGGTCTTGCTGGAAAATTTTGTTTATGTGTTTGATAAGTCCATACATATATGACAATGAAGGAAACAAAGATGACAAACTTTTGATGAAAGAACCATTACCTTTCAACAACAACTTCATTTCTTTATTGAAATGGGAATTAACTGCTTCTAGGGGATTCTTACTGAGTTTAGAATATGTTGTGTCATCATTAATTAGATCATTCACTTTAGATAGATAATTACTTTTGTCCATAATCACAACAGTGTTAGCCTTATCTACTTTAGTAATACGTATATCATTGTCTTTATTCAAAGTGTTAACAGCTCTTATAAATCTTTTAGGACAATTAGGTTCCACTGGTTTTGACAATCTGGCATACACTAAACCCTTACATATATTTATTTCATTATTAGATAATTTACTGTACTTCTCTAAGTGCAAAAAGACTTTGTGACATCAACACAGCTGGCTTCCCTGTTGGAGCACACAAAACTTAATCTATAGCCTAAAGCACACAAGGAATCCTTATGTAGTTGTTTATTGGACATGTTTATCACAAAACAAGGGTTCATGTTCTTAGCCCAGTCACTGTTTTCAATAAGATGGTCCAACTTAAAATTCAGTTTCATTTGTAGCCTATTGCGTTCACTTCTTAATCTATTATATCATTAGTCCAACATCCAGTTTTTCCAGTGTGTTGGTATAGCCGTTTGAAAGGCACGTTTCTTCTCTCTTATGATACGAAAAGCCTCCTCCATTTCAATCTTCTTTAAATACATGTGTTTCTTTAAAATGATGTTTTGGAATTGGTCAGATGGTCGACCAGACAGTTGCAACTATCGTTGAGGTAGGACAGATCTTGGCATCACTTGTTCATCAAGGCATTTCCTGAGGATCCAAATCTTAACTTCAGTTGATGGGCCTTGATTAACGATTTGGAGAAAGATTTTACCGCCTGTTGGACAAGGGTCCAGGGTTCGATCTTGGCTGTTGGAAGTTTCTATGTTGTATGAAGGTGCGCGTTCATACGCACTTTGTTCGTATTCATATACCTCCGCATTGTACAGTTAGGATCGGTAAAATGGTATCTACTAGTTGTATGAGCCTAATGGAAAATGACCTGTGTAGACCCCGTTGCTCACCAACGTGAGACGAAGGGTATTCGAGCACACAGTATTCGAATAGTCATTTCCCTATTAAGGGCGATCATAACCTAGCGGTAGCGCTCCCGACTGTTTCGCAGGGTTCCCGGGTTCGATCCCGGCTGTTGGAGCTTTGTATGATGTATATATATATATATATATATATATATATATATATATATATATATATATATATATATATATATATATATCCTTGGGGATAGGGGAGAAAGAATACTTCCCACGTATTCCCTGCGTGTCGTAGAAGGCGACTAAAAGGGGAGGGAGCGGGGGCTGGAAATCCTCCCCTCTCGTTATTTTTTTTTTCCAAAACAAGGAACAGAGGGGGGCCAGGTGAGGATATTCCCTCAAAGGCCCAATCCTCTGTTCTTAACGCTACCTTGCTAATGCGGGAAATGGCGAATAGTTTGAAAGAAAGATATATAGATATATATATATATTTTTTTTTTTCTTATACGATTCGCCATTTCCCGCGTTTGCGAGGTAGCGCCAAGAACAGAGGACTGGGCCTTAGAGGAAAAATCCTCACCTGGCCCCCTTCTCTGTTCCTTCTTTTGGAAAAAAAAAAAAAAAAAAAATATATATACATACATATATATGTAAGCGTGGGCTTACATTTCAATGTATACATATATATACATTCACAGGCATACACATGTACATAATTCATACTTCCTGCCCTTATTCAATTCCCGTTGCCACCCCGCCACACATGAAATGGTACCCCCCCTCCCCCGCGCGCGCGAGGTAGTGCTAGGAAAAGACAACGAAGGCCACATTCGATCACACTCACTCATGCCAGGCACCACCAAACTGTCCATGGTTTACCTCAGACGCTTCACCTGCCCTGGTTTAATCCATTGACAGCACGTCGACCCCGGTATTTCACATCGTTCCAATTCACTCTATTCCTTGAACGCCTTTCACCATTCTGTATGTTCAGGCCCTGATCGCTCAAAATCTTTGTCACTCCATCCTTTCACCTCCAATTTAGTCTCCCACTTCTCGTTCACTTCACCTCTGACATATATCCTCTTGGTGAATCTTTCCTCACTCATTCTCTCCATGTGACCAAACCATTTCAATACACCCTCTTCTGCTCTCTCAACCACACTCTTTTCATAACCACACATCTCTCTTACTCTTTCATTGCTTACTTGATCAAACCACCTCACGCCACATATTGTCCTCAAACATCTCATTGCCAACACATCTACCCTACTCCAAACAACCCTATCTATTGCCCATGCCTCACAACCATATAACATCGTTGGAACTACTATTCCTTCAAACATACCCATTATTGCTCGCCGAGATAACGTTCTCGACTTCCACACATTTTTCAATGCTCCCAGAACTTTCGCGGCCTCCTCCACCTTGTGACTTACTTCCGCTTCCATTGTTCCATCCGCTGCAAAATCCACTCCCAGATATCTAAAACACTTAGCTTCCTCCACATTTTCTCCATTCAAACTTACCTCTCAATTTACTTGTCCCTCAACCCTACTGAATCTATTAACCTTGATCTTATTCCCACTTACTCTTAACTTTTTTCTTTCACAATCTTTACCACACTCAGTCACCAACTTCTGCAGTTTCTCACCCGAATCAGCCACCAGTGCTGTGCAAACAACTGACTCACTTCCCAAGCTCTCTCATCCACAACTGACTACATACTTGCCCCTCTCTCCAAAACTCTTGCATTTACCTCCCTAACAATTCCATCCATAAACAAATTAAACAACCATGGAGACATCACACACCCCTGCCGCAAACCGACATTCACTGAGAACCAATCACTTTCCTCTCTTCCTACACGTACACATGCATTTTATACTCGATAAAAACTTTTCACTGCTTCTAGCAGCTTACCTCCCACACCAATTACTCTTAATTCCTTCCATAGATCATCTCTATCAACTCTATCATATGCTTTCTCCAGGTCGATAAATGCTACAGCTTCTGAAGCACAGTGCTCTTCCCCAATCTTATGATCTGTACATGCCCTCACCCTCCCATATAATTTTCCAGGGATACTCAACAAACTTATACCTCTGTAATTTGAACACTCACCTTTATCCCCTTTGCCTTTGTACAATGGCACTATGCATGCATTCCGCCAATCCCCAGGCACTTCACCATGAACCATACATACACCGAATATCCTCGCGAACCAGTCAACAACACAGTCATCCCCATTTTTAAATAAATTCTATAGTAATACCATCCAAACCCACCGCCTTATCGGCTTACATATTCCGTAAAGCTTTTGCTACCTTTTCTCTGTTTACCAAAACGTTTTCTCTGACCCTCTCACTTCGCACGCCACCTCGACCAAAACACTCTATATCTGCCACTCTATCATCAAACACACTCAACCGAACCTTCAAAATACTCACTCAATCTCCCTCTCACTTCACCACTGCTTGTTATTACATCTCCATTTGCCCCCTTCACCTATGTTCCCCTTTGTTCTCTTGTCTTACGCACTTTATTTACCTCCTTCCAAAACAATTTTTTATTCTCCCTAAAATTCAATGATACTTTCTCACCCCACCTCTCATTTGCCCTCTTTTTCACCTTTTCCATCTTTCTCTTGACCTCTTGCCTTTTTCTTTTATACATCTCCCAGTCATTTGCACTACCTCCCTGCAAAAATCGTCCAAATGCCTCTCTCTTCTCTTTCACTAACAATCATACTTCTTCATCCCACCCCTCGCTACCTTTTCTAATCTGCCCGCCTCCCATTCTCATGCCGCAGGCATCTTTTGCGCAAGCTATCACTGCTTCCCAAAATACATCCCATTCCTACCCCATTCCCCTTACGTCATTTGCTTTAATTTTTTTCCCATTCTGCACTCAATCTCTCCAAGTACTTTCTCACACAAGTCTCCTTTCCAAGCTCACTTACTCTCACCACTCTCTTCACCCCAACAATCTCTCTTCTTATCTGAAAACCTCTACATATCTTCATCTTCGCCTCCACAAAATAATGATCAGACATCCCTCTAGCTGCCTCTCTTAGCACATTCTAATCTGCCCACCTCCCACCTTTCTCATGCCACAACCATCTTTTGCGCAAGCCATCACTGCTTCCAAAAATACATCATATTCCTTCCCCACTCCCCTTAAGTCATTTACTCCCATCTTTTTCTATTCTGCACTCAGTCTTTCCAAGCTCACTTACTCTCACCACTTTCTTCACCCCAACATTCCCTCTTCTTATCTGAGAACCTCTACATATCTTCATCTTCGCTTCCAAAAGATAATGATCAGACATCCCTCTAGGTGCCCCTCTCAGCACATTAACATCCAAAAGTCTCTCTTTCACGCGCCTATCAATTAACACGTATTCCAATAACTCTCTCTGACCATCTGTCCTACTTACATACGTATACTTATGTAAATCTCTCTTTTTAAACCAGGTAATCCCAATCACCAGTCCTTTTTCAGCACAGAAATCTACAATCTCTTCACCATTCTCATTTACAACACTGAACACCCCATGTACACCAATTATGCCCTCGACTGCCACATTACTCACCTTTCATTGAAATCATTCATCACTATAACCCGGTCTCGTGCATCAAAGCTGCTAACACACTAAGCTGCTCCCAAAACACTTGCTTCTCATGATCTTTCTTCTCATGACCAGGTGCATAGGCACCAATAATCATCCATCTCTCTCCATCTACTCTCAGTTTTACCCATATCAATCTAGAGTTTACTTTCTTATACTCTATCACATACTCCCACAACTCCTGCCTCAGGAGTAGTGCTACCCCTTCCTGTGCTCTCGTCCTCTAACCAACCCCTGACTTTACTCCCAATACATTCCCAAATCACTCTTCCACTTAACCCGTGCGCTTCGTTTCACTCAGAGCCAAAACATCCAAGTTCCTTTCCTCAAGCTTACTACGTACACACACATTTTAACACCCCAATCTGAGCCTTCGAGGAGGATGATCACTCCCCGCATGACCCCTTCTTCTGTTTCCTCTTTTAGAAAGTTAAGATACAAGGAGAGAAGGATTTCTAGCCCCCCGCTCCCGTCCCCTTTAGTCGCCTTTTACGACACGCTTTCATCTTCTGTAAAGCTTTCGCTACCTCTTCTCTGTTTACCAAACTATTCTCCCTGATCCTCTCACTTCGTACACCACCACACCCAAAACATCCTGCATCTACCACTCTATCATCAAACACATTCTTCAAACCTTCAAAATACTCACTCCATCTTCTCACTTCACCACTACTTGTTAATATCTTCCCATTAGCCCCCTTCACCGATGTTCCCATTTGTTCTCTTGTCTTACGCACTTTATTTACCTCCTTCCAAAACATATTTTCATTCTTCCTAAAATTTAATGATGCTTTCTCACCCCAACTCTCATTTGCCCTATTTTTCACGTCTTGCACCTCTCTCTTGATCTCCTGCCCCTTTCTTTTATACATCTCCCAGTCATATGCACTATTTCCCTGCAAAAATCGTCCAAACGCCTCTCTTTTTTCTTACATGGCAATCCTACTACATCATCCCATTCACCACCCTTGCTGATCCTTGGCCCCCTCCTCTATTCCTACTTCTGAAAAATTTAAAACGAAACGGGGGGATTTCTAGCCCCAACGCTCCCTCCCCTAGTCGCCCTTTACGACACGCAGTGAATACGTGGGAGGTATTCTTCCCAAGGGATATCTATATATATATATATATATATATATATATATATATATATATATATATATATATATATATATATATATATATATATATATATATATATATATATATATATATATATATATATATATATATATATATATATATATGTTCCTTCTTTTGGAAAATTAAAAAAAAAAAAAATAATGAGAGGGGAGGATTTCCAAACCCCCGCTCCCTCCCCTTTTAGTCGCCTTTTACGACACGCAGGGAATACGTGGGAAGTATTCTTTCTCCCCATCCCAGGAATATATATATATATATATATATATATATATATATATATATATATATATATATATATATATATATATATATATATATACATATATATATATGTATATAGTTGTATATATATATATATATATATATATATATATATATATATATATATATATATATATATATATATATATATATATATATATATATACAATTATATACATATATATATTATTCATTTATTTATTTTGCTTTGTCGCTGTTTGTTCATTTATTGTACTTTGTCGCTGTCTCCCGCGTTAGGGAGGTAGCGCAAGGAAACAGACGAAAGAATGGCCCAGCCTACCCACATACACATGTATATACATACACGTCCACACACGCACATATACATACATATACATCTCAACGTATAGGAATAGACAGACATGTATATATATACACATGTACATGATTCATACTGTCTGCTCTAATTCATTCCCGTCGCCACCCCGCCACATATGAAATAACAACCCCCTCCCCCCGCATGTCCGCGAGGTAGCGCTAGGAAAAGAAAACAAAGGCCACATTCCTTCACACTCAGTCTCTAGCTGTCATGTATAATGCACCGAAACCACAGCTCCCTTTCCACATCCAGGCCCCACAAAACATTCCATGGTTTACCCCAGACGTTTCACATGCCCAGGTTCAATCCATTGACAGCACGTCGACCCAGGTATACCACATTGTTCTAATTCACTTTATTCCACGCACTTCTTTCACCCTCCTGCATGTTCAGGCCCCGATCACTCAAAATCTTTTTCACTTCATCTTTCCGCCTCCAATTTGGTCTCCCACTTCCCCTTGTTCCCTCCACCTCTGACACATATATCCTCTTTGTCAATATTTCCTCACTCATTCTCTCCATGTGACCAAACCATTTCAAAACACCCTCCTCTGCTCTCTCAACCACACCCTTTTTATTGCCACACATCTCTCTTACCCTGTCATTACTTACTCCATCAAACCACCTCATACCACATACTGTCCTCAAACATCTCATTTCCAGCACATCTACCCCTCCTCTGCAACCATATATCATTGTTGGAACCACTATTCCTTCAAATATACCCATTTTTGCTTTCCGAGATAACGTTCTTGACCTCCTGCCTCTTTCTTTAATATATCTCCCAGTCATTTGGATTATTTCCCTGCAAAAATCGTCCAAATGCCTCTCACTTCTCTTTAACTAATGATCTTACTTCTTCATCCCACCACTCACTACCCATTCTAATATGCCCACCACCCACGCTTCTTATGCCACAAGCATCCTTTGTGCAAGCCATCACTGATTCACTAAATACATCCCATTCCTCCCCACTCCCCTTACGTCCTTTATTTTCACCTTTTTCCATTCTGTACTCAGTCTCTCCTGGTACTTCCTCACACATGTCTTTCTCGCAAGCTCACTTACTCTCACCGTTCTCTGCACCCCAACATTCTCTCTTCTTTTCTGAAAACCCATACAAATCTTCACTTTCGCCTCCACAAAATAATGATCACACATCCCTCCAGTTACACCTCTCAGCACATTTTCATCCAAAAATCTCTCCTTTGTGCGCCTATCAATTAACACGTAATCCAATAACGCTCTCTGGCCATCTCTCCTACTTACATACATATACTTACGTATATCTCTCTTTTTAAACCAGGTATTCCCAATTACCAGTCTTTTTCAGCACATAAATCTACAAGCTCTTCACCATTTCCATTTACAACACTGAATGCCCCATGTACACCAATTATTCCCTGAACTGCCAGATTACTCATCTTTGCATTCAAATCACCCATCACTATAACCCGGTCTCGTGCATCAAAACTACTAACACACTCACTCAGCTGCTCCAAAAACACTTGCCTCGCAAGATCTTTCTTCTCATGCCCAGGTGCATATACACCAATAATCACCCATCTCTCTCCATTCACTTTCAGTTTTACCCATATCAATCTAGAGTTTACTTTCTTACACTCTATCACATACTCCCACCACTTCCTGTTTCAGGAGTAGTCCTACTCCTTCTCTTGCTCTCGATCTCTCACTAACCCCTGACTTTACTCCCAAGACATTCCCAAACCACTCTTCCCCTTTACCCTTGAGCTTCGTTTCACTTAGAGCCAAACCGTCCAGGTTCCTTTCCTCAAACATACTACCTATCTTTCCTTTTTTCTCATCTTGGTTACATCCACACACGTTTAGACACCCCAATCTGAGCTTTCGAGGAGGATGAGCACTCCCCGCGTGACTCCTTCTTCTGTTTCCCCTTTTAGAAAGGTAAAAAACATGTAGGGGAGGGTTTTTAGCCCCCCGCTCCCATCCCCTTTAGTCGCCCTCTACGACACGTGAGGAATGAGTGGGAAGTATTCTTTCTCCCCTATACCCAGGGATATATATATATTTATTTATTTATTCTGCTTTGTCGCTGTCTCCCGCGTTAGCGAGGTAGCGCAAGGAAACAGACGAAAGAAATGGCCCAACCCACCCACATACACATGTATATACATACACGTCTACACACGGAAATATACATTCCAATACATCTCAACGTTACATATATATACACACACAGACATATACACATATACACATGTACATAATTCATACTGTCTGCCTTTATTCATTCCCATCGCCACCTCGCCGCACATGAAATAACAACCCCCTCCCCCCTCATGTGTGCGAGGTAGCGCTAGGAAAAGACAACAAAGGCCCCATTCGTTGACACTCAGTCTCTAGCTGTCATGTAATAATGCACCGAAACCACAGCTCCCTTTCCACATCCAGGCCCCCACAGAACTTTCCATACATATATATATATATATATATATATATATATATATATATATATATATATATATATATCACATACAAATCTCCAACAGCCAGGATCGAACCCGGGACCCCTGTGCAAGCGGCATGAGTGCTAACCGCACGGCTATGGGCCCATAGTCTAGCGGATAGCATTCTTGCCTTTTGCACAAGGTTCCCGGGTTCGATCCTGGCCGTTGGAGGTTTGTATGTTCTATGAAGGTGGTTGTTCATATGCACTTTATTCCTATATATATATATATATATATATATATATATATATATATATATATATATATATATATATAAATTATATTTTTCTATTATACTTAAACGCCGTCTCCCGCGGTAGGGAGGTAGCGCAAGGGAACAGACGACGAATGTCTCTACCCGCTCACATACACATGCATATACGTAAATAGTGTATATGAACGCGCACTACCATATAACATACAAACCTCCAACAGCCAGGATCGAACCCGGAGTCACTGCGTGGCAGGCGGGTGCATTACGGCTAGGCTATGATCACCCTTAAAAAGTGAAACAACTATTCGAGAACTTATGTAATCGAATACCCTTCCTGTCACGTTAACGTGATGTGAGCAAATGGTCGTTTCCCATAAGCGTACATAAGTACTCGAACAGTCGTTTCCCCTTTTAGGGGTCATCATAGCCTAGCCGTAATGCTCCCGCGTCCTACATAGAGGACCCGAGTTCGGTTCTAGCGGTTGGAGATTAGTATGTTATACATATGTATATGCATAAACTCTCACACACGCACATATACATGAATATACATTTCAACGTATACATACATATACATACACAGATATATGCATTTATACACATGTACAGATCCATACTTGCTGCCTTCATCGATTCTCATGGCCACCCCGTCACACACGAATTAGTGTCCCCCACCCCCAGCGAGGCAGAGCCAGGAACAGACAATAAAGGACACATTCGTTCACACTCAGTCTCTAGCTGTCAAGTGTAATGCACCGAAACCACAGCTCCCTTTCCACATCCAGGCCCCAGAGACCTTTCCATGGCTTACCTCAGACGCTTCACATTCCCTGGTTCAATCATTGATAGCATGTCGACCCCGGTATACCACATCGTTACAATTCACTCTATCTATTCCTTGCACGCCTTTCACCCTCCTGTATGTTCAGGCCCAGATCGCTGAAAATCGTTTTCACTTCATCCTTCCACCTCCAATTTGGTCTCCCGCTTCTCCTTCTTCCCTCCACCTCTGACACATATATCCTCTTTGTCAATCTTCCCTCACTCATTCTCTCCATGTGTCCATGTGTCCAAACCACTTCACCACACCCTCTTCTGATCTTTATACCACACTCCTTTTATTCCACATCTCTCTTACCCTTTCATCACTTACTCGCTCAAACCACCTCACACCACAAACTGTCTCAAACATTTCATTTCCAACACATCCACCCTCCTCCGCACAACCCTATCTATAGCCCATGCCTTGCAGTCACATAACGTTGTTGGAACCACTAGTCTTCAAACATGCCCATTTTTGCTCAACAACATAACGTTCTCGCTTTCCGCATATTCTCCAACGCTTCCAGAACCTTCGCCTCCTCTCCCATTCTGCGACACACTTCCGCTTCCATGGTTCCATCCGCTGCTAAATCCACCACCAGATATCTAAAACACTTCAGTCCTTCATTTTTTCTCTATTCAACCTTACCTCCCAATTAACTTGTCTCTTAACCCTACTGAACCTAATAACCTTGCTCTTATTCACATTTACTCTCAACTTTCTTCTTACACACACTTTACCAAACTTAGTCACCAACTTCTGCAGTTTCTCACCCGAATCAGCCACCAGCGTTGTATCATCAGCGAACAACAGCTGACTCTCTTTCCATGCCCTCTCATCTGGAACAGACTACACACTTGCCCCCTCTCTCCAAACCTCTTGCGTTCACCTCCCTAACCACCCCATCCATAAAGAAATTAAACAACCATGGAGACATCACACACTCCTGCCGCAAACCTACATTCACTGGAAACTAATCACTTTCCTTTGTAAAAACTTTTCATTGCTTCTAGCAACTTACTTCCGACACCATTTACTCTTAAAACCTTCCATAAAGCATCTCTATCCACCCATATCATATGCCTTCTTCAGATCCATATATGCTACGTACAAATCCGTCTGTCTTTCTAAGTATTTCTCACATAAATTTTTCAAAACAAACACCTGATCCACACATCCTCTACCACTTCTGAAACCACACTGCTCTTCCCCAATCTGATGCTCTGTACATGCCTTTACCCTTTCAATCAATACCCTCTCATTTCCCAGGAAATTTCAAAAAACTTATACCTCTGTAATTTGAACACTGATGTTCATCACCTTTCCCTTTGTACAATGGCACTACACATGCATTCCGCCAATCCTCAGGCACTTCACCATACTCCATACATACATTGATTATCCTTACTAACCAATCAACAACACAGTAACCTCCCCCCCCCTCCTTTTTGATAAATTCCACTGCAATACCATCCTAACGCGCCGCCTTGCCGGCTTTCATCTTCTGCAAAGGTTTCACTACTTCTTCTCCGTTCACCAAACCATATTCCCTAACCCTCTCACCTTGCACTCCATCCCAACCAAAACTCCCTATATCTGCCACTCTATCATTAAACACATTCAACAGACCTTCAAAACATTCTCTCCATCTCCTTCTCATTTCATCACTACTTGTTATTACCTACCCATTTGCCTCCTTTACCGATGCTCCCATTGGTACTTTTGTCTTACGCACTTTATATACCTCCTTCCAAAACATCTTTTTATTCTCCCTAAAATTCAATGATACTCTCTCATCCCAACTCTCATTTGCCCTTCTTTTCACGTCTTGTACCTTTCTCTTGACCTCCTGCCGCTTTCTTTTATACATGTCCCAGTGGTTTGCATTACTTCCCTGCAAAAATCGTCCAAACGCTTCTCTCATCTCTTTCACTAGCAGTCTTACTTCTTCATCCCACCATTCACTACCCTTTCTAATCTGCCCACTTCCTACCTTTCTCATGCCACAAGCATCGTTTGAGCAAGCCATCACTGCTTCCCTAAATACATCCCATGCCTCCCCCACACCCCTTACATCATTTGCTCTCACCTTTTACCATTCTTTTATTTCCTCACAAAAGTCACCTCTCCAAGCTCACTTACTCTCACCACCCTTTTCTCACAAACAGTCTCTCTTCTTTTCTGAAAACCTTTACCAATCTTCATCGACTTCACAATATAGTGATCAGACATCCCTACAGCTGCCCCTCTCAGCACATTAACATCCAAAGGTCTTTCTTTTAAACGCCTATCAATTAACACATACCCCAATAACGCTCTCTGGCCATCTCTCCTACTGACATACGTATATTTATGTATCTCTCTCTCTTTTAAGCCAGGTATTCTCAGTCACAGTCCTTCTTCAGCAAACAAATCCACAAGCTCTTCACCATTTCCATTTACAACACTGAACACCCCATGTACACCAATTATTCCCCCAACTGCCACATTACGCACCTTTGCATTCAAATCACCCATCACTGTAACCCGGTCTCGTGCATCAAAGCTGCTAACACACTCACTCAGCTGCTCCCAAAACACTTGCCTCTCATGATTTGTCTTCTCATCTCCAGGTGCATAAGCTATAATGATCACCCAACTCTTTCCATCCACTTTCAGTTTTACCCACATCAATCTAGGGTTTAGTTTCTTACACTCTATCATATACTCCCACAACTTCTGCTTCAGGAGTAGTGCTACCCCATTTTTTGCCTTTGTCCTCTCACCAACTCCTGACTTTACTCCTAAGACATTCCCAAACCACTCTTCCCCTTTACCCTTGAGCTTCTTTTCACTCAAATCCAAAACATCCAGGTTCCTTTCCTCAAACATACTACCTACATATTTTTTCTGGTCTTGGATACATCCACACACATTTAGACACCCCACCTGGGACCTGGGAGATCTCGTGGGTAGACCTGTTCTCTGCTGGTGATTCGATTGCTATTCCTAGTCCCTTGTGCTCTAGTCTTGCCTTGTCCTATCCTGCCATACCCACTCCATCACTACCCAGGTTTCATTCACCCCTAGATATATCTTTCCCTACCCACTCCATCGCTAAACAGGCTTTATCCATCACTTGCCCTACCCTGCCATACCCACTCCATAACTACCCTGGCTTTACCCATTCCTTGATCTAGCTTGTCCTTTCCATTCCAACACTCTCTTGGCTTTATCCATCTTTTTCCTATCCTACCATATCCACTCCATAACTCCCCTAGCTTTATCCACCCCTTGATCTAGCCTGCCATCCCCACATCACACCACTGGCTTTATCCATCCTAGATCTACCCTGCTCTACCCACTCCATCACTCCCCAGGCTTTATCCATCACTTGATCGACCCTGACATATCCACCCCTGGGCTTTCCACTATCCCCTGGCTATATCCATCCCTGGATCGACCCTACTATATCCACCCCAGCGTTTTCTCTTCCCTAGCCTTTATCCGTCCCTGGATCAACTTTCCTCACCAACCTCCCCCACCCCACCATCGTGCGGGTCGCGCTGTATAACAGTGTACGACACTTGGATGGCGTGATCCCTGGCAGGGACCAAGTACAGCTTGTTGCATGGCCCAGGAGGCAGATAGATTCCTCTGTTGTTGAGGGAGAAGGTGGGACATGTGTGAGGGGTGGACGTCAGCGATCATCAGGGATGAGGCAGGAGAATCGTTCAGGAGGAGGTCGGATGTCGGAGGTGTGGAAGGCCCGGCTGATGGAGGTGGGGAGAGAGAGGGGGAGGTATATAGGTGGTGGTAGTGGTGGTGGGTAGGACGAGAAGGTTGGGTGACTGGGACATGGTATGGGCGTGGCGAGGAGACTCAGGTTCCCTCCCGGGACGGTCTTGGCACAGATATATCATTACGTCTCCCCGACAGCCTTTTCCACCTCCCCGGCCCATACCTGTCCCAACCAAAACATTTTTTTTTCTCATGACATTTCCTACATGAACCATTCCCCTCGCTGTAGTGATTCTCTTTGAGGTTCGAACGAGGAATCTGTATTTACCTTGCTGGTCTTGAGGGCTACCGCTTCCCCTGCGTGCGTTGGAGAGCTCCTGCTGGCTCCGGAGGTTAATGTGGTAGATGAGGGGCGTTAGCGGACCTGGAAGTTTTTAATTATTCGGTAACCCGATGAGGCCGCTGACCTCTGGGTGGGTGGGTGGAGGGGTTCCGTAGGCCTGGTCAGTCATTGCTCCGGCAACTGACGGCACAAGGTTAACTGTTCCGTACCACCAGTGAGGAACACTACACGTCTAGTTGTCGTTGTATCTCAGGTGGGTAGAGCAAATGACTGGGCGTTCACTGACTCAAGTAGAACCACCACACGACCGGTCGCAAGGTGTCATTGCCCACGACACATCACCGGTCGTTCAGTGCCCCGGTGAAGGCCACGACACACGTCTGGTTTCCCACAATCCACCGAGGCCTAGTTGTTTCTCACCCCTGCTAGGAGCGTCACGACCGTAGTCGTTTAGCATCTTTGCTAGGAATCGTCACAGGATTAGTCATCCAGTACACGTACTAGAGATCGTCACAGTAGTCGTCCAGTACACCTGCTAGGGATCGTCACAGTAGTCATCCAGTACACCTGCTAGAGATCGTCACAGTAGTCGTCCAGTACACCTGCTAGAGATCGTCACAGTAGTCGTCCAGTACACCTGCTAGAGATCGTCACAGTAGTCGTCCAGTACACCTGCTAGGGGCCGTCACACTCCAAGTGGTCCAGTACAGCTGCTAGGGATCGTCACAGGACTACTCATCCAGTACACCTGCGAGAGATCGTCACACTCCTAGTCGTCCAGTACACCTGCTAGGGATCGTCGCAGTAGTCGTCCAGTACACCTGCTAGGGATCGTCACAATAGTCGTCCAGTACACCTGCTAGGGATCGTCACAATAGTCGTCCAGTACAACTGTTCCTCACAGAACTAGTCGTCTAGTACACCAGCTAAGGATGGTCACAGTAGTCGTAGAGTACACCTGCCAGGGATCGTGACAGTAGTCGTCCAGTACACCTGCTAGGGATCGTCACAATAGTCGTCCAGTACAACAGTTCCTCACAGAACTAGTCGTCTAGTACACCAGCTAAGGATGGTCACAGTAGTCGTAGAGTACACCTGCCAGGGATCGTGACAGTAGTCGTCCAGTACACCTGCTAGGGATAGTCACAGAAGTCGTGCAGTACGCCTGCCAAGGATCGTGACAGTAGTCGTCCAGTACCCCTCCTAGGGATCGTCACAGGAGAAGTCGAAAATGGTAGAGAAAAGACGGTATTTCTGTGTTCATGTTAGGATTTATAGAACTTTGTGAACTGTTTGCACCTAATGAGGTGGACTGTCTCTGTGTAATATGTTGTGCCACGTGTGTATATATATATATATATATATATATATATATATATATATATATATATATATATATCTTTCTTTCTTTTAAACTATTCGCCATTTCCCGCGTTAGCGAGGTAGCGTTAAGAACAGAGGACTGGGCCTTTTTTGGAATATCCTCATATTTTTTTTTTTTTTTTTTTTTTTTTGCCGCTGTCTCCCGCGTTTGCGAGGTAGCGAAAGGAAACAGACGAAAGAAACGGCCCAACCCACCCCCATACACATGTATATACATACGTCCACACACGCAAATATACATACTTACACAGCTTTCCATGTTTTACCCCAGACGCTTTACATGCCCTGATTCAATCCACTGACAGCACGTCAACCCCGGTATACCACATTGATCCAATTCACTCTATTCCTTGCCCTCCTTTCACCCTCCTGCATGTTCAGGCCCCGATCACACAAAATCTTTTTCACTCCATCTTTCCACCTCCAATTTGGTCTCCCACTTCTCCTCGTTCCCTCCACCTCCGACACATATATCCTCTTGGCCAATCTTTCCTCACTCATTCTCTCCATGTGCCCAAACCATTTCAAAACACCCTCTTCTGCTCTCTCAACCACGCTCTTTTTATTTCTTACCCTTACGTTACTTACTCGATCAAACCACCTCACACCACACATTGTCCTCAAACATCTCATTTCCAGCACATCCATCCTCCTGCGCACAACTCTATCCATAGCCCACGCCTCGCAACCATACAACATTGTTGGAACCACTATTCCTTCAAACATACCCATTTTTGCTTTCCGAGATAATGTTTTCGACTTCCACACATTCTTCAAGGCTCCCAGAATTTTCGCCCCCTCCCCCACCCTATGATGCACTTCCGCTTCCATGGTTCCATCCGCTGCCAGATCCACTCCCAGATATCTAAAACACTTTCCTTCTTCCAGTTTCTCTCCATTCAAACTTACCTCCCAATTGACTTGACCCTCAACCCTACTGTACCTAATAACCTTGCTCTTATTCACATTTACTCTTAACTTTCTTCTTTCACACACTTTACCAAACTCAGTCACCAGCTTCTGCAGTTTCTCACATGAATCAGCCACCAGCGCTGTATCATCAGCGAACAACAACTGACTCACTTCCCAAGCTCTCTCATCCCCAACAGACTTAATACTTGCCCCTCTTTCCAAAACTCTTGCATTCACCTCCTTAACAACCCCATCCATAAACAAATTAAACAACCATGGAGACATCACACACCCCTGCCGCAAACCTACATTCACTGAGAACCAATCACTTTCCTCTCTTCCTACACGTACACATGCCTTACATCCTCGATAAAAACTTTTCACTGCTTCTAACAACTTGCCTCCCACACCATATATTCTTAATACCTTCCACAGAGCATCTCTATCAACTCTATCATATGCCTTCTCCAGATCCATAAATGCTACATACAAATCCATTTGCTTTTCTAAGTATATATATATATATATATATATATATATATATATATATATATATATATATATATATATATATATATATATATATATATATATATATATATATATATATATATATATATATATATATATATATATATATATATATTTACTTATATATATTTACTTATATTCCTATGAGTCCAAGGGGAAAATGAAACACGACAGGTTCCCAAGTGCACTTTCGTGTAATAATCTCATCATGGACAATCACATGTTTACCAAATGGCGTAAAGGACTAAGCCTTTGAAGGAAATCCTCACTTGGCCCCCTTCTCTATTCCTTAAAAAATTCCTTAGAAATGAGAGGGGAGGATTTCAAGCCCCACACTCCCTCCTCTTTTAGTCGCCTTCTACGACACGCAGGATATACGTGGGAAGTATTCTCATTGGACTCATCGGAATATCTTGATCAAGTGGAAAAATTGTGATCCTTTCCAATATATATACACGTAGAGAGCATCAGATTGGGGAAGAGCAGTGTGGTTTCAGAAGTGGTAGAGGATGTGTGGATCAGGTGTTTGCTTTGAAGAATGTATGTGAGAAATATTTAGAATAGCAAAAGGATTTGTATGTAGCATTTATGGATCTGGAGAAGGCATATGATAGAGTTGATAGAGATGCTCTGTGGAAGGTATCAAGAATATTTGGTGTGGGAGGCAAGTTGTTAGAAGCAGTGAAAAGCTTTTATCGAGAATGTAAGGCATGTGTACGAGTAGGAAGAGAGGAAAGTGATTGGTTCTCAGTAAATGTCGGTTTGCGGCTGGGGTGCATGATATCTCCATGGTTGTTTAATTTGTCTATGGATGGGGTTGTTAGGGAGGTGAATGAAAAAGTTTTGTAGAGATGGGCAAGTATGCAGTCTATTGTGGATGAGAGAGAGCTTGGGAATTGAGTCAGTTGTTGTTCGCTGATGATACAGTATTGGTGGCTGATTCGGGTGAGAAACTGCAGAAGCTGGTGACTGAGTTTGGTAAAGTGTTGGAAAGAAGAAAGCTGAGAGTAAGTGCGAATAAGAGCAAGGTCATTAGGTACAGTAGCGTTGAGGGACAAGTCAATTTGGAGGTAAGTTTGAATGGAGGAAAACTGGAGGAAGTGAAGTATTTTAGATATCTGGAACTGGATTTAGTAGCGGATGGAACCATGGAAGCGGAAGTGAATCATAGGGTGGGGGAGGGGGCGAAAATTCTGGGAGCCTTGAAAAATGTTTGGAAGTCGAAAACATTATCTCGGAAAGCAAAAATGGGTATGTTTGAAGGAATAGTGGTTCCAACGATGCTGTATGGTTCGAGGCGTGGGCTATGGATAGAGTTGTGCGTAGGATGGTGGATGTGCTGGAAATGAGATGTTTGAGGACAATATGTGGTGTGAGGTGGTTTGATCGAGTAAGTAATGTAAGGGTAAGAGAGATGTGTGGAAATAAAAAGAGTGTTGTTGAGAGAGCAGAAGAGGGTGTTTTGAAATGGTTTGGTCGCATGGAAAGAATGAGCGAGGAAAGATTGACCAAGAGGATATATGTGTCAGAGGTGGAGGGAACGAGGAGAAGTGGGAAACCAAATTGGAAGTGGAAAGATGGAGTGAAAAACATTTTGAGTGATCGAGGCCTCAACATGCAGGAGGGTGAAAGGCGTGCAAGGAATAAAGTGATTTGGAACGATGTGGTATACCGGGGTCGACGGGCTGTCAATGGATTGAATCAGGGCATATGAAGCGTCTGGGGTAAACCATGGAAAGTTCTGTAAGGCCTGGATGTGGAAAGGGAGCTGTGGTTTCGGTGCATTATTACATGACAGCTAGAGATTAAGTGTGAACGAATGGGGCCATTGTTGTCTTTTCCTAGCGCTATCTCGCACACATGAGGGGGATTGGGTTGTTATTACATGAGTGGCGAGGTGGCGATGGGAATAAATAAAGGCAGACAGTATGAATTATGTACATGTGTATGTATGTATATGTCTGTGTGTGTATATATATGTATACATTGAGATGTATAGGTATGAATATTTGCATGTGTGGAAGTGTATGTATATACATGTGTATGTGGGTGGGTTGAGCCATTCTTTCGTCTGTTTCCTTGCGCTACCTCGCTAACGCGGGAGACAGCGACAAAGCTAGAGACTGAGTGTGAACGAATGGGGCCTTTGTTGTCTTTTCCAATCGCTACTTCGCACACATGAGGGGGGAATGGGATGTTATTCCATGTGTGGCGAGGTGGCGATGAGAATGAATAAAGGCAGACAGTGTGAATTGTGTGCATGTGTATATATGTATGTGTCTGTGTGTGTATATATATGTGTACATTTGAGATGTATGGGTATGTATAATTGCGTGTGTGGACGTGTATGTATATACATGTGTAGAGGGGTGGGTTGGGCCATTTCTTTCGTCTGTTTCCTTGCGCTACCTCGCAAACGCGGGAGACAACGACAAAGCAAAATAAAAATAATAATAATAATAATAATAATAATAATATATATATATATATATATATATATATATATATATATATATATATATATATATATATATATATATATATATATATATACATATATATATTGGAAAGGATTACAATTTTACGCGTGATCAAGTATATTCCTATGAGTCCACGGGGAAAATGAAATACCATAAGTTCTTGAGTGCATTTTCGTGTAATAATCACATCATCAGGAGAGATAGAAGAGAGAAATATAAGTCACTAGGACGCCATTTGGTAAACAAGTGATTATCTAAGACATTGTCTGTCTTGGATAATATATATATTGAATTATTCAATATATATCATTCGTAGATCTAAATAAAGGATTATTGAATTATTGAATATATATCATTCGTATATTTAAATAAAGGTTTACTGAGTTATTGAATATATGTCATTTGTATCTTTAGATAAAGGTTAGGTTAGGTTAGGTTAGGTTAGGTTAGGTTAGGTTAGGTTAGGTTAGGTTTGATTGAATTATTGAATATGTATCATTCGTATGTTTAAATAAAGGTGTATTGAACTACTGAATATATATCTTTCGGACATTTAGATTAAGGTTTATTGAATTACTGAATATATATCATTCCTACATTTATATTAAGGTTTACTGAATCATTGAAAATATATCATTCGTACATTTAGATAAAGATTCATTGAATTATTGAATATACATCATTCGTACATCTGAATTTATTGAATTATTGAATATATACATCATTCGTACATTTATATAAAGGTTTATTGAATTATTGAATATATATCATTTGTACATTCAAATAGGGTTTAATGAATTATTGAATGTATATCTTTCGTACATTTAAATAAAAGTTTATTGAATTATTGAATATATAGCATTCGTACATTTGAATAAAGGTTTATTGAATTATTGAATTTGTATCAGTCGTAATTCTATTTAAAGTTTTAATGGATTTCTAAATACTTATCATTCGTAGTTTTGTATAAAGGTTCGATAATTTAAAAGATATTTATAATTCGTAAGTTTTATGTAAAGGTTTGATTCATGTTAATATCATTCATAGTTCACAATATGGGGCGGGGTTGGCTGCCATGATCTATATATTACAGTCATGTTTTCTTTCTTCCCAGGTATGTGTGGGGGTGTGTGCCGGGGGAGAGGAGGACTATAGCGCGGACTGATGCCTGTATGAGGTGTTAGTGGCGCTGGGCAGAACATAGGAGCCTCCGGGAAGCGTTGCCGCTGTTAGGTAAGTGGTCAGGACAAAGGCAGTGCATAGGAGGAACATAATGGACCATAACGAGGTTATCTGTAAAGAAAATGGCACCTAAGTGTTAAGGTCAGGTCAAAGGAAAGTGATAAGAACAGAGTGAAATTACAGGTCAGAGGGAAGTGGTCAGGTCCGAGGGAAGTGGTCAAGTAAGAGGGAGTAGTCAGGTAAGTGTGAAATTACAGTCCTCTTTAATCCTCATTACAGCCCTCTTAACCCTCATCCAAGCCTTCTTTATCCCTTATCACATCCCTCTTAACCCTCATCATATCCATCTTAACCCCATCACAGCCCTCTTTAACCCCATCACAGCCCTCTTTAACCCCATCACAGCCCTCTTTAATCCTCATCACATCCCTCTTTATCCTTATCACACCCCTATCAACTCTCAGCATAGCCTTCTTCAACCCTCATCATACCCTTCTTAAGCCTCATCACAGCACTCTTTAATCCTTATCACAGCCTTCTTTAACCCTCATCATATCCCTCTTAACCCTTATCACAGCCCTCTTAACCCTCACCACATCCCTCTTAACCCTCATCACCCCCCTCTCAGCCCTCATCATGCCCCTCTTAACCCTCATCACATCCCTCTTAACACTCATTACAACCCTCTTAACCCTCACCACATCCCTTTTAACCTTCATCACATCCCTCTTTACCCCCATCACAGCCCTCTTTAATCCTCATCACATCCCTCTTTATCCTTATCACACCTCTATTAACCCTCATCACAGCCCTCTTAACCCTCATCACATCTCTCAACCCTCATCACAGACCTCTTTAATCCTCATCACAGACCTCTTAACCCTCATCACATCCCTTTTAACCCTCATTACATCCCTCTTTACCCCATCACAGTCCTCTCAACCCTCATCACAAACCTTTTTACCCTGTGTTTACGACACGTAAAGGGGATCAGGTTGTAGGTTCGGCTGATCACACAATGATACGTAGAAAAGTACGGACATTGTGGAGACAAGATGTATGAAGTATATGAGGGATTTCCCTCCGTCGGCGCCTCAGAGCTGCCCATGGCCGGGTCAGGAGGTCCGGTGTGAGGGTAGGGAAGACCCACCCTAACGTTGGCAAGATACTAAGGTCTGCTTCCCCTGCTCTCTGGTTCCTACTGTCTGTGATTTGTCACTGGGACGATGTAGGTGTGGGGTTGGGAGGTTCCTGCATGTGAGGTGGGGTGTTTGAGAAGTTCCTGTGTGCTTGGGTTCTCGGGAATTGCCTGTTAAGTGGAGCTTTGTACAGAGGTGGTGCTTGGTAGCCTGTGATAGTGTTGTGTCTGGGGTTATGAGGTTGTCTGCAGTAGTGTTATCTGTGACAGTGTGGTTGTCTGTGACGGTATATTATGTAGGGGGGGTTGCTGCTAGATTGTTTGAGGTGGTAATTTGTGCGATGGTGAGGTTGTCTGTGGTAGCGTCGATGGTGAGGTTGTCTGTGGTAGCGTCGTTTTGTGGTTTGTGGTTGTTCATGGTAGTGATGCCTGTGGTAGTGTTTTCTCTGGGTTTGTGAGGTTGTCTGTGGTGGTGTTGTGTGTGAGTCTGTGAGGTTATTTGGGGGTTATGATGTTGTCTGTTGTGTTATCTTTGGGACTGGGATCTTAATGCTTTGTTAGTGCTGTCTGTGGGAATATGAGGTTGTCTGTAGTAATGTGGTTTGTAAGGTTTTGAGCTTATGGGGTTATGAGGTTGTCTCTAAGCTTTGTCTTTGGGTTATGAGGTTCTTTGGGGGCGTGTTATCTGCAGAGTTGTATTGTTGTGAAGTTGAGAGGTTAAGTGCAGTGTAGTGAAGTTCTTGGCTGTGAAGCTATGAGCTATGAACCACTTGTTTGTTGTGCTGTTAACCCTTTTTTCTATGGTTTTTGAAGCCATGTCTGTGGTGCTGTGAAGCCCTTGTTGTAGTATTGTGAACCTTTTCTCTGTGGTGTAAACTTCTTGTCTGTAATGCTATGAAGTTTTTGTCTGTGGTGCTGTGAACCTTTTGTTTGTGGTGCTGTGAACCTCTTGTCTGCGGTGCTGTGAACATTTTGTTGGTGCTGTAATTTTTGTGTGTGATTCTGTGGGATTCTGTGAACCTTCTGTGGTACTGTAATCTCTTGTCTATGGCGCAGTAAAAGTCTTTTCTGGGATGCTGTGAGCCACCTATCCCAGGTTGGGACGCTGTGAGCCATTTATCCCAGATGGTGGCTGACTGGTCTCTGTCACACTTGCAAAGAACATTCTGTGGTGCGAGAGTTCGTATCGAGCGTGGAAATCCTCTGTAATGATATCACTTCCTTAACCGCTCAGTGGCCAGTACTGTCTCTCGTCTCGTGAGGGACACTTGAGCCACTTGATAAAGATGATGATCTTCCCCAGGACGCACCTGCCACTAGCATCTTACACACACGTCGAGGAAAAGAACATCTCTAGAGGGAAGTGGGAGTCGAACTCCCCCGGTCATCGACATGAACACAAACCGACCTCGTCATCCAACCTCTCTATAGAACCCCCTTCAAAAAAGCAGCTAATCAACGCGAGTCCTTAAGTGCGATAAGCTTTGACAGTTTGTTGGGATCAGTAGCCTTACGTGAGGGAAGTATTGATAGCCCATCCTACCACTAGAGGCACGAAGAATGGGTATTGAAAGCCCACCTGAGTAACGTTGTATGATAAGGTCGAGGACAAAGTTCCCCAGGTGTATGATTGTGGAACTTACGTAATATGGTGAGGGTGTCACTTTCTTGCCCCAGCCAGTGTAAATAGTTGGATTATTCTTACGTTTCCGTCAGCAAATTACGTTGGTTCGTATTGACAATACGAACCAACGTAATTTACTGACGGAAACGTAAGAACAATCCAGGTTCATTATCACGGCCATGTGAGCAGCTCTGAGTCACAGGTGCCATATAGACGACTCATAACAGTCAGGGTTCAGGCTATGGTTGTGGAGGATGTTTGAAAGGTTGTGATGGTTCTCATGTTACATGTTGTGATGGTTTTTGTAGTTTTGGTGGTGGTTGTAGAGGATATCATGGTTCTTATCATGCAGGTTCTGATGATTGTTGTAGTTGTGATGGTTGTTGTAGTTTTGACGGTTACTACAGCTGCTGCATGGTTACTACAGCTGCTGCATGGGTACTACAGCTGCTGCATGGTTACTACAGCTGCTGCATGGTTACTACAGCTGCTGCATGGTTACTACAGCTGCTGCATGGTTACTACAGCTGCTGCATGGTTACTACAGCTGCTGCATGGGTATAACCCTTCCTGTGGTAGTTACGACAGTTGTGGTGGTGGTTGTTACAGCTGCTGTGATGCTCATTACAATTGTTGTAGTGATTGTTACATTTATTGTAATGGTTGTTACACTTGTTATGTCTGTTGATACAGCTGCTTTATAACGGCTGATATGATGTTTCTTACAGTTGCGACAGCTGTTACATGCTTTTATTGGTTGTTCCCCTTGTTCTGAGGGTTGTTAATGCTGTGGTTCTGACTGTTACAGTTATGATGGTTGTGACAGTTGTGATCGTAGTTGCTAAAGTTGTTGTGACGATTATTACAGTTGCCGTGCTGGTCTTCAAAACTGTGGTGGGGTTGTTACAATTGCGGTGGTTGGTAACGTTGTGTTGGTAGTCACAGTTGTGGTCGTGGTTGTTACAGTTGCGGTAGTTGTTACAGTTGTTTATGTGGTTGTTACAGTCGTGGTGTTTGTCACAATTTCTTATAATGGTTGTTACAGTTGTCCAATGGTTAAGGAGAGTGTTGGATCAGCTGTTTCCAGTAGGTTGAGCTTTTGCATGACTGAGTAGTTGAAGCAGACTGGGACAGACCTTAGGGCACAAGGAGCATGCCGTCTTCACTTCTCGTCGGGATTGGATACATATATATATATATATATATATATATATATATATATATATATATATATATATATATATATATATATATATATATATATATATATATATATATATATATATATATATTATATATAGATATATATATATATATATATATATATATATATATATATATATATATATATATATATATATATATATATATATATATATATATATATATATATATATATATATATTCATTTATTTATTTATTTATTTATTTATATATTTTGCTTTGTCGCTGTCTCCCGCGTAAGCCAGGTAGCGCAAGGAAACAAACGAAAGAGTGGCCCAACCCACCCACATACACATGTATATACATACACGTCCACACACGCAAATATACATACCTATACATCTCAACTTATACATATATATATACACACACAGACATATACATATATACACATGTACATAATTCATACTATCTGCCTTAATCCATTCCCATCGCGATCTCGCCACACATGAAATAACAACCCCCTCCCCCCCTCATGTGTGCGAGGTAGCGCTAGGAAAAGACAACAAAGGCCCCATTCCTTCACACTCAGTCTCTAGCTGTCATGTAATAATGCACCGAAACCACAGCTCCCTTTCCACATCCAGAAACCACAGAACTTTCCATGGTTTACCCAAGACGCTTTACATGCCTTTGTTCAATCCATTGACAGCACGTCGATCCCGGTATACCACATCGTTCCAATTCACTCTATTCCTTGCACGCCTTTCACTCTCTTGCATGTTCGGGCCTCGATCACTCAAAATCTTTTTCACTCCATCTTTCCACCTCTAATTTGGTCTCCCACTTCTCCTCGTTCCCTCCACCTCCGACACATATATCCTCTTGGTCAATCTTTCCTCACTCATTCTCTCCATGTGACCAAACCATTTCAAAACACCCTCTTCTGCTCTCTCAACCACACTCTTTTTATTACCACACATCTCTAGTACCCCTACTATTACTTACTCGATCAAACCGCCTCACGCCACATATTGTCCTCAAACATCTCATTTCCAGCACATCCACCCTCCTGCACACAACTCTATCCGTAGCCCACGCCTCACAACCATACAACATTGTTGGAACCACTATTCCTTCAAACATACCCATTTTTGCTTTCTGAGATAATGTTCTCGACTTCCAAACATTCTTCAAGGCTCCCAGAATTTTCGCCCCCTCCCCCACCCTCTGGTTCACTTCCGCTTCCATGGTTCCATCCGCTGCCAGATCCACTCCCAGATATCTGAAACACTTTAATTCCTCCAGTTTTTTCTCCATTCAAACTTACCTCCCAATTAACTTGACCCTCAACCCTACTGTACCTAATAACCTTGCTCTTATTCACATTTACTCTTAAATTTCTTCTTTCACACACTTTACCAAACTCAGTTACCAGCTTCTCCAGTTTCTCACTTCGCCTCCACAAGACAATGATCAGACATCCCTCCAGTTGCACCTCTCAGCACAATAACATCCAAAAGTCTCTCTTTCGCGCGCTATCAATTAACACGTAATCCAATATCGCTTTCTGGCCATCCCTCCTACTTACATACGTATACTTATGTATATCTCACTTTTTAAACCAGGTATTTCCAATCACCAGTCGTTTTTTAGCACATAAATCTACAAGCTCTTCACCATTTCCATTTACAACACTGAACACCCCATGTATACCAATTATTCCTTCAACTGCCACATTAAGCATCTTTGCATTTAAATCACCCATCGCTATAACCCGGTCTCGTGCATCAAAATCACTATCACACTCATTCAGCTACTCCGAAAACACTTGCCTCTCACGATGTTTCTTCTCATGCCCAGGTGCATATGCACCAATAATCACCCATCTCTCTCCATCAACTTTCAGTTTTACCCATATCAATCTAGAATTTACTTTCTTACACTCTATCACATACTCCCACCACTCCTGTTTCAGGAGTAGTGCTACTCCTTCCCTTGCTCTTGTCCTCTCACTAACCCCTGACTTTACTCCCAAGACATTCCCAAACCACTCTTCCCCTTTACCCTTTAGCTTCGTTTCACTCAAGGCCAAAACATCCAGGTTCTATTCCTCAAACACACTACCTATCTCTCTCTCTTTTTTTTTCTGCTTTGTCGCTGTCTCCCGCGTTAGCGATGTAGCGCAAGGAAGCAGACGAAAGAATGGCCCAACCCACCCACATACACATGTATATACATACACGTCCACACACGCAAATATACATAGCTATGCATCTCAACGTATACATATATATACACATACAGACATATTATGTATACATGTACATAATTCATACTGTCTGCATTTATTCATTCCCATCGCAACCTCACCACACATGAAATAACAACCCCCTCGCCCTCATGTGTGCGAGGTAGCGCTAGGAAAAGACAGAAAGGCCCCATTCGTTCACACACAGTCTCTAGCTGTGATGTAATAATGCACCGAAACCACAGCTCCCTTTCCACATCCAGGCCCCACAGAACTTTCCATGGTTTACCCCAGACACTTCACATGCCCTGGTTCAATCCATTGACAGCACGTCGACCCTGGTATACTACATCGTTCCACTTCACTCTATTTCTTGCACGCCTTTCACCCTCCTGCATGTTCAGGCTCCGATCACTCAAAATCTTTTTCACTCCATCTTTCCACCACCAATTTGGTCTCCCACTTCTCCTCGTTCCTTCCACTTCTAACACATACATCCTCTTGGTCAATCTTTCCTCACTCATTCTCTCCATGTGACCAAACCCTTTCAAAACACCCTCTTCTGCTCTCTGAACCACACTCTTTTTATTACCACATATCTCTCTTACCCTATTATTACTTACTCGATCAAACCACCTCACACCACATATTGTCCCCAAACATTATATATATGTATATATATATATATTCACATGACCATCAACCCTACTGTACCTAATAACCTTGCTCTTATTCACATTTACTCTTAACTTTTTTCTTTCACACACTTTACCAAACTCAGTCACCAGCTTCTGCAGTTTCTCACATGAATCAGCCACCAGCGCTGTATCATCAACGAACAACAACTGACTCACTTCTCAAGCTCTCTCATCCCCAACAGACTTCATACTTGCCCCTCTTTCCAAAGCCCTTGCATTCACCTCCCTAACAACCCCATCCATAAACAAATTAAACAACCATGGAGACATCACACACCCCTGCCGCAAACCTACATTCACTGAGAACCAATCACTTTCCTCTCTTCCTACACGTACACATGCCTTACCTCCTCGATAAAAACTTTTCACTGCTTCTAACAACTTGCCTCCCACACCATATATTCTTAATACCTTCCACAGAGCATCTCTATCAATTCTATGATATGCCATCTCCAGATCCATAAATGCTACATACAAATCCATTTGCTTATCTAAGTATTTCTCACATACATTTTTCAAAGCAAACACCTGATCCACACATCCTCTACCACTTCTGAAACCACACTGCTCTTCCCCAATCTGATGCTCTGTACATGCCTTCACCCTCTCAATCAATACCCTCCCATATGATTTACCAGGAATACTCAACAAACTTATACCCCTGTAATTTGAACACTCACTCTTTTCCCCTTTGCCTTTGTACAATGGCACTATGCACGCATTCCGCCAATCCTCAGGCACCTCACCATGAGTCATACATACATTAAATAACCTTACCAACCAGTCAACAATACAGTCACCCCCTTTTTAAATAAATCATATATATACATATATATATATATATATTTATTTTTATTTATTATACTTTGTCGCTGTCTCCCGCGTTTGCGAGGTAGCGCAAGGAAACAGACGAAAGAAATGGCCCAACCCCCCCCCCCATACACATGTATATACATACGTCCACACACGCAAATATACATACCTACACAGCTTTCCATGGTTTACCCCAGACGCTTCACATGCCTTGATTCAATCCACTGACAGCACGTCAACCCCGGTATACCACATCGCTCCAATTCACTCTATTCCTTGCCCTCCTTTCACCCTCCTGCATGTTCAGGCCCCGATCACACAAAATCTTTTTCACTCCATCTTTCCACCTCCAATTTGGTCTCCCTCTTCTCCTGGTTCCCTCCACCTCCGACACATATATCCTCTTGGTCAATCTTTCCTCACTCATTCTCTCCATGTGCCCAAACCACTTCAAAACACCCTCTTCTGCTCTCTCAACCACGCTCTTTTTATTTCCACACATCTCTCTTACCCTTACGTTACTCACTCGATCAAACCACCTCACACCACACATTGTCCTCAAACATCTCATTTCCAGCACATCCATCCTCCTGCGCACAACTCTATCCATAGCCCACGCCTCGCAACCATACAACATTGTTGGAACCACTATTCCTTCAAACATACCCATTTTTGCTTTCCGAGATAATGTTCTCGACTTCCACACATTCTTCAAGGCCCCCAGAATTTTCGCCCCCTCCCCCACTCTATGATCCACTTCCGCTTCCATGGTTCCATCCGCTGCCAGATCCACTCCCAGATATATATATATATATATATATATATATATACTTATATATATATATATATATATATATATATATATATATATATATATATATATATGTATATATATATATATATATATATATATATATATATATATATATATATATATATATATATATATATATATATATATATATATATATGTATATATATATTATCCCTGGGGACTGGAGAAAGACTACTTCGCATGTATTCCCTGCGTGTCGTACAAGGTGACTAAAAGGGGAGGGAGCGGGAGGCTGGAAATCCTCTCCTCTCCTTTTTAGTTTTCGAAAAGAAGGAACAAAGAAGTGGGCCAAGTAAGGATATTCCCTCTTCAGTTTCAGTCCACTTTAGTTAATGCTACTTCGCTAACGCGGGAAATGGTGAATCAGTATAAAAATGGGATATACTTATGTTTTTATCATACTTAATCGCCTTCTCCAGCGTTAGGGACGTAGCGCAAGGAAACAGGTAAAAAAATGGCCCAACCCACCCACATACACGTGTATATACATAAACACTCACACACACACCTATACATTTCAACGTATACATACATATACATACGCAGACATATACATATATACACATATACATATTTATACTTGCTGCCTTCATCCATTCCTGTCGCCGCCCCGGTACACTTGAAATAGCATAAAGCATCTCCGCCCTCGAGGTAGCACCAAGAAAAGACCAAAAAGGCCACGTTCGTTCACACTCAGTCTCTAGCTGTCATGTTTAGTGCATCGAAACTACAGCTCCCTTTCCACGTCCAGGCCTCACGAAACTTTCCATGGTTTACCCCAGACGCTTCACATGCCCTGGTTCAATCCATTGATAGCACGTCGACCAAGGTATACCACATCATTCCAATTCACTCTAATCCTTGCACACCTTTCACCTTCCTGTACGTCCAGGCCCCGATCGCTCAAAATTTTTTTCACTCCATCTTTCCACCTCCAATTTGTCTCCCGCTTCTCCTCGTTCCCTCAATACATTTCCTAAAAAATCCAAATCGTAACCTCAGTTGGTGGGCCTTGATGAACAAGTGATGCTAAGATATGTCCTACCTCAACGATTGTTGCAGCTGTTTGGTCGATCATTTGACCAATTCCAAAACATCATTGTAAAGAAACATTCTGAATCAAAGAAGATTGAAATGGTAGAGGCTTTTCGTATTACAAGAGAGAAGAAACATGCCTTTCAAATGGCAATACCGACATATTGGAAGAACGGATGTTGGACTATTGCTATGATAGATTAAGAATGAACGCAATAGGCTACAAACGAAACTAAATTGTAAGTTGGACCATCTTATCAAAACAGGGACTAGACTAAGAACGCAAACCCTTCTTTTATGATAAACCTTTCCAATAAACAACTATATAAGGATTCTTTGTGTGCATTAGGCTATGGATTAAGTTTTGTGTGCTCAAACAGGGAAGCCAGCTGTGTTGATGTCACAAAGTCTTTCTGCAATTTAGAGAAATACAGTAATTTAACTAATGATGAAATTAATACCTGTAAGGGTTTAGTATATGCAAGTTTGTCAAAACCAGTGGAACCTAATTGCCCTAAAGGATTTATAAGAGCTATTAACACCTTAAAAAAGACAATGATATACATATCACTAAAGTAGTTAAGGATAACACTGTTGTGATTTTAGACAAAAGTAACTAATTATCTAAAGTGAATGATCTTTTAAATGATGACACAACGTATTTCTAAACTCAGTATGAATCCCTTAGAAGCAGTTAATTCCCATTTCAATAAAGAAATGAAGTTGTTGTCGAAAGGTAATGGTTCTCTTATCAAAAATTTGTCATCTTTGTCCCCTTCATTGCCATATATGTATGGACATATCAAAACACATAAACAAAATGTTCTAGCAAGACCTATAGTGAGTTCAGTAGGCTCCATTACATAAATTGTCAAAATGGTTAGTTTCTTTATTAAGCCCTTTAGTGGGGAAGATATCAAATTCTAATATCATGAACGATGTAGATTTAGTCAACAAGCTTAACAATATCAATGTCAATTTTGATTTGAAACTAGATAGCTTTGATGTTTCCTCACTTTTCACAAAAGTTCCAGTAGATGACCATTTAGAATATTTATTTGATGTCTTGGATGATATTCATTTACCTGTTTCAAAGTCTGTTTTCACTAAACTGATAAAATCGTGTATAAACGACTGTATATTTCAATTCACTGGAGGTTATTATGCTCAAAAATTTGGTATGGCAATGGCTTACCCTCTTTCACCTGTACTAAGAAATCTTTATCAGGATTTTTTTGAAACAAAATTACTAAAGGATATCTTACCTTCTAATGCAATTAGGTTTAGGTATGTAGATGATGTTCTTTGTGTTTCGCCAACAATTGAAAATTTACAAATATTTCTCCCCTTACATAAAAGTTTAGTACCTTCCATCAAATTTACTGCAGAAAATAAAAATAATGGTATGTTACCATTTTAGATTGCATGATCCATAGGCAAGGAAACAAGTTTAAGTTTAGCATGTACAGAAAACCCACCAATGTATGCTCATATATCCATCATTACTCATCTCAACATAACAGAGTTGAAATATCATCATTTCAATCTATGTTCCTTAGGGCATTACGTATTTGTAGTCAAGAATATATCAATGATGAGTTTGAGAAGATATTTTCTATTGGGTCTAAGTTAGTACCCTATACCCTAGATCTTTCACTGATAAATCCCTTAAGTTATCAAAGAAATTATTTTATAGAGTTGAGCCCAAACCTTTCATTAACACCAAGAATCTTTTAGTTCTCCCTTTTAATAATAGTTTCACTTTACTTCCAATGTTGCTTAAATCCTTTAATGTAAATGTTGCCTTTAGCAACAATAATACTATAAAGAATATCTTAATCAGGAATTCACCAGAAAGTTCTCCTGGGTGCATCTATAAAGTGCCATGTAGATATTGTGATATGTTTTATGCTGGTCAGGCTGGTAAGGATCTTTCTGTTAGACTTAAGCAACATAAATGCAGTATAAGAACGGGATAAGAATGAAATGCCTTCTTTGATCACGTTAAAAACTATGATCATTGTATTGACTGGAGGAATGGCATCTCAGTTATTAACCCTAACTATTACCACGAGAAATATAATTAATTCATCTATTATTAGATACACAAATAATTATAATCTTAATATTAGTAATGGTCTACACAAATTGATAAAATTTGTAAAATGATGATTTTATGATACGCTCGTTGTCTGTCTTGGACAATCGCATGTTTACCAAATGGCGTCCTAGCTACGTCTCTTTGTTGTATATCAACTGACTGTTATATTTCTCTCTTGTGTCTCCTCTGATAATGTGATTATTACACGAAAGTGCACTTGGGAACTTATCGTGTTTCATTTTCCCCGTGGAATATACTTGATCACGCGCAAAATTATGATCTTATCTAATATATATATATATATATATATATATATATATATATATATATATATATATATATATATATATATATATATATATATATATGACCTTTTTCGCTCAAATCCATTCTCTAGCTGTCGTGTTTAATGCATCGACACCACATCCCAAAATCCACAACCAGGTGCCACAGACCTTTTCCATGGTTTTCCCCTATCACTCCATATGCCTCACTCCAGTCCTTCAAAACACGTCACCCCCTGTATACCACTTCGCTCCAAATTACTTTATCCCGTGAACGCTTTATATTCTCCTGCTTGTTCAGGCCCTTGAGCGCTCAGAAGTGTGCGAAGTGAGAGAGTGAGGGAGAATGATTTGGTAAACAGAGAACAGGTAGTGAAAGCTTTGCGGAAAATGAAAGCCGGCAAGGCGGCGGGTTTGGATGGTATTGCCGTGGAATCTATAAAAAAAAAAAATGGGGGTGACTGTGTTGCTGACTGGTTGGCGAGGATATTCAATGTATGTATGGTTCATGGTGAAGTGCCCGAGGACTGGCGGAATGCATGCATAGTGCCATTGTACAAAGGCAAAGGGGATAAAGGTGAGTATTCAAATTACAGAGATATAAGTTTGTTGAGTATTCCTGGGAAATTATATGGAAGGGTATTGATTGAGAGGGTCAAGGCATGCACAGAGCATCAGACTGGGGAGGAGCACTGTGGTTTCAGAAGTGGTAGCGGATGTGTGGATCAAGTGTTTGCTTTGAAGAATGTATGTGAGAAATACTCAGAAAAGCAGATGGATTTGTATGTAGCATATATGGATCTGGAGAAGGCATATGATATGAGATGATAGAGATGCTCTGTGGAAGGTATTAAGAGTATATGGTGTGGGGGGTAAGTTCCTAGAAGCAGTGAAAAGTTTTTATCGAGGATGTAAGGCATGTGTACGAGTAGGAAGAGAGGAAAGGGAGTGGTTTCCAGTGAGCGTCAGTTTGCGGCAGGGGTGTGTGATGTCCCCAAGGCGGTTTAATTTGTTTATGGATGGGGTTGATGGGGAGGTGAATGCAAGAGTTTTGTAGAGAGGGGTAAATATGCAGTCTGTTGTGGACGAGAAGGCTTGGAAAGTGATTCAGGTATTGTTTGCTGATGATACAGCGCTGGTGGCTGATACGGGTGAGAAACTGCAGAAGTTTGGTAAAGTGTGTGAAAGAAGAAAGCTGAGAGTAAATGTGAATAAGAGCAAGGTTATTAGGTTCAGTAGGATTGTGGGACAAGTCAATTGGGAGGTGTGTTTTAGATATCTAGGAGTGGATTTGGCAGCGGATGAAACCATGGAAGCAGAAGTGAGTCACAGGGTCCGGGGGAGGGGGCAAAGATTCTGGGAGCGATGAATAATGTGTGGAAGGCGAGAACGTTATCTCAGAGAGAAAACATGGGTATGTTTGAAGGAAAAGTGGTTTCAACAATGTTATATGGTTGTGAGGCATGGGCGATAGATTGGGTTGTGCGGAGGAGGGTGGATGTGTTGGAAATGAGATGTTTGAGGACAACATTTGGTGTGAGGTGGTTTGATCGAGTAAGTAATGAAAGGGTAACAGAGATGTGTGGTAATAAAAAAAAGTGTGGTTGAGAGAGCAGAAGAGGGTGTATTGAAATGGTTTGGCCACATGGAGAAAATGAGTGAGGAAAGATTGACCAAGAGGATATATGTGTCAAAGATGGAGGGAACGAGGAGAAGTGGGAGACCAAATTGGAGGTGGAACGATGGAGTGAAAAAGATTTTGAGCGATCGGGGCCTGAACATGCAGGAGGGTGAAAGGCGTGCATAGAATAGAGTGAATTGGAACGATGTGGTATACCGGGGTCGATGTGCTGTCAGTGCATTGAACCAGGGCATGTGAAGTGTCTGGGGTAAACCATTTAAATTCTGAGGGGCCTGGATGTTGAGAAGGAGCTGTGGTTTCGTTGCATTACATTTGACAGCTAGTGACTGAGTGTGAACAAATTTGGCCTTTGTTGTCTCTTCCTAGTGCTACCTCACCCGCACGAGGGAGGAGGAGGGTGTTATTTCATGTGTGGCGGGGTAGCGTCGAGAATGGATGAAGGGAACACGTATCAATACGCACATGTGTATATATGTATATGTCTGTGTATGTATATGTATGTATTCGTTGAAATGTATAGGTATGTATATGTACGTGCGTGGGCGTTTATGTATATACATGTGTATGTGGGTGGGTTGGGACATTTTTTTTCTATTTCCTTGCGCTACCTCGCTAACGTGGGATATAGCGTCAAAGTATGATGAGAAAAAATATAATGTTCCAGGAAAAAAGCTGTTTTTATCATCTGATGATTTTGGTGTAGAATGATTAAGCAGGAAAAGAGGAAACAAATCATTATGAGACAGCCTTTTGATTGAGAACCAAAAAATTTTTCATGTGTTTAAGAGGAAAATTTTTCATCTGTTTAAGAGGAAATCAAATGTATATTTTCTTCGTAAATCTTAAAGTCAGAATTCTTATGGGACTTTAAATGTCATCAGTGTTCACTTTCACAAGCGACGCAACATGAAGCACTGCCGGAAGGTGTCAGGAAAGATTGTGAATATATTGTAAAACGTTCCCAAGCTGGTTGGAAGAAGCACAGGTCATGGGTCGCAGTTTCATAACATAAATCTTATCATCAGAATATGAAAATATGCTCAAGGTGTACTATTGTCGAGTTTACTCATATCTACAACCATTAAGATAAGGAATCATCTAAAGTGAAGAAAATAAGATCCCGTAAAGAGCGGTTTTATCATTTGGATAGTTAGCTATAGATTGACCAGGTTAACAACTTAGAGGCCAGTTTGATCTGCAGGCAATTTAGAAAAAATCAATACAGAAAGTTCCTTAAGTGAACTTATGGTGAGATGACATATATATTTCATGCAACACACGTTGGAACGAGATTGAAGTTTATGTTGGAGACGGTCACACACACACACACACACACACACACACACACACACACACACACACACACACACGAGAACATGACTTGGTCAGTTTTTGTACATGCCGGAGATGGTGGCTACTCTCTGCCACAATAAGCAGTTCCCATCTGGGTAACAAATGTTTTTGTCACTATTTCTGGATATTCTTGATGTCAATGTTTTCGTCATACGTCACATTCTGGTCCTTAGATGAAACATGGTTGGTTGGTTAGTTAACACCTTTATTTCCATGACCCCATGCTGACTGTAAGGGCGTGGCATACACCACAGGATGGGTCAGCACCATATATATATGGACGGTTGTGTGGTATATGAGGCAAGGTACAGAGGTGGGCTGGGGCCCCATGGGTTCAATACATAGAAATTAGATTTGGTTAGATTTAAGGTATGAAGGAGCCGTCGTGTACGTGATGCTGAAGAAGTAGTGGCAAACAGAGCCTGTTGTTATGGAGTAATGGACGACCACAGTGAAAATATTTCTTTTATATTTGGAAACATTTTAGTCTCGGGTTATCCAGACTGTAGGAACGTCAATTAACACAGCCCTGGCAAGAAAGGTTTAACCCGTTTGGTCTTCGTCATTTTCTTCAAATCATTTCCAGGTGTTTATTAATCACTATTCAACTCAGAATTTCTTTAATTTCTTTCAGTTCTTTTGCTTGTTGCTTGAAACTGGTCACGAACTTGAGGAAAGCAAGCATCCCAGCGTCTGGTGCTCCACCTTTGTCATGTGTTCTTCATCAGGAAGGAAGACATATTGTGTTTGCCTGTATTCCCATTTTTTATTCTAATCATTTTTCTTCATTTCAGCAGTCAACAGTACATTACAGTAGGGTACATTACCGTACAGTACAGTACATTACAGTACACTACAGTACAGTACAGTACAGTACAGCACAGTACAGTACAGCACAGTACAGTACAGTACAGTACAGTACAGTACAGTACAGTACAGTACAGTACAGTACAGTACAGTACAGTACAGTACAGTACGATACAGTACAGTACAGTATAGTATAGTACAGTACAGTATAGTACTGTACTGTACAGTGCTGTACTGTACAGTACAGTACAATACAGTACGGTACAGTACAGTACAGTACAGTACAGTACAGTACAGTACAGTACAGTACAGTACAGTACAGTATAGTATAGTACAGTACAGTATAGTACTGTACTGTACAGTGCTGTACTGTACAGTACAGTACAATACAGTACGGTACAGTACAGTACAGTACAGTATAGTACTGTACAGTACAGTACATTACATTACAGTACAGTACAGTACGATACAGTACAGTACAGTACAGTACATTACATTAAAGTACAGTAAAGCACAGTACAGTACAATACAGTACAGTGCAGTACAGTACAGTACAGCACAGTATAATACAGTACAGTACAGTACTGTACAGTACAGTACATTACAGTACAGTACAGTACAATACAGTACAGTACAGTACTGTACAGTACAGTACAGTACAGCACAGCACAGTACAGTACAGTACAGTGCAGTACAGTACAGTACTGTACAGTACAGTACAGCACAGTACAGTACAGTACAGTACAGTACTGTACAGTACAGTACTGTACAGTACAGTACAGCACAGTACAGTACAGTGCAGTACAGTACAGTACAGTACTGTACAGTGCAGTACAATGCAGTACAGCACAGTACAGTACAGTACAGTGCAGTACAATGCAGTACAGCACAGTACAGTACAGTACAGCACAGTACAGTACAGTACATTACAGTACAGAACAGTGCAGTACAGCACAGTACAGTACTGTACAGTGCAGTACATTACAGTACAGTACAGTACAGTACAGTACTGTACAGTACAGTACAGTACAGTACAGTACAGTACAGTACAGTACAGTACAGTACAGTACAGTACAGTACAGTACAGTACAGTACAGCACAGTATAGTACAGCACAGTACAGTCCTGTACAGTACAGTACAGTACAGCACAGTACAGTACAGCACAGTACAGTGCAGTACAGTACAGTACAGTACAGTACTGTACAGTGCAGTACATTACAGTACAGTACACTACAGCACAGTACTGTACAGTACAGTACAGTGCAGTACAGCACAGTACAGTACAGTACTGTACAGTGCAGTACATTACAGTACAGTACAGTACAGTACTGTACAGTACAGTACAGCACAGTACAGTACAGTACAGTACAGTGCAGTACAATGCAGTACAGCACAATACAGTACAGTACAGTACAGTACAGTGCAGTACAATGCAGTACAGCACAGTACAGTACAGTACAGTACAGTACAGTACAATACAGTGCAGTACATTACAGTACAGTACAGTACAGTACAGTACTGTACAGTACAGTACAGCACAGTACAGTACAGTACAGTACAGTGCAGTACAATGCAGTACAGCACACTAGAGTACAGTACAGTACAGTACAGTACAGCACAGTACAGTACAGTACAGTACAGTGCAGTACAATGCAGTACATCACAGTACAGTACAGTACAGTACAGTACAGTGCAGTGCAGTACAATGCAGTACAGCACAGTACAGTACAGTACAGTACAGTACAGTACAGCACAGTACAGTACAGTACAGTACAGTGCAGTACAATGCAGTACATCACAGTACAGTACAGTACAGTACAGTGCAGTACAATGCAGTACATCACAGTACAGTACAGTACAGTACAGTACAGTGCAGTACAATGCAGTACAGCACAGTACAGTACAGTACAGTACAGTACAGTACAGTACAGTACAGTACTGTACAGTACAGTACTGTACAGTACAGTACTGTACAGTGCAGTACAGTACAGTACAGTACAGTACAGTACAGTACAGTGCAGTACAATGCAGTACAGCACAGTACAGTACAGTACAGTGCAGTACAGTACAGTACAGTACAGTACAGTACAATGCAGTACAGTACAGTGCAGTACAGTACAGTACAGTGCAGTACAGTACAGTACAGTGCAGTACAGTACAGTACAGTGCAGTACAGTACAGTACAGTATAGTACAGTACAGTACAGTACAGTGCAGTACAGTACAGTACAGTACAGTACAGTACAGTGCAGTACAGTACAGCACAGTACAGTACAGTACAGTGCAGTACAGTACAGTACAGTACAGTACAGTACAGTGCAGTACAGTACAGTACAGTACAGTACAGTACAGTACAGTCTAGTACAGTACAGTACAGTGGTGTTATGTAAGTTCAGTTTTGAGGGGAAGATTGATTTGGTACTCGTTGGTCAAGTCTGCCACATTCTCCATTTTCTCCTGATGTTTTACTTGGGTCTTCTAGAGAATCGTATGAGGTCAGAGGTCAAGGATGCTTTCTGTCTCTCTCTACCATGGATGACGTCACGGGCGTAACTTGGGTAATGT
>NC_092225.1:46736978-46769478 GCF_036320965.1 Panulirus ornatus | reverse complement strand
CCAAATCCACTCCCAGATATCTAAAACACCTCACTTACTCCAGTTTTTCTCTATTCAAACTTACCTTCCACTTTACTTGTCCTTCAACTCTACTGAACCTAAAACCTTGCTCTTATTTACATTTACTCTCAGCTCTTTTCTTTTGCACACTTTGCCAAACTCAGTCACCAACTTCTGCAGTTTCTCACCCGAATCAGCCACCAGCGCTGTATCATCAGCGAACATCGCCTGACTCACTTTTCAAGACCTCTCATTCACAACAGA
This sequence comes from Panulirus ornatus, assembly GCF_036320965.1. Taxonomy (NCBI): domain Eukaryota; kingdom Metazoa; phylum Arthropoda; class Malacostraca; order Decapoda; family Palinuridae; genus Panulirus; species Panulirus ornatus. Next base: position 46,769,214 of record NC_092225.1, on the reverse strand, counting down.
CAGCACACTTGCCCCTCTCTACAAAACTCTTGCATTCACCTCCCTACCAACCCCATCAATAAACAAATTAAACAACCACGGAGACATCATGCACCCCTGCCGCAAACCTACATTCACTGAGAACCAATCACTTTCCTCTCTTCCTACTTGCACACATGCTGTACATCCTCGATAAAAACTTTTCACTGCTTGTAGCAACTTACCTCCCACACCATATACTCTTAATACCTTCCACAAAGCATCTCTATCAACTCTATCATATGCTTTCTCCAGATCCATAACTGCTACATACAAATCCATCTGCTTCTCCAAGTATTTCTCACATACATTTTTCAAAGCAAACACCTGATCCACACATTCTGAACCACTCTGCTTCTTCCAAATCTGGTGCTCTGTACATGCCTTGACCCTCTCGATCAACACCCTCCCATATAATTTCCCAGGAATACCCAACAAACTTATACCTCTGTAATTTGAACACTCACCTTTATCCCCTTTGCCTTTGCACAATGGCACTATACATGCATTCCACCAAACCTCAGGCACTTCACTATGAACCATACATATATTGAATATCCTCACCAACCCACTTTTTTAATGAATTCCACTGCAATACCATCTAGACCCGCCGCCTTGCCGGCTTTCATCTTCAGCACAGCTTTCACTACTTCTTCTCTTTTTACCAAATCATTTCCCTTGACCCTCTCACTTCGCACACCACCTCAACCAAAACACCCTACATCTGCCACTCTATCATCAAATACATTCAACAAACCTTCAAAATACTCACTCCATCTCCCTCTCACTTCACCTCTACTTGTTATTACCTCCCCATTTGCACCCTTCACCGATGTTCCCATTTGCTCTCTTGTCTTACGCACTTAACGTATCTCCTTCCAATACATATTCTTTTATTTTCCCTGAGATTTGATGATACTCTCTCACCCCAACTCTCATTTGCCCTCCTTTTCACCTCTTGCACCTCTCTCTTGACCTCTTGCCGCTCTCTTTTATACATCTCCCAGTCACTTGCACTATTTCCCTGCAATAATCGTCCAAATTCCTCTCTCTTCTCTTCCACTAACAATCTTACTTCCTCATCCCACCACTCACCACCCTTTCTAACCTGCCCACCTCCTACCTTCCTCATGCCATAGGCATCTTTTGCGCAAGCCATCACTGCTTCCCTAAATACATCCCATTTCAACGTCCCCTCCTCTGCTCTCTCAACCACACTCTTTTTATTACCACACATCTCTCTAACACTTTCATTGCTTACTGGATCAAACCACCTCATACCACATATAGCCACTAAACATATCATTTCTATCACATCCACCCTCTTCCATGCAACCCCTTCTATAGCTCATGCCTCACAACCATAAAACATTCTTGGAACCACTATTCCTTTAAACATACCAATTCTTGCTCTCTGAGATAACGTTCTCACCTTCCACATATTCTTCAACGCTCCCAGAACCTTCGCTCCCTTCCCCACCCTGTAACTCACTTCCGCTTCCATGGTTCCATCCGCAGCTAAGTCCACTCCCAGATGCCTAAAACACTTCACTTCTCCCAATTTTTCTCCATTCAAACTTACCTCCCAGTTAACTTGTCCCTCAACCCTCTTACTCAAATTTACTTTCAGCTTCCTTCCTTCACACACTTCACCAAACTCACTCACCAATCTTATCATTATCATTATTATCATTATTACTATTGTTATTACTATCATTATCATTATCATTATTATTATTATTATTATTATTATTATTATTATTATTATTATTATTATTATTATTATTATTATAATCATTATTATCATTATCATTATTATTATTATCTTTATCATTATTATTATCATTATCATTGTTATCGTTATCATTATTATGATTACCATTATTATCATTGCTATTATTATTATTATCACTATCATCATTATTATTATTATCATTATCATTGTTATTATTATTATCATTATTATTATTATTATTATTATTATTATTATTATTATTATTATTATTATTATTATTATCTTATTATTGTCATTATTATCATTATTATTGTTATTATTATTATTATTATTATTATTATTATTATTATTATTATTATTATTATTATTATTATTATTATATCATTATTATTATTATTATCATTATTATTATTATTATTATTATTATTATTATTATTAGTATTATTATTATTATCATTATTATCATTATTATTGTTATCATTATCATTATCATTTTTGTAGATGTGGAAAGGGAGCTGTGGTTTCAATGCATTATACATGACGGCTAGAGACAGAGTGTGATTGAATGTAGCCTTTGTTGTCCTTTCATAGCGCTACCTCGCATGCGCGCGTGGGAGGGGGTGCCATTTTATGTGTGGCGGGGTGGCGACGAGAATGGCTGAAGGCAGCAAGTATGAGCATATACATATGTATAAATGTATATGTCTGTGTATGTATATGTATGTATATGTTGAAATGTTTAGGTATGTATATGTGCGTGTGTGGGCGTGTGTGTAGATACATGTGTATGTGGTTGGGTTGGGCCATTTTTTCGTCTGTTTCCTTGCGCTACCTCGCTAACGCGGGAGACAGCAACAAAGTGTAATAAAAGAATTATTACTATTGTCATCTTTATTGCTATTATCATCATTCTTATTATTCTTATTATTATCATTATCATCATTATTATCATTATCATCATCATAGTAAGCAGGAAAAGGATTATTTCCTATGGAGTAAGAAGTTATACTTTGATGAGACAACCTCGTCAACGCGGCGCAACCTCAAACAGACGGAGCCCACAACTGCCCCAACTCAACCCTCCACCCACCCCCACCCCCATCCCCCACCCCCCTCCCCCCCACCCCTACCCCTAGCATCGAACCTTCCAGAAACAACAGCAATTCAAAAATGGAATACCTTTAACGTCAGGGATCTTATTATTAGTCAGAGTTTTGAGAATTGTTTTGGTACAAATCTGCCGACAAGGAAATCTTCAGCCATGTCAATGTGGTATCTGCTTTCTGTAAGTTCTTGTCACTATTTGCAGCTGTTGAATCTTCAGTTAATATGAAGAACTTGTTTTATGCTGTGAAGATGTTCAGTATTTTGAAAATATTGTAGGAACCCCACGAACTTCCATCATTAAGAGAAAAGCCATTTTTGATGGTCTTTCTTCGTGATGCTTCTTAGTTTAGTGCCGGAATGAGTTTTGTTCCTCTTGATTGTATTTGTTTTATACGTGGAGTGGGGTTGTGACGCCTTATGTGGTTGTGACACTTGAGTAGGGTTGTGACGCGTTATGTGGCCGTGACAGTGGAGTGGGGTTGTGACGCGTTATGTGGCTGTGACAGTGGAGTGGGGTTGTGACGCCTTATGTGGTTGTGACACTTGAGTAGGGTTGTGACGCGTTATGTGGCCGTGGCAGCGGAGTGGGGTTGTGACGCGTTATGTGGCCGTGGCAGTGGAGTGGGGTAGTGACGCGTTATGTGGTTGTGACAATGGAGTATTGTGGCGCGTTATGTGGTTGTGACAATGGAGTATTGTGGCGCGTTATGTGGTTGTGACGCATTATGTGGTTGTGAGAATGGAGTGGTTGGAGAAGCGTGGGGTGACTGTGATAAAAATATGGGAAATTATGAATTCTTAGAAGTAAACACCTAAGGAATACTGTGTGATCAGTCCTATCCTGAAGACGCGAGGACACCAGTGCAGTCGGAGGTGATCTTTGTGATGTGTGGAGACCACTTTTCTCCCCTCAAGGTCGACCTTTATCCTCGATGGTTCGGCTTTTGAGTATGACGATACAATTTATGGGTATGACCTTCAAGATCCAGGTCAACGGCCAGGTTATCATTACCCAGAGGTTATACCGTCGTGCTCGGAAGGGGGTCAAGTTTCGAGTCTATGTATAGAGACAAAACAAAGGCTGAGGCAGTCCATGAGAACCCTGCAGATTTATCGCCGGGCTGTAGCCTGTGACGATGAGTTACTGAAACATTCAACACAGAATACGTCAGCCATATTATGCAAATTGTTCAAGGGGCCTCACTGTTACCTGATCTCTCCCCTATTGTGAGCCAGTTGACTTGGCTCACCATACGTAGGGTGGCAACAAGGGTATTGGCAATAGATTCCTCCTCCCCTTCCCCCATGATAGATCAGGTGGTCAGATAAAGTAAAGCGAATTTTTGTGGCAATTTTCTGGTGTTAGAATTGATATTAGTTGGGAGAGCTAGTGTCGGGTGCTGAGCGTGTGTTGGAGTTTGGTGGGGATTGTGGGTTTGATGGAGGGGTTTGGTGGCTGAGCGTTAAGAGCTACCATTGGAAATATGAACGTCAGAGGAAGGGGAGTGATTACTGACTGGTTGGTTAGAATCGTGAGACATGGAAATGATAATGTAATGAGATCCCACAGCCCAGATGACACCCCACGACATTCCAGAGAAGTTACAATGGCTCGCTGACACCCCTGTGTAGTCACACAGACCTTACTGATACCCCTGGGTAGTCACACAGACCTTACTTATACCCCTGGGTAGTCACACAGACCTTACTGATACCCCTGGGTAGTCACACGGCTATGACAATACCACCTGAGAAGTTACACAGCCTCTATAACCCTTCTTGGTAGTCACACCCTGGGTAGTAACACTTTTCCCGATGTTACCCCTGGATGGTAACGCATTCCCGATGTTGCCCTGGGTGGTAATGCATTCCCGATGTTACCCCTGGGTGGTAACGCATTTCCGATGTTACCCCTAGGTGGTAACGCATTTCCGATGTTACCCCTGGGTATTTACGCAGCCCTGATGACATCCTCATCAAAGCACACTACACTATCAGTACCCCTGATGCCATACTGCACCCCGTCCACTCTTGCTAACCCGTCAAAGCTTCCATTACGCTTCCAGGTCGCCCTATAACACGGGGAAGTTCACTGAGGTCGAACTTGCCTTTTCTTTAAATTAGGAGGATAAGAAATGTGGCTGAAAGACATGGGGAAGACAGAAGGCAGCAAGAGAGAGCTAAGGAAAACATATTTCTACACTTAAGAAGAGTGTGTGGTGTGTCCCCAGGACTGGTTTGGTTATGAGGTTGAGAAACACGTCCTTTACTGGGATGCTCTGCTCAGCCTCAGTAACACATCTAACATGTCAGTCACGAGCGTTCAGTAATGAAATACTTCACTGCCAGAACCTTATTAAACATGTAAAAACAACACACAATGTGGCGATCACAATGTAGGGCACTTATTCTTCAGAAATCTAGAACATATCATCACATCATTGACATAGTCTTATGATAAGAAAACATGTATCTGTGTGGCAGATAGTGCGTATGTTCCAGCTTTGATCACTGCCTCTTGAGATGTACGCAGAAACGCGGGCACATGATGGGTGACAGGTGAGTGTTGTACTTGAGAGAGAGAGAGAGAGAGAGAGAGAGAGAGAGAGAGAGAGAGAGAGAGAGAGAGAGAGAGAGAGAGAGAGAGAGAGAGCAGCTTCTTCCCTCATCCGCCCAACATCCATAGTAAGTGTTTACAACTCTTACAACATCCCCAGCAACTGACAACATCCCTAACTAGCAGCAGGTAGAGACAGTTGGTGTGTACAAGTGGAGGCAGCACCAGGTGCAGACAGTTGGTGTGAACAGGGGGAGGCAACAGCAGTTGGAAACAGTTGGTGTACAGGGGTAGAGAGAGGCAGCAAGTGAGAGATGACGGAGAGAGGAGAGAGAAGGGTCTGCCCAGGCTGCTAGCGTGAGGTGGCCGAGTAAACCAGCCTTGGCTACCGCTCTTGAGGACCGCTATCGCTAAGGGCTTCAGACACGAGGCCGGGCTCTCCTCCAAACAAAGACAGTTCGCACACTTTCTGTGGATATTTTTTGGGGAGAGATATGGAGCTTCGTACACACCCCGCACGTCCGTCTGAGGAGAGAGAAAGGTTCAGAGTCAAGTTTCTGGCCTCTCGAGAGAATGAAGGGTCCGTCTCATGTTTCAGGGCAAGGGTCTGCCGTGAGTCTAACACACACAGGTGGGTGAAGCCGTCATCTTAGATTCAAGGAAGAGAATTGAGAGTAATGGAATATTGCTGATATTCCTCCAGACACAAGGTGGAAAAAGGAAAAAGACATATTCAGTACCAATTTATTATGAGAGGATTTGTTTCATCTACCATTTTCAGCGTCTCCCTCAGCTTGAAGTAACCAAGTCTTGCAGGATGACAGAAGCCGTCAGGCAAAGCGTGTCCTGAATCCTGCAGGATTTAGAATTGTAGGATTACGAATGTTGGCCGATTATGATCAGTTAAGTCCTTTCGCAGTCCTGCACTCGACCGCTGCCTGACAGAGCTGCGTTTCCGTCAACCGTAACCTCTTGCTCAGAGAACCGCTGGGGTCCGCTTTACTGTCCGTTCCGTCTCTCATATCCAGACTGGAACATTAAGCACAATACTTGAGCGCCAACCTGAGCCGGAGCGGCTGACTGGTAACGTAAAGCGTTTAAAATCCTTTCACATGTTGAAGAGCTGACAAAACGCATTCTCACCAGAAGACGAAAGGTAAGCGCATTCCAAGTCGCCCCAAACCCGCAGTATTATGCGGCTTTTACAGCCAAAGTCCCTGAAAGAACCGCTCAGCCCAACCGTCTGAAAAGTCTTCACATAAGCCTTTCAGGTACTTCTTAAAATTCGGCAGAAAGACAGGTTCCAAGTAGGACCAAGATAAGTAGTGATGGTCGAAGGTAACACTACTGGTGTTGATCGCCAAGTATCATATACGATTTAGAATTCAGCATCCATGATCTTGAAATATACAATATGGCGAGATGAAAAAATTATGGTGAGTCAAACTGGCCATGATTGACAGCGGCATCCGACCTTAACTTAACCTCTGTCGTACGAGGCGTCCACCGAGACCCATGGCTAAAATGCTGTGGGAAGGACAGGAAGAAATGTACAGATGAAATGCTCGGGGTCGATCCCGGAGATAAAATGCTTAGGTGAAGCAGAGAATAAATGCAGAGATTAAATGTTGTATGAACGAAGATGAAAATTCTGAGGTTAAAAGCTTCGAATGAGTGATTCGTTGGAGTGTTCGTGCGGTCAGGGGAATGGAGGCTGATGTTTTGAATGCTGGCTTGATGATGAACCTGATTGGAAAATAGTAAAATGTTAAGCCAATGTATACTGACCTTGAAATGTTAGACCAAGACTGAGGTACGTAGATATTCGAGATGAGATTAACTTGTTCCTGATTTATAATGATGAATTGATGTGCCAGTCTGTGTGTGTGTGTGTGTGTGTGTGTGTGTGTGTGTGTATGTGTGTGTGTGTGTGTCGATGGGATAAGTAGCCCAAGAATGCCAGTATCTAGTACCTAAAGTCGTAATGGAGTCTGCGTCGTATTTTAGCGCAGTTTGTAGTGCTGATTTTGCGCGTGTGGTTTACTAGTGTGCGTTTGTGGTATCCACCCTTCGCTTCACACTGGTTTACACTAGTGGTGTTAGGGACACATATGATGTGCTGGGCCGCTACAGAAACCTGTTTTATTATACTTTTTTGTATTTTTGTGTTTACATTACTCCGTGACCGAGTCATGAATGGTAGGTGTTGAATCCAAGTCAAAACTGTTCCAGTATTCCTGATGATATCTAGCAAACTACGTGAGATAAACTTTGACTATTTGGGTCAATAAGAGGCGGGCTTCTCTGTGATATTTTGTTATATGTATACGAGAAAGTATCTGTTGACAGTGACCCAAGACATAATATTATACGTTAAGATTTCTTTAAAAGACTTCCAGTGGTTATTTGTGATTAAGGGGGCCAATTGATCTTGACTGGATTAGTGGATATTGTGTTCTTAAGGCTGGTTAACGTATAATATACGATGCAATCATTCTTTTTTTGTATTTCCCGTTTCCCGCGTTATGTAGGTAGCGCCAGAAGCAGACGAAGAATGGCTGTTGGAGGTTTGTATGTTCTATGGAAGTGCGCGTTCATATGCACTTTGTTCGTATTCATATACTCCGCGTTGTACAGTTAGGTTCGGTAAAATGCTATCTGGTGGCTACGTGCGCCTGTTGGGAAATGACCGGTGTAGACCCCGTTGCTCACCAACGTGAGACGAAGGGTATTCGAGTACATAGTATTCGAATAGTCATTTCCCTAATAGGGGCGATCATAGGCTAGCGGTAGCGCTCCCGCCTGTCGCAGAGGGGTCCCGGGTTCGATCTTGGCTGTCGGAGGTTTGTATGTTCTATGAAGGTGCGCGTTCATATGCACTTTGTTTGTATTCATATACCTCCGCGTTGTACAGTTAGGTTCGGTAAAATGCTATCTGCTGGCTGTGTGAGCCTGATGGGAAGTGACCGGTGTAGACCCCGTTGTTTACTAACGTGAGACGAAGGATATTAGGGGTGATCGTAGCCTAGCGGTAGCACTCCCGCCTGTTGTACAGAGGTTCCGGGTTCTATCCTGGCTGTTTGAGGTTTTATGTTTCATATATATATATATATATATATATATATATATATATATATATATATATATATATATATATATATATATATATATATATATATATATATATATATATATATATATATATATATATATATATATATATATATATATATATATATATACCCCTCATTCCTCACCCACTCCACTCTTACCTTTTGCCAATTTCTCCTGGGATTTTTTTTACTCACGTCTCTCTTCCAGTCTCTCTCACTTTCACCACCCTTCTTACTTATGTCGTTTCTTCTTTACCGAAAATCCCCGCAAATCTTCATCTTTGCAATGCAATAATACAGGGGAAAATCATTAATCCATTTGTCTATATGTTCTATACTTTCTTGAATTTAAAGCATCTGTTTTCGAGGAAATAAGATCAGAGTATCAATATGCATATCATTATGTTGAATGTGCGCTTATGATCCTCGTCTCATAGGGATCTGGACGATATACGAAATATGATCAGGAAGTTTATATCAGTACCAGCGGAAAACGTAAAGAGGTTCTCACAACCCAGACGGCTTCTAACACCACCACACATGTGACGTTATCTCCAGGATGTGTCCGCCTTAAGGCTGGGCGAAATTCTTGTCTTTTGACATCGACTGTTCAAATACAGATTTTCCAACTGTATTCATGAGTCGGGAACTTATACGTGAAGTGATAGAGGGTCGCCCAGTGCCGTGTGTTACTCAAAGAAGCTTTCTTGTCATGCTAATTCTTTTCTGTTATTCTGTTCGAGCATTTTATGGACACGATGAAAACAATGTTCTTTGTGCATATTCTTTCGGCTGTACGTATATATACTTCAATACCATTAACAGAATTTCATTCAGTATTAGTATTAACCTTTCAGTATAACGACTAATTCTTTGCATACAATAACGTAGCCCCTAAGATGAGTTAGCTTCTTGCGTGTGACACGAATCAACTCCTTGGGTAATTATCAGGTCGTTCCTCTGGCGTCTTATATCTTCTGTGATAGTGAGGAATGACAGATAAATACGGAAGGCAATGTAGCCCAGGGCAAGCCTTCTGCAAGGTGGTGTAGGATTAGACAAAGGGTGAGACTGAGTTGAGGTATGATGAGTTGAAGGTAGTAGGGTTCCTGTAGCGGTGACAGGGGATTTGTAAGGTGTACTGGGTTGCGTATATGCCAGGTCTTGTGGAGTGTCGGCTGAAGGGCATAAGTTTTGCCGAGGCCATGTGTTAAGGGTTACAGTGGCGTAGACCCATAGTTTAGGGAAACTGCAGGAGACAGGCTCTGGCGATGTCCTATTGGAGCAGGAGCACGGGTAACCTGGGGGCTATTGTTGAAGGGGGCCTTCGAACATAGATGGACATCCCGTTGTGAAGTTCAGGATCATCTACCAGCTGGGGGGTCATCTACCTGCTGGGAGTCATCTACCTGCTGGGGGTCATCTACCTGCTTGGAGTCATCTACCTGCTTTGGGTCATCTACCTGCGCGGAGTCATTTACCTGCTTGGATACCTAGCCAATATGCCTATGAAGTGAAGGGTCACACTACATCACACGAGATTAATGTCATCAGGTGCTTGATGTCTGAGGCTGGCCGTGAGAGCAGTTTCATCAGAACGTCGACTGGCCGCTTTAAGAGTGTAATAAGGACAATGTGGAGTAACGTGGGAAAATAACACTGCAAGTGTGGCCACTCACTTGATTGTACATTATTCCCATTGCAACAGGACGACTGAAACCTTCGAGCACAGTGACTCAACCTGTAGGGCGTGTGACCTAAGTTTTTGTACTTGAGTCGTCGAATTGAAAAGGCTAAGACATTGTATTCAAGTGGATAAGCAGCCTCACTCGAGGGATCACGTATGTTAACGTACTTAAGGAATTAAGTCATCCTTCTCGTACGATTAAGTCACCGAAACTTAAAGGGTTAGAATCCTAGTACTCAAAGGTATTCAAGTCGTCATACTCAGGTGAAGTTATCATTCTCAAGTGGGATGAGGCATCCCACTGAAGGGGTTTTATGTCATTGTGATGAACTGGTCAACTCGACTTTCAAAATGGCATAAGTCACCAATGCACTCACGAGGTTAAGTGGTCGTACCGAAGGGGGTAAAGTTGCTGTGCATAAAAGTGTTATATTATTTGAGTTATTAAATCGTTGTACTCAGGTGCTTCAGTCGTCGCTCCCAGGGGCTCAGCTGGTGCTCCCAGGGGTTCAGTCGTCGCTCTCAGGGGTTCAGTTGTCGCTCCCGGGGGTTCAGTTGTTGCTCCCAGGGGCTCAGCTGGTGCTCCCAGGGGTTCAGTTGTCGCTCCCGGGGGTTCAGTTGTTGCTCCCGGGGGTTCTGTTGTTGCTCCCAGGGGTTCAGTTGTCGCTCCCGGGGGTTCAGTTGTTGCTCCCGGGGGTTCAGTTGTCGCACCCGGGGGTTCAGTTGTTGCTCCCAGGGGTTCAGTTGTCGCTCCCGGGGGTTCAGTTGTTGCTCCCGGGGGTTCAGTTGTCGCTCCCGGGGGTTCAGTTGTTGCTCCCAGGGGTTCAGTTGTCGCTCCCGGGGGTTCAGTTGTTGCTCCCAGGGGTTCAGTTGTTGCTCCCAGGGGTTCAGTTCTTAATCCCAGGGGTTCAGTCGTCGCTCTCAGGGGTTCAGTTGTCGCTCCCGGGGGTTCAGTTGTCGCTCCCAGGGGTTCAGTTGTTGCTCCCAGGGGTTCAGTTGTCGCTCCCAGGGGCTCAGTTGTTGCTCCCAGGGGTTCAGTTGTTGCTCCCAGGGGTTCAGTTGTTGCTCCCAGGGGCTCAGTTGTTGCTCCCAGAGGCTCAGTTGTTGCTCCTAGGGGCTCAGTCGTCGCTCTCAGGGGTTCAGACGTCGCTCCCAGGGGTTCAGACGTCGCTCCCAGGGGTTCAGACGTCGCTACCAGGGGTTCAGTTGTCGCTCTCAGGGGTTCAGACGTCGCTCCCAGGGGTTCAGACGTCGCTCCCAGGGGTTCAGACGTTGCTCCCAGGGGTTCAGAAGTCGCTCCCAGGGGTTCAGAAGTCGCTCCCAGGGGTTCAGTCGTCGCTCCCAGGGGTTCAGTCGTCGCTCCCAGGGGTTCAGTCGTCGATCCCAGGGATTCTGTCGTCGTCATTAAGGCGTTGAGTCGACATACATCAAAAGTCGTCCTCACGCGGTTAAGCAGTCGTGTTCAAGGGACTAAGCTCTGCCCCTTGAGCCAGGGTAACCTATAGGGTTACTGGTAATCTGACGGATACCACTTTGACCCCAGAACCGAAAATACAAGGTCAAAGGTCGGAGATGTTTCCCGAGCCCCTCCCTACCTACGAAGAACTGACGTGTTGACGTGTTAGTGTTGAGTTATTAGCTTGACATGAGTGTATACATGATCATGTTAATCTATCTCTATAACTAGTACATAACTGAGTTGTATTGAAAGAAACCGTTTGTAATGATAACAACACAATGTTCTGGAATGATAACAACACACAATGTTCTGGAATGATAACAACACAATGTTCTGGAATGATAACAACACACAATGTTCTGGAATGATAACAACACAATGTTTTGGAATGATAACAACACAATGTTCTGGAATGATAACAACACAATGTTCTGGAATGATAACAACACAATGTTCTGGAATGATAACAACACAATGTTCTGGAATGATAACAACACACAATGTTCTGGAATGATAACAACACAATGTTCTGGAATGATAACAACACAATGTTCTGGAATGATAACAACACAATGTTCTGGAATGATAACTACACAATGTTCTGGAATGATAACAACACACAATGTTCTGGAATAATAACAACACAATGTTCTGGAATGATAACAACACAATGTTCTGGAATGATAACAACACAATGTTTTGGAATGATAACAACACAATGTTCTGGAATGATAACAACACAATGTTCTGGAATGATAACAACACAATGTTCTGGAATGATAACAACACAATGTTCTGGAATGATAACAACACACAATGTTCTGGAATGATAACAACACACAATGTTCTGGAATGATAACAACACAATGTTCTGGAATGATAACAACACAATGTTCTGGAATGATAACAACACACAATGTTCTGGAATGATAACAACACACAATGTTCTGGAATGATAACAACACACAATGTTCTGGAATGATAACAACACACAATGTTCTGGAATGATAACAACACAATGTTCTGGAATGATAACAACACAATGTTCTGGAATGATAACAACACAATGTTCTGGAATGATAACAACGCACAATGTTCTGGAATGATAACAACACAATGTTCTGGAATGATAACAACACACAATGTTCTGGAATGATAACAACACAATGTTCTGGAATGATAACAACACAATGTTCTGGAATGATAACAACACACAATGTTCTGGAATGATAACAACACAATGTTCTGGAATGATAACAACACAATGTTCTGGAATGATAACAACACAATGTTCTGGAATGATAACAACACAATGTTCTGGAATGATAACAACGCACAATGTTCTGGAGTAATAACAACACGAGATGTTGTGGAATGAGAAACAGTCGATACTTTCACTTGCTTGTGTTGAGTATTTGTGATAATGTATGAAACTCACACCTGCAGTACCCGCACGACCCACACCCAGAGAACCCGCACGAACCGCATCCGCAGGACCTGCACCCGCAATACCCGCACGACCCAAACCCACAGAACCCGCACAAACCGCACCCGCAGAACCCGCACGACCCGCACCCGCAGTACCTGCACGACCCACACCAAGAAAACCCGCACAAACCGCATCCGCAGAGCCCGCACGAGCCGCACCCGCACTATCCGCAAGACCCACACCCACAGAACCCGCACAAACCGCATACGCAGAACTCTCACGAACCGCACCCGCAGAACCCGCACGACCCACACCAACAGAACCAGCACAACCCGCACCCGCAGAACCCGCACGACCTGCACCCGCAGTACCCTCACGACCCGCACCCACAGAAGCCACAGGACCCAAAGCCAAAGAACTTGCAAGACCAGTACCCGCAGAACCCGCCACCCGCACCCGCGCGACAAGAAGAGCCAGCACCCATGGACCCACATCGGATACGCACGCCTTGCATACAGACTCTGCATCTACAGCACCACAGAAACACACACAGTACCCACACTACCACAGTAGCACACACAATACCCACACTACCACAGTAACACAAACAGTACCCACACTACCATGGTAGCACACACAGTACCCACACTACCGTGGTAACACACACAGTACCCACACTACCACAGTAACACAAACCGTACCCACACTACCACAGTAGCACACAGAGTACCCACACTACCACAGTAGCACACACAGTACCCATACTACCACAATAGCACACACAGTACCCACACTACCACAGTAACACAAATAGTACCCACACTACCACAGTAGCACACACACTACCCACACCACCACAGTAACAAACACAGAACCCACACTACCACAGTAGCACACATAGTACCCACACTACCACAGTAACGCAAACAGCGCCCACACTACCACAGTAGCACACACAGTACCCAAACTACCACAGTAACACTCACAGTACCATCACTACCACAGTAACACACAGTATCCACACTACCACAGTAACACACACAGTATCCACACTACCATAGTAACACACACAGTACCCACACTACCACAGTAACACAAACAGTACCCACACTACCACAGTAGCACACACGATACCCACACTACCACAGTAGCACACACAATATTCACACTACCACAGTAACACAAACAGTACCCACACTACCACAGTAGCACACATAGTACCCACACTACCACAGTAACACAAACAGTACCCTCAATACCACAGTAGCACACACAGTACCCACACTACCACAGTAACATACTACCACAGTAACACACACAGTACCCACACTACCACATTAACACGAACAGTGCCCACACTACCACAGTAACACACACAGTACTCACACCACCACAGTAACACTCACAGTACCCACACTACCACAGTAACACACACAGTACCCACACTAACACAGTAACACAAATAGTACCCACACTACCACAGTAGCACACACACTACCCACACCACCACAGTAACAAACACAGAACCCACACTACCACAGTAGCACACACAGTACCCACACTACCACAGCAACACAAACAGCGCCCACACTACCACAGTAGCACACACAGTACCCAAACTACCACAGTAACACTCACAGTACCATCACTACCACAGTAACACACACAGTATCCACACTACCACAGTAACAAAGACAGTATCCACACTACCATAGTAACACACACAATACCCACACTACCACAGTAACACAAACAGTACCCACACTACCACAGTAGCACACACGATACCCACACTACCACAGTAGCACACACAATATTCACACTACCACAGTAACACAAACAGTACCCACACTACCACAGTAGCACACATAGTACCCACACTACCACAGTAACACAAACAGTACCCTCAATACCACAGTAGCACACACAGTACTCACACTACCACAGTAACATACTACCACAGTAACACACACAGTACCCACACTACCACATTAACACGAACAGTGCCCACACTACCACAGTAACACACACAGTACTCACACCACCACAGTAACACTCACAGTACCCGCACTGCCACAGTAACACACACAGTATCCACACTACCACAGTAACACACACAGTACCCACACCACAACAGTAACATACACAGTACCCACACTACCACAGTAGCACACACAGTATCCACACTACCACAGTAACACACACAGTACCCACACCACAACAGTAACATACACAGTACCCACACTACCACAGTAGCACACACAGTACCCACACTACCACAGTAGCACACACAGTATCCACACTACCACAGTAACATACCACCAGATTAACACACACTCTGTACCCCCACTACCACAGTAACACAAACAATATCCACACTACCACAGTAACACGCACAGTACCCACACGACCACAGTACCCACACTATCACAGTAACGTACCACAACAGTATTACCCACAGTACCCACACTACCACAGTAACACACACAATACCTACACTACCACAGTAACACACACACACAGTATCCACATTTTCACAGGACCACACACAGTATCCACACTATCACAGTAACACAAAGAGTAACACACACAGTACCCACACTACCACAGTAACACACACACACACACACACACACACACACACACACACACACCACACACACACACACTACACTCACACAGTAACACCACCACAGTAACACACACAGTACCCACACTACCACAGTAACATACCACCACAGTAACACACCCAGTATCCACACTGCCACAGTAACATACCACCACAGTAACACACACAGTAGCCACACTACCACAGTAACATACCACCACAGTAACACACACACACACACACACACACAACACACACACAACATACACCACACACCACACACACACAACACACACACACACACACAACACTACACACACACACACACACACACACACCACACACACCACCAACACACACACAACACACACACACAACACACACACACACCACACACACCACACACACCAACCACACACACAACAACAAACACACACACAACACCACACACACACACACACACACACACCACACAACCCCACACACCCACACCACACACAACAAAACACCCAACACACAACACAAACCACAAACAACACACACACACACACACACACAACACACACACACACACAACACACACACACACAACACAACCACCACACACACACACACACACACACAACACACACACACCCACACGTACACCCACACCACACAACCCACCAACACACACAACCAACACACACACACACCACACACACTCACACACAACACACACACACACACACACACACACAACACACCACACAACACACACACACACAACACCACACCACACACACACACACACCACAACACACCAACACACACACACACACACCACCACACACACACCACACCACACACAACACACACACACAACACACACAACACACACAACACCACAACACACCACAACACACACACACACACACAACCACCACATTAACACACACACAGTACCCACACTAACACTGTAACATACCACCACAGTAACACACACAGTACCCACACTACCATAGTAACACCACCACAGTAACACACACAGTACCCACACTACCACAGCAATATACCACCATGGTAACACACACAGTATCCACACTACCACAGTAACATACCACCAAAATAACACACACAGAGGACCCACACTACCACAGTAACATACACAGTACCCACACTACCACTGTAAGACCACCACAGTAACACACACATCACCCACACTACCACAGTAACACGCACACACAGTACCCACACTACCATAGTAACACACCACTTCAGTAACAACACCACAGTAACACGCATAGTATCCACATTAGCACAGTAACATACCACCACAGTAACACACACACAGTACCCACACTACCACAGTAACACACACAGTACCCACACTACCACAGTAACACACAGTACCCACACCACCACAGTAACATACCACCACAGTAACACACACAGTACCCGCACTACCATATTGACACATCTCCACAGTAACACACACACAGTACTCACATTACCACAATAACATGCCACCACAGTAACACACGTAGTATCCACACTTCCACAGTAACATACGACCACAGTAACACACACACAGTACCCACACTACCACAGTAACACAAACAGTACCCACATCACCATAGTAACACAAACAGTACCCACACTACCACAGTAACATACGGCCATTGTAACACACACACAGTACCCACACTACCACAGTAACACAAACAGTACCCACACCACCACACTAACACAAACAGTATCCACACCACAATTGTAACTTACACATCCACATAAATATTTCGTTTTCTTATGTATACCCAGTCTTGGCGAAGGTCCTCCATTTGTCTTGGTCGTAGGTACATGAGGTGGCAGTTTGAATTCATTTTTACGTGTAATCTTGGTTTGATCTGGGATATAAAGTAGTCCCAGCAATGTTTCAGCCCAGGCGAGAGATGTTGTTTTGGGCAGTCTCATCACAGTCCCAGTGGGGAGGGGACGATCTTATGTTCTGTATTCTCACAAGATAAATCCCAGTGGCAGTTCTCGTGATCAGTAAACTCAGACCACTGGACATGCCACTTTGAAGAGGTCGTATGGTCAGCACGGTTGCGGCGCAAGATCCACTAGAGAATCTTAAGTTCAGCATTGTGACACTGCATGTCCCACTTAGTCGTCTTATGGTCAGGATATTCTTGGAACCTTCCTGATTTTACTTCTCTCATCCTCTTGATATCCTTCTCCGTTCACCATCCCCCTGCCTGCCCACACCCCCTTGCCTGCCCACATCCCCCTGCCTGCCCACATCTCCCTGCCTGCCCACATCCCCCTGCCTGCCCACATCCCCCTTTGTAATCCCACAAACTTGCTCATGACATGCGCCTCACAGTAGCTGGGTCAATCCTTCCCTCCCTTCTCACCACCTCACAAGGGTTACTCACACATCTTAACAGCTTCATTGCATACATTGCAGGAAGGCAGCAACTGCTGTTCTCTGGTTGTAAAATTACTAAACAGAATTCTTGGCTCAGTGCCTCTAGTTTTTCCAACCGTTTCGTCCAATACAGCGAAGTATACCGCTAACTGGAAGTACTTCTGTGGGTAAGTCTTTCGTGGTAAATACAGAATATTATTCATCTTGTGCAAATAGATTAATGAAAACGAAACATTAGCAGTTTTCTGATACAGAATAGTAGCCAACCATGGTGTTATCACCTGCTTGTACAGCTGCACATATGGGCTGAAGACGTTTAAGCTTGTTGGTCGAGTTACATGTTAAAACCTTTTGGAAATCCAACCATCTTGAGTCACTCTGGAGTACTGGAGCATATAAAACATTATATCATATCATTTGGTGCAAAACATGTTAGCAATGCTTTAATGTGTTTACTCTGTGTGTGTGTGTGTGTGTGTGTGTGTGTGTGTGTGTGTGTGTGTGTGGGCGGGGGTAAGGGGGGTGGACCGAACGTGTATCATACAAGAGATGACGTCAGAATCCAAAGTATGATATGACGTCAGGATATCTCGGACTGGATTTCCTGCTGGTCGAGCGAACAAGTCGACCAGTAACGACCTGAGTATGACCTCACAACATCTAGATTCGTCATCCATTATCTTTGGTTTAGCCATAGTTTTGTTATCAACATGTTCTCATGATCTCTGGCAGTCGTCTCATATCATCATACTTGTGGTTATCAGTGACACAATCATATTCAAACGTGTGTTATCTTATGCTATCAGTTCCTCCTCTCAGCGTTATCTTCAGTAACAAGGAACTTTAGATATCTAGAAACCTTGCCTCGTTATACTCTTCCACGGTCTCTCCATACAGATCAAGTGGAGGTTTTCCAACCAAACGTCTTTCCAGGTTACATCTAGCTATATTGGGTTACCCTAACCTAACCTAACCAAACCAAACCAACCTAACCTAACGTAACCTAACCTAACATAACCGAACCTAACCAAACCAACCTAACCTAACCTAACCTAACCTAACCTAACCTAACCTAACCAAACCAAACCAACCTAACCTAACGTAACCTAACCTAACATAACCGAACCTAACCAAACCAACCTAACCTAACGTAACCTAGCCTAACATAACCGAACCTAACCAAACCAACCTAACCTAACCTAACCTAACCTAACCTAACTTAACCGAACCTAACCAAAAAAACCTAACCTAACTTAACCTAACTTAACCTAACCTAACCTAACCTAACCAACCTAACCTAACCTAACCTAACCTAACCTAACCAACCTAACCTAACCTAACCTAACCTAACCAAACCTAACCAAACCAACTTAACCTAACAACCAAACCTAACCCAACCCAACCAAACCAACCTAACCTAACCTAATCTAACCTAACTAAACCAACCTAACCTAACCTCACCTAACCTAACCTAACCTATCCTAATCTAACCTAACGTAACGTAACCTAACCTAACCTAAACTAACCGAACCTAACCAAACCAGCCTAACCTAACTTAACCTAACTTAGCCTAACCCCAACCTGACCCAACTTAACCTAACCTAACCTAACTTACCCTAACCTACCTTAACCTAACTTAACCAAAACTAACCTAACCTAACCTAACCTAACCTAACTTAACATAATCTAACCTAGCCTAACCTATCATAACCGAACCTAACCAAACCAACCTAACCTATCTTAACCTAACTTAACCTAACCTAACCTAACCAAACCAAACCAACCTAACCTACCCTAACCTAACCTAACCTAACATAACATAACATAACCGAACCTAACCAAACAAACCTAACCTAACCTAACCTAACCTAACCTAACCTAACCAAACCAACCTAACCTAACCTAACCTAAACTAACCTAACCTAACATAACATAACCGAACCTAACCAAACCAAATCAACCTAACCTAACTTAACCTAACCTAACCTAACCAAACCAATCTAACCTAACCTAACCTAACCTAATCAAACCAACCTAACCTAACCTAACCAAACGAAACCAACCTAACCTAACCTAACCTAACCAAACGAAACCAACCTAACCTAACCTAACCTAACCAAACGAAAACAACCTAACCTAACCTAACCTAACCAAACGAAACCAACCTAACCTAACCTAACCTAACCAAACGAAACCAACCTAACCTAACCTAACCTAATTTAACCTAACCTAGAAAATATCAGGATGGCGAATCTTCTGGTGATCTGTATAGACAAAAACCTTGGAAGAAGATAAAAAAGATTACATGCTAAATGTCTTGAAGTATCTATTACTGAAGTAATTCCTACAATTCCTGCTCTGACAATACTGCTTCCCCCTCTTAAACTCTCGATATATATATATATATATATATATATATATATATATATATATATATATATATATATATATATATATATATATATATATATATATATATATATATATATGTATATATATGTATATATATAAATATATATATATATATATATATATATATATATATATATATATATATATATATATATATATATATATATATATATATATATATATATATATATATATATATATATATATATATATAGGTTTGTTTTTATAGAGGATGTAAGGCATGTGTACGTGTAGGAAGAGAGGAAAGTGATTGGTTCTCAGTGGATGTAGGTTTGCGGCAGGGGTGTGTGATGTCTCCATGGTTGTTTAATTTGTTTATGGATGGGGTTGTTAGGGAGGTGAATGCAAGAGTTTTGGAAAGAGGGGCAAATATGAAGTCTGTTGTGGATGAGAGAGCTTGGGAAGTGAGTCAGTTGTTGTTCGCTGATGATACAGCGCTGGTGGCTGATTCATGTGAGAAACTGCAGAAGCTGGTGACTGAGTTTGGTAAAGTGTGTGAAAGAAGAAAGTTAAGAGTAAATGTGAATAAGAGCAAGGTTATTAGGTACAGTAGGGTTGAGGGTCAAGTCAATTCGGAGGTAAGTTTGAATGAAGAAAAACCGGAGGAAGTAAAGTGTTTTAGATATCTGGGAGTGGATCTGGCAGTGGAAGGAACCATGGAAGCGGAGGTGGATCATAGGGTGGGGGAGGGGGCGAAAATCCTGGGAGCCTTGAAGAATGTGTGGAAGTCGAGAACATTATCTCGGAAAGCAAAAATGGGTATGTTTGAAGGAATAGTGGTTCCAACAATGTTGTATGGTTGCGAGGCGTGGGCTATGGATAGAGTTGTGCGCAGGAGGGTGGATGTGCTGAAATGAGATGTTTGAGGACAATGTGTGGTGTGAGGTGGTTTGATCGAGTAAGTAACGTAAGGGTAAGAGAGATGTGTGGAAATAAAAAGAGCGTGGTTGAGAGAGCAGAAGAGGGTGTTTTGAAATGGTTTGGGCACATGGAGAGAATGAGTGAGGAAAGATTGACCAAGAGGATATATGTGTCGGAGATGGATGGAACGAGGAGAAGTGGGAGACCAAATTGGTGGTGGAAAGATGGAGTGAAAAAGATTTTGTGTGATCGGGGCCTGAACATGCAGGAGGATGAAAGGAGGGCAAGGAATAGAGTGAATTGGATCGATGTGGTATACCGGGGTTGACGTGCTGTCAGTGGATTGAATCAGGGCGTGTGAAGCGTCTGGGGTAAACCATGGAAAGCTGTGTAGGCATGTATATTTGCGTGTGTGGACGTGTATGTATATACATGTGTATGGGGGTGGGTTGGGCCATTTCTTTCGTCTGTTTCCTTGCGCTACCTCGCAAACGCGGGAGACAGCGACAAAGAAAGAAAAAAAAAAGAAAATATATATATATATATATATATATATATATATATATATATATATATATATATATATATATATATATATATATATATATACATATATATATATATATATATATATATATATATATATATATATATATATATATATTTTTATATATATATATATATATATATATATATAATTGGTATGCATGGGGTGTTCAGTGTTGTAAATGGAAATGGTGAAGAGCTTGTAGATTTATGTGCTGAAAAAGGACTGATGATTGGGAATACCTGGTTTAAAAAGCGAGATATACATAAGTATACTTATGTAAGTAGGAGAGATGGCCAGAGAGCGTTATTGGATTACGTGTTAATTGACAGGCGTGCGAAAGAGAGACTTTTGGATGTTAATGTGCTGAGAGGTGCAACTGGAGGGATGTCTGATCATTATCTTGTGGAGGCTAAGGTGAAGATTAGTATGGGTTTTCAGAAAAGAGGAGTGAATGTTGGGGTGAAGAAGGTGGTGAGAGTAAGTGAGCTTGGGAAGGAGACCTGTGTGGGGAAGTACCAGGAGAGACTGTGTACAGAATGGAAAAAGGTGAGAACAATGGAAGTAAGGGGAGTGGGGGAGGAATGGGATGTATTTAGGGAATCAGTGATGGATTGCGCAAAAGATGCTTGTGGCATGAGAAGAGTGGGAGGTGGGCTGTTTAGAAAGGGTAGTGAGTGGTGGGATGAAGAAGTAAGAGTATTAGTGAAAGAGAAGAGAGAGGCATTTGGACGATTTTTGCAGGGAAAAAATGCAATTGAGTGGGAGAAGTATAAAAGAAAGAGACAGGAGGTCAAGAGAAAGGTGCAAGAGGTGAAAAAAAGGGCAAATGAGAGTTGGGGTGAGAGACTATCAGTAAATTTTAGGGAGAATAAAAAGATGTTCTGGAAGGAGGTAAATAGGGTGCGTAAGACAAGGGAGCAAATGGGAACTTCAGTGAAGGGCGTAAATGGGGAGGTGATAACAAGTAGTGGTGATGTGAGAAGGAGATGGAATGAGTATTTTGAAGGTTTGTTGAATGTGTCTGATGACAGAGTGGCAGATATAGGGTGTTTTGGTCGAGGTGGTGTGCAAAGTGAGAGGGTTAGGGAAAATGATTTGGTAAACAGAGAAGAGGTAGTAAAAGCTTTGCGGAAGATGAAAGCCGGCAAGGCAGCAGGTTTGGATGGTATTGCAGTGGAATTTATTAAAAAAGGGGGTGACTATATTGTTGACTGGTTGGTAAGGTTATTTAATGTATGTATGACTCATGGTGAGGTGCCTGAGGATTGGCGGAATGCGTGCATAGTGCCATTGTACAAAGGCAAAGGGGATAAGAGTGAGTGCTCAAATTACAGAGGTATAAGTTTGTTGAGTATTCCTGGTAAATTATATGGGAGGGTATTGATTGAGAGGGTGAAGGCATGTACAGAGCATCAGATTGGGGAAGAGCAGTGCGGTTTCAGAAGTGGTAGAGGATGTGTGGATCAGGTGTTTGCTTTGAAGAATGTATGTGAGAAATACTTAGAAAAGCAAATGGATTTGTATGTAGCATTTATGGATCTGGAGAAGGCATATGATAGAGTTGATAGAGATGCTCTGTGGAAGGTATTAAGAATATATGGTGTGGGAGGCAAGTTGTTAGAAGCAGTGAAAAGTTTTTATCGAGGATGTAAGGCATGTGTACGTGTAGGAAGAGAGGAAAGTGATTGGTTCTCAGTGAATGTAGGTTTGCGGCAGGGGTGTGTGATGTCTCCATGGTTGTTTAATTTGTTTATGGATGGGGTTGTTAGGGAGGTAAATGCAAGAGTCCTGGAAAGAGGGGCAAGTATGAAGTCTGTTGGGGATGAGAGAGCTTGGGAAGTGAGTCAGTTGTTGTTCGCTGATGATACAGCGCTGGTGGCTGATTCATGTGAGAAACTGCAGAAGCTGGTGACTGAGTTTGGTAAAGTGTGTGGAAGAAGAAAGTTAAGAGTAAATGTGAATAAGAGCAAGGTTATTAGGTACAGTAAGGTTGAGGGTCAAGTCAATTGGGAGGTGAGTTTGAATGGAGAAAAACTGGAGGAAGTGAGGTGTTTTAGATATCTGGGAGTGGATCTGTCAGCGGATGGAACCATGGAAGCGGAAGTGGATCATAGGGTGGGGGAGGGGGCGAAAATTTTGGGAGCCTTGAAAAATGTGTGGAAGTCGAGAACAGTATCTCGGAAAGCAAAAATGGGTATGTTTGAAGGAATAGTGGTTCCAACAATGTTGTATGGTTGCGAGGCGTGGGCTATGGATAGAGTTGTGCGCAGGAGGATGGATGTGCTGGAAATGAGATGTTTGAGGACAATGTGTGGTGTGAGGTGGTTTGATCGAGTAAGTAACGTAAGGGTAAGAGAGATGTGTGGAAATAAAAAGAGCGTGGTTGAGAGAGCAGAAGAGGGTGTTTTGAAATGGTTTGGTCACATGGAGAGAATGAGTGAGGAAAGATTGACCAAGAGGATATATGTGTCGGAGGTGGAGGGAACGAGGAGAAGAGGGAGACCAAATTGGAGGTGGAAAGATGGAGTGAAAAAGATTTTGTGTGATCGGGCCTGAACATGCAGGAGGGTGTAAGGAGGGCAAGGAATAGAGTGAATTGGAGCGATGTGGTATACAGGGGTTGACGTGCTGTCAGTGGAGTGAATCAGGGCATGTGAAGCGTCTGGGGTAAACCATGGAAAGGTGTGTAGGTATGTATATTTGCGTGTGTGGACGTGTGTATGTACATGTGTATGGGGGGGGGGGGTGGGGCCATTTCTTTCGTCTGTTTCCTTGCGCTACCTCGCAAACGCGGGCGACAGCGACAAAGTATAAAAAAAAAAAAAAAAAAAAAAAAAAATATATATATATATATATATATATATATATACATATATATATATATAAATATATATATATATATATATATATATATATATATATATATATATATATATATATATATATATATATATATATATATATATATATATATCACATTTCTCTATTTATCATAATTTGTCGCTGTCTCACGCATTAGCGAGATAGAGCAAGGAAACAGACGAAAGAATGGCCCAACCACCCACATACACATCCCCACTCAAGCACATATGCATACCAATTTGGAAAGGATCACAATTTTGCGCGTGATCAAGATATTCCTATGAGTCCACGGGGAAAATGAAACACGAAAAGTTCCCAAGTGCACTATCGTGTGATAATCACATCATCAGGGGAGACACAAGAGAGAAATATAACAGTCAGTTGATATACATCGAAGAGACGAAGCTAGCTTCGTCTCTTCGATATAACTGACTGTTATATTTCTCTCTTGTGTCTCCCCTGATGTGATCATTACACAAAAGTGCACTTGGGACCTTTTCGCGTTTCATTTTCCCCGTGGACTCATAGGAATACATACCAATACATTTCAACGTATACATACATACACATATATACACATGTACATATTCATACTTGCTGCCTTCATCCATTTCCCGTCGCTATCCCGCGACACATGAAATGGGACCCCTCTCCCCCTGCACGCGCACGAGGTAGCGCTAGGAAAAGACAACAAAAATCACATTCGTTCACACTCAGTTTCTAGCTGTCATGTGTAATGCACCAAAACCACCGCTCCCTTTCCACATCCAGGCCCCACAAAACTTTGCATGGTTTACCCAGACGCTTCACATGCCCTGGTTCAGTCCATTGACAGCACGTCGTCCCCGGTATACCACGTTGTTCCAATTCACTTTATTCCTTGCACGCCTTTCACCCTCCTGTATGTTCAGGCCCTGATCGTTCAAAATCTTTTTCACTCAATCCTTCCACCTCCAATATGGTCTCCCGCTTCTTCTTCCCTCCACCTCAGACACATATATATCTTCTTTGTCAATCTTTCCTCACTCATTCTCTCTATGTGACCAAACCATTTCAATACACCCCTCTTCTGCTCTCTCAACCACACTTTTTATTACCGCACACTCTCTCTTACCCTTGCATTGCTTGCTCGATCAAGCCACCTCACACTACATGTTATACTCAAACATTTCATTTCCAACACATCCACCTTTCTCCGCACAACCCTATCTATAGCCCACGCCTCGCAACCATATAACATTGTTGGAATCACTTTTCCTTCAAACATACCCATTTTTGCTCACCGAGATAACGTTCTCACTGGAGGGATGTCTGATCATTATCTTGTGGAGGCGAAGGTGAAGATTTGTAGAGGTTCTCGGAAGAGAGAATGTTGGGGAGAAGAGAGTGGTGAGGGTAAGTGAGCTTGGGAGGGACACTTGTGTGAAGAAGTAACAGGAGAGACAGTGCAGAATGGATAAAGGTGAGAGCAAAGGACGTAAGTGGAGTGGGGTAGGAATGGGATGTATTTAGGGAAGCAGTGATGGCTTGCACAAAAGATGCTTGTGGCATGAGAAGTGTGGGAGGTGGGCAGATTAGAAAGGGTAGTGAGTGTTGGGATGAAGAAGTAAGATTATTAGTGAAAGAGAAGAGAGAGGCATTTGGACGATTTTTGTAGGGAAATAGTGCAAATGACTAGGATATGTATAAAAGAAAGAGGCAGGAGGTCAAGAGAAAGGTGCAAGAGGTGAAAAAGAGTGCAAATGAGAGTTGGGGTGAGAGAGTATCGTTAAGTTTTAGGAGAATAAAAAGATGTTTTGGAAGGAGGTAGATAAAGTGCGTAAGACAAGAGAACAAATAGTAACATCGGTGAAGGGGGCTAATGGGGAGGTGATAACAAGTAGTGGTGATGTGAGAAGGAGATGGAGTGAGTATTTTGAAGGTTTGTTGAATGTGTTAGATGATAGAGTGGCAGATATAGGGTGTTTTGGTCGAGGTGGTGTGCGAAGTGAGAGGGTTAGGGAGAATGATTTGGTAAACAGAGAAGAAGTAGTAAAAGCTTTACAGAAGATGAAAGCTGGCAAGGCAGCGGGTTTGGATGGTACTGAAGTGGAATTTATTAAAAAAAAAAAAAGGGGTGACTATTGTTTACTGGTTGGTAAGATTATTTCATGTATGTATGACTCATGATGAGGTGCCTGAGGATTGGCGGAATACTTGCATAGTGCCATTGTACAAAGGCAAAGGGGATAAAAGTGAGTGCTCAAATTATCGAGGTATAAGTTTGTTGAATACTCCTGGGAAATTATATGGGAGGGTATTAACTGAGAGGATGAGGGTATGTACAGAGCATCAGATTGGGGAAGAGCAGTGTGGTTTCAGAAGTGGTAGAGGATGTGTGGATCAGGTGTTTGCTTAGAAAAATGTATGTGAGAAATTGTTAGAAAAGCAAATGGATTTGTATGTAGCATTTATGGATCTGGAGAAGGCATATGATAGAGTTGATAGAGATGCTCTGTGGAAGGTATTAAGAATATATGGTGTAGGAGGCAAGTTGTTAAGCAGTGAAGAGTTTTTATCGAGGATGTAAGGCATGTGTACGTGTAGGAAGAGAGGAAAGTGATTGGTTCTCAGTGAATGTAGGTTTGAGGCAGGGGTGCGTGATGTCTCCATGGTTGTTTAATTTGTTTATGGATGAGGTTGTTAGGGAGGTGAATGCAAAAGTTTTGGAAAGACAGGCAAGTATGCAGTCTGTTGTGGATGAGAGAGCTTGGCAAGTGAGTCAGTTGTTGTTCGCTGATGATACAGCGCTGGTGGCTGATTCGGGTGAGAAAAAGAGCAAGGTTATTTGGCTCAGTAGGATCGAGGGACAAGTATATTGGGAGATAAGTTTGAAAGAAAAACTGGAGGAAGTGAAGTGTTTTAGATATCTGGGAGTGGATTTAGCAGCGGATGGAACCATGGAATCGGAAGTGGATTACAGTGTGGAGGAGGGGGTGAAGGTTCTGGAAGTGTTGAAGAATGTGTGGAAGGCGAAAAAGGTATCTGGGAGAGCAAAAAATTGTTATGTTTAAAGGAATATTGGTTCCAACAATGTTATATGGTTGCGAGGCGTGGGCTATAGATAGGGTTGTGCGGAGGAGGATGGATGTGTTGGAAATGAGATGTTTGAGGACAATATGTGGTGTGAGGTGGTTTGGTCGAGTAAGTAATAAAAGGGTACGAGATATGTGCGATAATAAACAGAGTGTGATTGAAAGAGAAGAAAAGAGTGTATTGAAATGGTTTTGTCACATTGAGAGAATGAATGAGGAATTAGAGGGATCGGGGCCTAAACATACAGGAGGGTGAAAGGTATGCGAGGAATCGAGTGAATTGGCACGATGTGGTATACCGGGGTGACGTGCTGTCAATGAATTGAACCAGGGCATGTGAAGCGTCTAGCGTAAACCATGGAAAGTTTTGTAGGGCATGGATGTGGAATGGGAGGGTGAAAGGAGTGCACGGGATAGAGTGAACTGGAGCGATATGGTATACAGGGGGGCGACGTGCTGTCAACGGATTGAATTAAGGCATATAAGGCAGCCGGGGTAAACAATGGAAAGGTCTTTAGTGCCTGGCTATGGATAGGGAGCTGTGGTTTCGGTACTTAAGAATGTATTGTGGATTGTTTGTTCTTGGTGTTACCTTGCTAACGCGGGAAACGGTAAACATTTACGAAAAAAAGTATATAGGTATTATATTCCGGACTATTTCCATATTGACGGTTGGTTATTTCTTCCAAACGAATGCATTGAATATATGTTATAGATATCCTTTTAGAATCTCACATCGGTATATCAGTTCGTTTCTGTCATCAGTAGAACTTTACTGATGTGCAGGCGAAACGTATTTTGACGGCGCATTTACCCATTCTTTGGTCTGAACTTATTCCTTGCAATAAATTTCATTGATCTGAAAAAAATTCCGATTTGTTCACGAAGGTTGAGTCTTCAGTCAGTCAGCTGGTAGTAAGAGCAGTGAACACCTCATCTGGGAAGATTTAACCAGTATTAAGTGTCATTACGATCCCATCTTGAGATAACATATGGTACATGGACCCATCATCCCCACCTAAGGGAGATAAGCAGGTTTTAAGGGAGTACTCTCACCCCAGTTTGAGATAAGAGGCAGTGTGATGTTCGTGCGTGGGAAGTAAACTGCCACCACCTCAGTGTGATGTAAGAGGCTGCTGGAAGATAATATCACCTTCATTCCAGTGTGATGTAAGAAGTTGCTAAGTAAACTAACATTACAATTCTGTGATGTAAGGTAAACTATCATCATCCCAGTCTGACTTCGAAGGTAAATCTCCATCACCACAGTGTGACATAAGAATGTGAAAGGTAAACTACCATCACTTCAGTGTGATATAAGAATATGAAAGGTAAACTACCATCACCACAATATGATATATGTATCTGGGAGGTAAACTACCATCACTATAATGTGATATAAGAATCTGGAAGGTAAACTACCATCACTTCAGTGTGATATACGAATCTGGGATGTAAACAACCATCAGGTCAGTGTGATATAGGAATCTAGAAGGTAAACTACCATCACAATGTGATATAAGAATCTGGAAGGCAAACTACCAGCTTCAGTGTGATATAAGAATCTAGAAGGTAAACTGCATTCACCCTAGTGTGATATAAGAATCTAGAAGGTAAACTACCATCACTTCAGTGTAATATAAGAATCTGGGAGGTAGACTATCATCACCACAGTGTGATATGAAAACTTGAGAGGCAAACTACCTTGCCTCAGTGTTACATAACAGTCTTGGATGTAAGTTAACACCACACCAGTGTGATATAAGAGCTTTGGAGGTAAACCACCATTAACCCAATGTGATATTAGAGTTTTGGAAGTAAACCACCACTAGTCCAGTGTGATATTAGAGTCTTGGAGGTAAACCACCATTAACCCGCTGTGATTTTAGAGTCTTGAGGTAAACCACCACTAATTCAGTGTGATATTAAAGTCTTGAAGGTGAAAAAAACATTAACCTAGTGTGATATTAGAGTTCTGGAGGTAAACCACCATTGATCCAGTACAGTTTAGTCTTAGAGGTAAACTACTATCAACCCTGTGTGATATCAATCTTGAAGGTAATCCACAATTAACCCACTGTGATATTAGAATCTTGGAGGTAAATCACCACTACTAACTTAATGAGATATTAGAATCTTGGAGGTAAACCTCTCCTACCTTAGTGTGATATTATTCTTAGAGGTAAACCACCATGAACCCAGTGTTGTCTTGGAGGTAAACCACCATCAACCCAGTATTTTGTCAACACAGCTTAAGGCTGGAAGGATGTTAAAGGCTGCCGTCTCCCGTCTAGCAGACGGTAAAGGTTGTCATCATACCTTCCCCGAGGGAGACGGGCTGGTCATGTTCATACTGGTGGTAGACAGGATGACTGTCACCTACTGACTGTGCTGCGTGACAGTAACATAACTGACTTGATGGAAGTCATGTAACTAGATGGACGTCATGTAAGTGGATGGATGGCATGTAACTAGATGGACGTCATGTAACTAGATGGACATTTTGTAAGTGAATGGACGATATGTAACTAGATGGACGTCTTATAACTAGATGGACGTCATGTAAGTAAATGGACGTCATGTAACTAGATGGACGTCATGTAAGTGGATGGACGTCATGTAACTAGATGAACGTCATGTAAATGGATGGACGCCATGTAACTAGACGGATGTCATATAACTAAATGAACGTCATGTAAGTGGATGGACGTCACGTAACTAGATGGACGTCATGTAAATGGATGGACGTCATGTAACTAGATGGACGTCATATAACTAGATGAACGTCATGTAACTAGATGGACGTCATGTAACTAGATGAACGTCATGTAAGTGGATGGACGTCATGTAACAAGATGGACGTCATGTAAGTGGATGGACGTCATGTAACTAGATGGACGTCATGTAACTAGATGGACGTCATGTAACTAGATGGACGTCATGTAAGTGGATGGACGTCATGTAACTAGATGGACGTCATGTAAATGGATGGATGTCATGTAACTAGATGGACGTCATATAACTAGATGAACGTCATGTAACTAGATGGACGTCATATAACTAGACGTCACGTAACTAGATGGACGTCATGTAACTAAATGGACGTCATGTAAGAAGATGGACGATATACAACTAGATGGACTTCATGTAAGTGGATGGACGTCAAGTAAGTGGATGGGTGTCATGTAACTAGATGGACTTCATGTAAGTGCATGGACGCCACGTAACTAGATAGACGTCATATAACTAGATGGACGTCATGTAAGTGGATGGACGTCACGTAACTAGATGGACGTCATATAACTAGATGGACGTCATGTAAGTGGATGGACGTCACGTAACTAGATGGACGTCATATAACTAGATGGACGTCATGTAATTGAATGGACGTCATGTAACTAGATGGACGTCATGTAAGTAGATGGACGTCATGTAAGTGGATGGACGTCATATAAGTAGATGGACGTCATGTAAGTAGATGAACACGGAGGATAAGGAAGACCTGATCCACCGCCACCCCAGGAGAATTAGACAGTTAAATCTTCACTCCAGCGCCGTCCACTGTGTAGGAGTCCTGCCCGCCCGCTGAGGTGTACATGAAATGGACGTACATGTATGCGTGTGTGTGTATACTATGATGCACATTTGTACACCTAAGGTTCTACAGGAACTGGTGAAGTGTTTAACTCACTCCAGAACACCTGTACATATGTTGGCGTGACCTTTGACCTGACCTAACGGTTGTGCCGGCTTGCTCATGAGATTAAAGGATTTCTTACAATGATCACACACACATACACACACACACACACACACACACACACACACACACACACACACACACACACACACACACACACACACACACACACTGCATGGCAAGCAGACAAACAGCTAACGACTGGGAGCAAGATAGAGCATATTAGTCATATCTACAGCAGGCAGAAGCCAGCGAAGAAGACAGCTTCTCTCCGACCACTGTCTTGGCATGCCAGTAACCAGACACATAAACGTACTTCTGATCAATGTTTTGTTGGTACAATGATATGAAAAAACTGGAATCACATATTGAAGATGGTTCAGTATCATTCTTCACAATTGTTTATGAGAAACTGATGGTTCAGTATCAGGCTTCACAACTGCTTATGGGAAACTGATGGTTGAGCATCAGGCTTCACAAGTGCTTTTGGTAAAATGATTGTTCAGTATCAGGCTTCACAACTGCTTTTGAGAAACTGATGGTTCAGTATCATTCTTCACAATTGTTTATGAGAAACTGATAATTCAGTATCAGGCTTCACAAGTGCTTATGGGAAACTGATGGTCAAATATC
>NC_092225.1:46686978-46731978 GCF_036320965.1 Panulirus ornatus | reverse complement strand
CAGATATCTAAAACACTTCACTTCCTCCAGTTTTTCTCCATTCAAACTCACCTTCCAGTTGACTTGACCCTCAACCCTACTGTACCTAATAACCTTGCTCTTATTCACATTTACTCTTAACTTTCTTCTTTCACACACTTTACCAAACTCAGTCACCAGCTTCTGCAGTTTCTCACATGAATCAGCCACCAGCGCTGTATCATCAGCGAACAACAACTGACTCACTTCCCAAGCTCTCTCATCCACAACAGACTTCATACTTGCCCCTCTTTCCAAAACTCTTGCATTCACCTCCCTAACAACCCCATCCATAAACAAATTAAACAACCATGGAGACATCACATACCCCTGCCGCAAACCTACATTCACTGAGAACCAATCACTTTCCTCTCTTCCCTACACGTACACATGCCTTACATCCTCGATAAAAACTTTTCACTGCTTCTAACAACTTGCCTCCCACACCATATATTCTTAATACCTTCCACAGAGCATCTCTATCAACTCTATCCATAAATGCTACATACAAATCCATTTGCTTTTCTAAGTATTCCTCACATACATTCTTCAAAGCAAACACCTGATCCACACATCCTCTACCACTTCTGAAACCACACTGCTCTTCCCCAATCTGATGCTCTGTACATGCCTTCACCCTCTCAATCAATACCCTCCCATATAATTTACCAGGAATACTCAACAAACTTATACCTCTGTAATTTGAGCACTCACTCTTATCCCCTTTGCCTTTGTACAATGGCACTATGCACGCATTCCGCCAATCCTCAGGCACCTCACCATGAGTCATACATACATTAAATAACCCTACCAACCAGTCAACAATACAGTCACCCCCTTTTTTAATAAATTCCACTGCAATACCATCCAAACCTGCTGCCTTGCCGGCTTTCATCTTCCGCAAAGCTTTTACTACCTCTTCTCTGTTTACCAAATCATTTTCCCTAACCCTCTCACTTTGCACACCACCTCGACCAAAACACCCTATATCTGCCACTCTATCATCAAACACATTCAACAAACCTTCAAAATACTCACTCCATCTCCTTCTCACATCACCACTACTTGTTATCACCTCCCCATTTGCGCCCTTCACTGAAGTTCCCATTTGCTCCCTTGTCTTACGCACTTTATTTACCTCCTTCCAGAACATCTTTATATATATATATATATATATATATATATATATATATATATATATATATATATATATATTGTGTGTGTGTGTGTGATAACAATATACCTATAGGCGCCGAGGATTCGAACTCCCATCCTGACATGTAGTAGGCCGGTTACGATAACCACTGGACCACGAATCATAAGGGTTTGGAACTCAGAGCATCCATATCCACGTCTAATGTTGTATCATAGATCCAGAGCATCCATATCCACGTCTAATGTTGTATCATAGATCCAGCAGTAACATGCATAACCTTTACTATATAGCTCTGCATTTTTTAGATGGTGCTGTTTCCTTCACTGGGAAGTATAAGATTTTGAAAGGCATGTTGGTACGGAAGAGGGAAAGTAGTAGCATGGAAGTAGGAGGAAAAATGTAAGAAAAAACTGAAAAATGGAATCAGGGAATTTATGTGGCCTTC
This sequence comes from Panulirus ornatus, assembly GCF_036320965.1. Taxonomy (NCBI): domain Eukaryota; kingdom Metazoa; phylum Arthropoda; class Malacostraca; order Decapoda; family Palinuridae; genus Panulirus; species Panulirus ornatus. The sequence continues at coordinate 46,730,359 of NC_092225.1, read as the reverse complement.
AGAAGTTATAATGACACACCACCATATGGTCTATTCTTGCACTGTGCTGCTACAATTAGCAAAATGAAATCAACACATGGTTTTATGTACGATGACAAGATGAAGGTATAAGCTGCTTCTTATATCTCGTCTTATAACTCATGTCTGACACTAATAGTTTATATGTACATAGGTAATCAAGTCATTACCAAATGGTTATATTACACCTGAAATTCGCTTATATATCCCAGGAGATTGGGCAGAGAGAAAACTTCCCACACATTTCCTGCTTGTTACAGTTGGCGACTAGAGAGGGCGGATCCCCGAAAACAGGGAAAAACAATACTTTTCACGTATTAACAGCATGTCGTAGAAGGCGACCTAAAGGGGACGAGAGCTGGGGGCTGGAAACCCTCCTTTCCTTGTGTTCTTAATTTCTAAATGAAGAAGCCAAGCGCAGGGTGCTCATCCCTCTCGAAGGCTCAGATTGGGATGTCTGATATTTTTTGATATAACCGAAATGAAGAGGAGAGATAGGTGATGTCTTTGAAGGAGATGAATGTTCTGGCTCTGAGCGAAGCAAAGCTAAAGGGGAAGGAGGAAGAATTCTTTGGGATTATTCGAGGGGTAAAGTCAGGGGTTAGTGTGAGGGTGAGAGCTACGGAAGGGGAGTTGTGGAATTGATGTATACAGTATGAGGAAGTGAACCACATACTGACGTGGGTAAAATATGCTGTCGTATGACCTGGCCCAAGGCTGCAGTGGGATCTAAATCAAGGCTGTATCATTACCTGACCCAAGTAGTATGTCCTGATCCAGATATTATACCTGACTCAGGGCCTTAGTATGACCTGACTCATGGTTTTAGTACCATCTATGGCTAGGCTGTATCATGACTTGACCCAGGGCAGTAGTATGACCTGACCCAGATATCATACCTAATTCAGGGTATTAGTATTACCTGATCCATGGCTGAAATATCACGTGACCCAGGGCTGTAGTATCACAAAGCCCAGGCTGTATTATGACATAACCTAGGGTATTAATGTGACATGACTGAGGTCCATAGTATGACGTGATTCATGGTTTTGATAAGACCTCACCTAGGCATGAAGTATGAACTGATCCAGGGTAATAGTATGATTATGACTTCACCCAGGGTTTTATCATTACCTGACCCTGGCCTGTACCTGACCCAGGTCTTGAGTTCCCGTGAAGGACGTCGAGCAGACGTCGAGTGTCTTCTACTCCTACAGCTCGGGCTGAGTCCAGGCTCCTGAGTTTGCTGGTTCATTAACCAGGATGATGAATCCACCGACCTCAGGCCCACGTAACCTCTAGTCTGGCTGGTCTGGTACACGGTGTTAATGCTTATTTACGGCCTTCTTTAATTCCTCCCTGAGCGTTCGTCTGGTAATGTGTTGAACAGCCTGGGGGATATTCCAGGTATTTTCCTCTTTTTGTGCTTATCCCACAATATAACTTTAGTGTGTGTGGGGGGGGGGGGGATGATATTTGACAGATGCTCTCAACGTCTCTCGTGCCAGTGGGGGATTTATTTATCTAGTGTAAGTTGGGGACTGAGCCATCTAGGATATTCCATGTGTAAATGATGACATACTTCCGTCAGCGCTGTGTTCCCTCTGGTTCACTTCCTTTACTACGTCAGTGGGGACCGTCAAGGATCTTTGCACACTTTCTAACTCAACAATTTCGCTCTCCTTCAAAAGCGATGGTAACACACAGTAGAATCCTGTTCATGAGGGTTCTAGCGTCTTAGAATGCACCGTCAATGTTTCTTCCTCTCTGGTCTCCAAGGTTGGCAAGATCGACCCAGTTGTCTTTTAGAAAGAGATAGTTGTTGCCTTGTTGTGATCATCGTTATCTACTCAGAGTTTTTTCCACATTTTCAAACGTTTATGTGATGGTATTTGTGTCCATCCGATATTCTGTCCTACTGTTTATTTCCTCAGTCTTCCCACACCAGAGGAACTGGAGAATATTCCCGCAGAAAACACGATTTTTCTGTTATTCTGACCTGGAGGGGGACTGTTCACGTCAGTTTGTTGTTTCTGATAGTCTCCTTCTGATGAAACTTTCATACATATCCCACTATTATCTGTGACTCGTCTGTACGTCAATATCAGATATAAGTATGTGCAACAGATAGACTGGGTACCAGTGCGGTTCTCTATGGCACACTAGAAATGTGTTGTGTTTTCTTGATTAAAGAGCTGTATGTAGAGTATATCCATTTTCCGTTTCTGTTGGTTATTTCCATGTAACACATTTTATGTGCTGACATCCTGACCACATTAAATCTTATCAGAGGCTAATGCAATCTCTGTATGTATCACATGAAGATTTTATATGTTCTCCAGTGATGACAGAACTTGATCGTGTTGGTCCAGTAACTGAGATAACCAAGATCTGTACGTCCTTAAAACCATGTTATCTTGACCAACGTAGGTTTGCATTGCCATAAAAAGTAGTCGACTGACATCAGAGGATTCTTTCCAAATGTCTAATAATGAACGATGTGGCAGAGGCGATGTGCTAGCAGACGTTGTGTCCACATGATATGTATATTGTTCTCGGCCATTTCTGTACATAGATTTCGAGATGTGCCTCTTTCTTATGGCAGAGAGTATGGTCATGTTCTCATTGCCCTGCTTGAAGTAAAGGTGTATACTGTATGTACATAGCACACCGGGTATACTGTATGTACATAGCACACCGGGTATACTGTATGTACATAGCACACCGGGTATACTGTATGTACATAGCACACCGGGTATACTGTATGTACATAGCACACCGGGTATACTGTATGTACATAGCACACCGGGTATACTGTATGTACATAGCACACCGGGTATACTGTATGTACATAGCACACCGGGTATACCGTATGTACATAGCACACCGGGTATACTGTATGTACATAGCACACCGGGTATACTGTATGTACATAGCACACCGGGTATACTGTATGTACATAGCACACCGGGTATACTGTATGTACATAGCACACCGGGTATACTGTATGTACATAGCACACCGAGTATACTGTATGTACATAGCACACCGGGTATACTGTATGTACATAGCACACCGGGTATACTGTATGTACATAGCACACCGGGTATACTGTATGTACATAGCACACCTGGTATACCGTATGTACATAGCACACCGGGTATACTGTATGTACATAGCACACCGGGTATACTGTATGTACATAGCACACCGGGTATACTGTATGTACATAGCACACCGGGTATACTGTATGTACATAGCACACCGGGTATACTGTATGTACATAGCACACCGGGTATACTGTATGTATACAGCACAACGGGTATACTGTATGTACATAGCACAACGGGTATACTGTATGTACATAGCACACCGGGTATACTGTATGTACATAGCACACCGGGTATACTGTATGTACATAGCACACCGGGTATACTGTATGTACATAGCACACCGGGTATACCGTATGTACATAACACACCGGGTATACTGTATGTACATAGCACACCGGGTATACTGTATGTACATAGCACACCGGGTATACTGTATGTACATAGCACACCGGGTATACTGTATGTACATAGCACACCGGGTATACTGTATGTACATAGCACACCGGGTATACTGTATGTACATAGCACACCGGGTATACTGTATGTACATAGCACACCGGGTATACCGTATGTACATAGCACACCGGGTATACTGTATGTACATAGCACACCGGGTATACTGTATGTACATAGCACACCGGGTATACTGTATGTACATAGCACACCGGGTATACTGTATGTACATAGCACACCGGGTATACCGTATGTACATAGCACACCGGGTATACTGTATGTACATAGCACACCGGGTTTTATAGGAAGAAAACATTTGAGTCGTTTATCGTTGAGGTTGTTTCGATCTCCATTGACGTGTCTCGCTGGTCATCTGCCCATCATACTTGTATGGAGTACCTCGCGTCGGTGTTCATCATACTTGTATGGTGTACCTCTCGTCGGTGTTCATCATACTTGTATGGTGTACCTCTCGTCGGTGTTCATCATACTTGTATGGAGTACCTCTCGTCGGTGTTCATCATACTTGTATGGAGTACCTCTCGTCGGTGTTGTGAATGGCTCTTTCGTCTTCTTCTTCTTGAGTCTCATATGACTTCATGAGACTCTGGTCCAGGTTTGTCAGGTCGTCTGAGGAGTTTCTTTCCTTGCTAAGTGGACGGTGGCTTTTTATATGCAGTCTGTAGTTCATCATCACCTCATTTTCATTCTCGTCATTGGTATATGTGTTGTTGTGGTCATGCACTGAACACACTCCTCTGGTGTGTTGTTGTGGTCAGGAATTGAACACACTCCTCTGGTGTGTTGTTGTGGTCAGGCATTGAACACACTCCTCTGGTGTGTTGTTGTGGTCAGGAATTGAACACACTCCTCTGGTGTGTTGTTGTGGTCAGGCATTGAACACACTCCTCTGGTGTGTTGTTGTGGTCAGGAATTGAACACACTCCTCTGGTGTGTTCAGGTTTTCCCATCGTCCCAGGCGTCTCACAAGTTATCTCTTCCCATGTTACACACATGATATTGAGAATGATATTGTTGGCTTCTAGTCCTTAATGGCGTATTTTGCCCTGGTGGTCTACTATCCGTTGATCAATTTACTTCATTAGATTGAGACTAGACTGCAGTGTGTTAAGAGATGAAATCAGAAATTAGGTCGTCATTAATTGTAAAGATTATATTCAAGTTGTTATTTCTTGGGTTCGTTCCGTTATGTGCTGAATGAGGAAGAACTTGTCACACGGTTTAAAAATTCTCTATTTCTTCAGCTGTTCATTGGAGCTGTTTCTGCTGGGATTCTCAGCTACGGTATTGTTAATTAAGGTCATGATACATGTAGAAAACTGAGGTTCCCTTGAAAGGTAGTGTTCAGGTCTGGATGTCTAAGGGGTAAAGGCAGGTTTCTATATGTACATTTGTTCTATATATTCTTGTGGCTCCGCAACGGATAACTTATAGATCAATGTGATAACAAGGTTGTATTTTCTGTCCTTAACAACAAAGACTTCTATATCATCTAAGGAGTTGAAATGTCCACTTGTTATACTATTTTACACCAACTCCTCCTCATGTTCCTCCAGTGCTCTGGCATCTGTACAGGCCACACCACACACTTCATTCAGTGTTTTGTGTGCGTTTCTATGGCTGCAACTTCTCATGATCCAAGGCGGCAGTAGTGTGACAAGACCTAGGGCAGTAGCATGAGCTGACCCAGGAGGACAGTATGACCTGAACCATGGCTGTACCATTACCTGACCCAGGGCTGAAGTATAACCTGCTTCATGGTTGTAATATGACCTTACCCACGGCTGTGGTATGACCTTACCCGTGGCTGTAATATAACATGACTCATAGTTGTGGTATGACCTTACCCACAGCTCTAATATGACCTACCCATGGCTGTGGTATGACCTTACCCACGGCTATAGTATGGCCTGATCCACTGTTTGGGTATAAGCTGACCCACGACTGTAGTATGACCTTACCCATAGCTGTGATATGACCTTACCCACAGCTCTAGTATGACTTTACCCACGGCTGTGGTATGATCTGACCCACAGCTCCCAGAGGTGCTCCAGGATTGATAATTATGACAGCCATGACAACTCAGAAATGTCTTGTTGACCATCAAACATTTTGACCAGGATGCAACACAACCTGTTGTGGTCACAACACTTGAGGTAATGATGACCAGCACATTAGTCTCTTGATCTCGTATCTCCGTTCGTTTGTTCCGACTTCACAACACTGAGTTGCGAAGGTCAAAGAAATGGAAACGTAAGTCTCATCGAAGGACCTTAACCTTGTGTATGAATGGTTTAGTATGAAGGATTATTGATGTGAATTAGTCACCAAACCTGACTTACTTAAACTGTTCCGAAACCAGGATCGGTTCAGGATCCGATGCCTCTTGACCCAGTCGCCGGATTCCGAACCACCTAGGGTGTTCCGAAACCAGTCTGGCTATGTGAACCTCTGCGTCTTGAAGCAGTAACCCAATCTTGAACCACTAGCGGCGCTCCTGAACCAAATTTGCTGCATTATCTTGACGAAGTTTCTGAAATAGTTCTGCTCATCAGAGCCTCCATCCACAAGAGCTCTCTGAAGCCTCTATATTTTACCAAAACAATGATTTCGACTGTGAGATATGCAAGGGAGATATCCCTAATGTATGGCTAAGCACTAACTGGTCGGGAAGTGGGGAAAATAATCATTTTCGATTGATGAGCGAAGTGCAATGAACTCAAATGATATATGTCGAACCCAACACACTTTTTCTTTTAAGGTAAACGACCTGGCAGAATATAATGAATTTCCCTACATCATGATACATTATTTGTACAGGTCGCCTTCTTCCCAGGATTGTGTTTCCTTCATACAAAATTTTCATACAACTGGATGAAGATCATGCGAGTGAGTGAGCTACTCGGTAATCAGGATTATGCATCATTGGTCAACCAATGATAACGGCCGTAAATTCCCTCGCTTGCGATAAGGCTAAGATGGGTGAGGTCGACCCAGATTGCTGGGTCACTATGTTGCAAACTGTGGTTACCAGATCAATCTTTCGGTGAAACAAAGAAAAAAACATTTAAGGCAATCTAGAGGAATTAGGAATTTTCTTCTTCTCTTCATGTTTTATTCTTTATCATCTTTTTTCTTATTCCCGCCTTCACAAGATGCACGATCATAGTACATGGTAAGTTGATACGTGTGATGCAGCCAAGCTGGTTGGTGAGACGGTCGGCGTTAGAAAGACCAGCTTTATGATATAGCCAAGAAGACGGACAGAACTGGTGCTGGAGAACACCACGGACGGTGGACAGAGAGTAAGACACAGCTGGCATAAGACAAGACCATGGACGGTGAAGAGTGTAACCAGAGACAGGCAGACGGGCGGAGGTAGTGCGCGGAACACCACCATAGACGGTAGACAGTGCAGCCAAGATCATACAGAGGAACGAAGAGGGGGTGAACACCACAGACAGTTTAGACAAACAGAGTTAGCACTTGTTGTCCTATTGCCTGTAACACTAGTTTGTCTTGTCCCAACGCCTGTTGTCTTCTTGTGTGTTGTCCTGGTGTTTGTTGTCCTGTTGTGTGTTATCCTAGTGCCTATTGTCCTCTTATGTGTCCTAGTGTGTTTTCCTGCTCTGTTATCCGAGTGTCTGTTGTCCTCTTGTGTTTCCTGGTGTTTGTTGTCCTGTTTTCTGTTATCCTAATGCCTGTTGTCCTGCTGGGTGTTATCCTAGAGTCTGTTGTCCTCTTGTGCCCTGGTGTTTGTTGTTCTGCTGTGTTATCCTAGTGCCCGTTGTCCTGCTGTGTGTTGTCCTGGTGTGTGTTGTCCTGGTGTCTGTTTCTCTGGTGCCTCTTGTCCTGATATCTGTGGTCCTAGTGTGTGTTGTCTTGGTCTCCGTTTTCTAGTGCTTGTTGTCGTGGTGTGTTTTCTCCTGGCGTCTGTTTCTTTGGCGCCTGTTTTCCTGGAGTGTGTTGTCCTGGTGTATATTTTTCTGGTGCCTGACGTCCTGGTGTGTGTTGTTCTCGTGTCTGTTTCTCTGGTGCATGTTGTTCTGGTGTGTGTTGTCCTGAAGTCTGTTTTTCTGGTGCCTGTTGTCCTTTTGTGAATTGTTCTGATGCCTGTTTCTCTGGTGCCTGTTGTCCTGGTATGTGTTGTCCTGGTGTATGTGTCTCTGGCGTCTTTTTCCTGGTGTGTGTTGTCCTGGTGTCTATTTCTCTGGTCCCTGTTGTCCTGATGTGTGTTGTCCTGATGTCTGTCTCTGGTTTCTTTTTTCTGGGTGTTTGTTGTCCTGTTGCTTATTTCTTTGGTCCCTGTTGTCCTGGAGTTTGTTGCCCTGATGTCTGTTTCTCTGGTGCCTATTGTCCTGGTGTGAATTGTTCTTATGCCTGTTTCTCTGGTACCTGTTGTCCTTGTGTCTGTTTCTGATGTCTTTTTTCCTGGTGCCTGTTGTCTGTTGTCCTGTTGTCTGTTTCTCTAGTGCCTGTTTTCTTGAAGTGTGTTGTCCTGGTGTCTGTTTATCTGGTCCCTGTTGTCCTGGAATTTGTTGTCCTGGAGTTTGTTGTCCTGATGTCTGCTTATCTAATCCCTGTTATCTTGGTGTGTGTTGTCCTGGTGTCTGTGTCTCTGGTGCCTGTTGTCCTGGAGTTTGTTGTCCTGATGTCTACTTATCTAATCCCTGTTATCTTGGTATGTGTTGTCCTGGTGTCTATGTCTCTGGTGCCTGTTGTCCTGGAGTTTGTTGTCCTGATGTCTACTTATCTAATCCCTGTTATCTTGGTATGTGTTGTCCTGGTGTCTGTGTCTCTGGTGCCTGTTGTCCTGGAGTATGTTGTCCTGATATCTGTTCATCTGGTCCCTGTTGTCCTGGTGTGTATCGCCCTGGTGTCTGTTTCTCTGGTTTCTTTTGTCCTGATGTCTGTTTCTCTGGTGCCTGTTGTCCTGGTGTGTGTTGTCCTAGTGTCTCTTTCTCTGGTCCCTGTTGTCCTGGTGTGAATTGTCTTGATGTCTGTTTCTCTGGTGACTGTTGTCCTGGTGTGTTTTTCTGTCTGCTTCTCTGAAACCTGTTGTCCTGGTGTGTGTTGTCCTGGTGTCTATTTCTCTGGTCCCTGTTGTCCTGGTAACATTGGCCAAAGTGTCAATAATAGTCATGTAGTTACAATATCATGTAATCTGCTGATCTCTACATATGACATGTTTTACTGAACACATTTCAATGTGACTTAAAATGTTTCTACTTGTGGTTATCTGAAGTCGTCCTCTTGCTTGAAAGTGGCCACACACACACACACACTCATTCATTCACTCACTCAAGGTTAGGAGACAGGGTAACACCATCGTAAATATATATATATATATATATATATATATATATATATATATATATTTTTTTTTTTTTTTTTTTTTTTTTTTTGTCGCTGTCTCCCGCGTTTGCGAGGTAGCGCAAGGAAACAGACGAAAGAAATGGCCCAACCCCCATACACACGTACATACACACGTCCACACACGCAAATATACATACCTACACAGCTTTCCATGGTTTACCCCAGACGCTTCACATGCCCTGATTCAATCCGCTGACAGCACGTCGACCCCTGTATACCACATCGCTCCAATTCACTCTATTCCTTGCCCTCCTTTCACCCTCCTGCATGTTCAGGCCCCGATCACACAAAATCTTTTTCACTCCATCTTTCCACCTCCAATTTGGTCTCCCACTTCTCCTCGTTCCCTCCACCTCCGACACATATATCCTCTTGGTCAATCTTTCCTCACTCATTCTCTCCATGTGACCAAACCATTTCAAAACACCCTCTTCTGCTCTCTCAACCACTCTCTTTTTATTTCCACACATCTCTCTTACCCTTACATTACTTACTCGATCAAACCACCTCACACCACACATTGTCCTCAAACATCTCATTTCCAGCACATCCACCCTCCTGCGCACAACTCTATCCAAAGCCCACGCCTCGCAACCACACAACATTGTTGGAACCACTATTCCTTCAAACATACCCATTTTTGCTTTCCGAGATAATGTTCTCGACTTCCAAACATTCTTCAAGGCTCCCAGGATTTTCGCCCCCTCCCCCACCCTATGATTCACTTCCGCTTCCATGGTTCCATCCGCTGACAGATCCACTCCCAGATATCTAAAACACTTTACTTCCTCCAGTTTTTCTCCATTCAAACCTACCTCCCAATTTACTTGACCCTCAACCCTACTGTACCTAATAACCTGGCTCTTATTCACATTTACTCTTAACTTTCTTCTTTCACACACTTTACCAAACTCAGTCACCAGCTTCTGCAGTTTCTCACATGAATCAGCCACCAGCGCTGTATCATCAGCGAACAACAACTGACTCACTTCCCAAGCTCTCTCATCCACAACAGACTTCATACTTGCCCCTCTTTCCAAAACTCTTGCATTCACCTCCCTAACAACCCCATCCATAAACAAATTAAACAACCATGGAGACATCACACACCCCTGCCGCAAACCTACATTCACTGAGAACCAATCACTTTCCTCTCTTCCTACACGTACACATGCCTTACATCCTCGATAAAAACTTTTCACTGCTTCTAACAACTTGCCTCCCACACCATATATTCTTAATACCTTCCACAGAGCATCTCTGTCAACTCTATCATATGCCTTCTCCAGATCCATAAATGCTACATACAAATCCATTTGCTTTTCTAAGTATTTCTCACATACATTCTTCAAAGCAAACACCTGATCCACACATCCTCTACCACTTCTGAAACCACACTGCTCTCCCCCAATCTGATGCTCTGTACATGCCTTCACCCTCTCACTCAATACCCTCCCATATAATTTACCAGGAATACTCAACAAACTTATACCTCTGTAATTTGAGCACTCACTCTTATCCCCTTTGCCTTTGTACAATGGCACTATGCACGCATTCCGCCAATCCTCAGGCACCTCACCATGAGTCATACATACATTAAATAACCTTACCAACCAGTCAACTATACAGTCACCCCCTTTTTTAATAAATTCCACTGCAATACCATCCAAACCTGCTGCCTTGCCGGCTTTCATCTTCCGCAAAGCTTTTACTACCTCTTCTCTGTTTACCAAATCATTTTCCCTAACCCTCTCACTTTGCACACCACCTCGACCAAAACACCCTATATCTGCCACTCTATCATCAAACACATTCAACAAACCTTCAAAATAGTCACTCCATCTCCTTCTCACATCACCACTACTTGTTATCACCTCCCCATTTGCGCCCTTCACTGAAGTTCCCATTTGCTCCCTTGTCTTACGCATTTTATTTACCTCCTTCCAGAACATCTTTTTATTCTCCCTAAAATTTAATGATACTCTCTCACCCCAACTCTCATTTGCCCTCTTTTTCACCTCTTGTACCTTTCTCTTGACCTCCTGTCTCTTTCTTTTATACATCTCCTACTCAACTGCATTTTTTTCCCTGCAAAAATCGTCCAAATGCCTCTCTCTTCTCTTTCACTAATAATCTTACTTCTTCATCCCACCACTCACTACCCTTTCTAATCAACCCACCTCCCACTCTTCTCATGCCACAAGCATCTTTTGCGCAATCCATCACTGATTTCCCTAAATACATCCCATTCCTCCCCCACTCCCCTTACTTCCATTGTTCTCACCTTTTTCCATTCTGTACTCAGTCTCTCCTGGTACTTCCTCACACAAGTCTCCTTCCCAAGCTCACTTACTCTCACCACCCTCTTCACCCCGACATTCACTCTTCTTTTCTGAAAACACATACAAATCTTCACTTTAGCCTCCACAAGATAATGATCAGACATCCCTCCAGTTGCACCTCTCAACACATTAACATCCAAAAGTCTCTCTTTCGCGCGCCTGTCAATTAACACGTAATCCAATAACGCTCTCTGGCCATCTCTCCTACTTACATACGTATACTTATGTATATCTCGCATTTTAAACCAGGTATTCCCGATCACCAGTCCTTTTTCAGCACATAAATCTACAAGCTCTTCACCATTTCCATTTACAACACTGAACACCCCATGTATACCAATTATTCCCTCAACTGCCACATTACTCACCTTTGCATTCAAGTCACCCATCACTATAACCCGGTCTCGTGCATCAAAACCACTAACACACTCATTCAGCTGCTCCCAAAACACTTGCCTCTCATGATCTTTCTTCTCATGCCCAGGTGCATATGCACCAATAATCACCCATCTCTCTCCACCATCTTTCAGTTTTACCCATATCAATCGAGAATTTACTTTCTTACATTCTATCACATACTCCCACAACTCCTGTTTCAGGAGTAGTGCTACTCCTTCCCTTGCTCTTGTCCTCTCACTAACCCCTGACTTTACTCCCAAAACATTCCCAAACCACTCTTCCCCTTTACCCCTGAGCTTCGTTTCACTCAGAGCCAAAACATCCAGGTTCCTTTCCTCAAACATACTACCTATCTCTCCTTTTTTCACATCTTGGTTACATCCAAACACATTTAGACACCCCAATCTAAGTCTACGAGGAGGATGAGCACTCCCCGCGTGACTCCTTCTGTTTCCATTTTTAGAAAGTTAAAATACATCCATACATACATACATGCATATATGCATGCATACATACATACATACATACATACATACATACATACATACATACATACATACATACATATATGCATACATACATATATACATACATACATACATACATACATACATACATACATACATACATACATACATACATACATACATACATAAATACATACATACATACATACATACATACATACATACATACATACATACATACATACATACATACATACATACATACATACATACATACATACATATATGCATACATACATATGTACATACATACATACATACATACATACATACATACATACATACATACATACATGCATACATACATACATACATACATGCATACATACATATCTACATACATACATACATACATACATACATACATACATACATACATACATACATACATACATACACACATACATTCATACAGATATACATATATACATATAAGTCTGTAAAAGATATAAAGAGAGCTCTAAAGGACCTTGACCCTTACAATGGTGCTAAGGATATTCCTTCGTGGGTGCTGAAGAAGTGAGCAGATTGTCTCGACAAACTACATGAAATGTTGCTGAGGTTGTCAAGATGTCGACCGAGAATGAGGGCAAATGTCATACCTATTTCTAAGAACGGGACACCTCGAAGTTGTGCTACACTACCGACCGATGTTTCTGACGAGTCTGGTCTGGGAAAGACTTGAAAAATATCTGAAAGCAAATATGTAATCACCTGTAGAGGAGAACTACCTAGGTAAGAGAAAATACAAACTCAGGGAAAGAAGGTCACATGATGAACACCATCGACTTCTGTGATGAGAGTGAACGTTTTAGAGTATAAAGAAGGCTCGATGCATTGTGCACTTTACCAACAAGGGGCCTAGCAAAGACCAGACTTCAGGCAGGAATAAAGAGGAGACTCCTTCAGTGAACAGACTATGTTAGCAGAGGGGTAGAAAAAAGACACGTGTCACTGACGCTTACGCGAAATGGGTTCGGGGTGAGTAGTTGTGTTCTCAGGGCTCAGTCATAGGACCGCTGAACTTCGCCATCATTGCAGCATCACTCACCAGAAGGTTTGGGATCCTGCCTTAACACGTTTGTGGACGATGCTAAGGTGATGAGAGAAGTGAAAAGTGAGGAAGTTTGCTCTGAAGTTGTGTCTCATACGAGGTTGATGGTCGTCATCCCGACTAGATGGAGAGTGGTAGAGGATGGGACACAGTCAGATAAGACCTTGATATGTTGTACAGCTGGAAATAAGCTGCAGGAATCTGTGTGTATGATTAGGGCTAGAAAATCGTCCTCGTGCCTAGCCTGTCGGCAGAGCCTTGCCTCAGTAGAACAGTGAAGGAGAAAATTGTCTGTTGGCAAGTGTGAGGACTGCATTCATGTGCACGGTTAAGGCAACACTCGACCAACTGCTCACTTCGTGTATAAGGCCAGAACAAGAATACACTTCTCAGGTTTGGTCACCACACTTAAAGAAACATAAAGAACCAATACAGAAAGTCCAGAGTTACGGATCACTTGCTCACAAACTGTTGTTCCCAAGATGGAAATATTAAGCAACGACAAAGCATGACATGAAATTGAATAAGAAGTTTGTTAAGAAAAACGTAAAGTAATTCTATTCTGCAAGAGCAATTGGCAGATTACATTAATTGAGTCATTAATTACAAAATGAATAATTACACACATACACACTCACTCACAATACTTTCTCTCTCTCTCTCTCTCTCTCTCTCTCTCTCTCTCTCTCTCTCTCTCTCTCTCTCTCTCTCTCTCTCTCTCTCTCTCTCTCTCTCTCTCAGGCCATCATCAGAGGGACATACCAAACAGGTTCCCGCCGCAGCAAGACCAGCAGCACTCCACCTGTCATTATTTTATGCTCATTAATAAGAAGACGAAAAAAAAGAGTATTTCGAGGTTGTCAGACGAGGTGGACGTCGTGTGTAAAGTTGCTGGTGGATGACGGACAAGGAGGTTTGAACCTCTCCATCCGCCAGGAGCCTCCCCTCTTAACCCCCCTTCCCTGCCAGTCTGGCTACCGCTCAGGAGAATCATTATGATCAAACGTACAGCAGAAAAATAAAAAGATTTATTCGTAAATCAGGTAGACGTCCGTAGTTAGAATCAGATATGCTCATGGCTCCCTCAACACCGGTTGCTGTTTGCTTCCTCTTAACAACGGTAATAATAGCGGGCTTGGCGGGGCTTCCACACACGACATGAGTGCCTCGGACCCGCCCAGCCACCACGACTTGCCCTGCAGCCCAAGCCAGGGTCGTGGGCAGGGGCCGAGACGAGATGGAGGTGGTGGTGCACAGTAGCAGGGTGGGCGGTTCGAGTCTGCCCCGGACTCCTGTGTGTGTGTGTGTGTGTGTGTGTGTGTGTGTGTGTGTGTGTGTGTGTGTGTGTGTGTGTGTATGTGTGTGTGTGTGTGTGTGCCATTACCACTGTTGCTACCGCTACCACCATCATCGTCAACATGACGACCTAAGGAGAGATGGCTGTTTTAACACAACCTGAGACAACGAACTCAAGAACGACCTCCTACCTGGCCCACGAGAGGACGACCAAGGGAAACGACTTCAGTAAGAGGAGACGAACCACAGCCAGGGGAGGACGACCCACAGCCGGGGAGGACGACCCACAGCCGGGGAAGACGACCCACAGACGACCCTGTACAGCCACAGTGGAGGCTCTGATAAGGGCCAAGATAACGACGCTACATCCCGGCGGATCAGATGATGGCTGGGAGAAACCCACTGAAACCTGGTGATAGAGACCCACAGAGGGAGCTATCATGGCAGTGACGGGATTTCATTAAGGCGAGGAGCATCTGTCTAAATGGTTTCTAGTGCATGGGGCTAGTGTGTAGTGTCTAGCGCGCAGTTTCTAGCGTATTGCGTCGATTACATGAGTTAGGAGTATGGTTTCAAGAGCATCGTCTGTGTTGTGTGGTTTCTGTTACATGGTTTATGGTTCATGGTTTCTCCTGTAGTTCATGAAACATCCAGCCATATTAGAGTCAGGTGGCGAACAAGTGGCTGGGTATTAGACAGCCATGTTAAAGTGTGGTGGTGGTTGTGTGGTTGGGGGGTTAGCTAGCCGTGTTAGAATGTGGTGTTGAACATGTGGGATGGGGTTGGCCAGCCGTGTTAGAGTGTGGTGATGAATACGTAGGTAGAAGTTGGTCAGTCGTGTGGTGGAGACACGTGGCTAAGGTTAGGCAGCCTTCATAGTGTGTGATGGTGGGCACGCAAGGGAGGTAGCCGGCTGTGTTAAGAGTGTGGTGGGGGCGTGTTTGTGGGGGGGTTAGCTAGCCATGTTAGGGTCAGGTATGCGAGCTCAGAGGTCAGCACATGATGGACGACCTCCATTGTAAGCATGGAGGGAGTGCTCGGATGAATGGCCCGGAAGAGTCAGTAATATTCGAATAAATCATATTAAAATCAGTTTATCATTCGGATAAGATGCAAAGACTCAAGCGAACTGCCAATATCAGAACAAATCATTAAAGATTGATGTATCATTGGATAAGTGAGAGAAGACTGTCTTTTCTTATGATAATGGATAATTCAAAATCTGTGTCTATTGTTCGGATATGTGACAAGGTCAGTTTGCTGCTGTTCGGATGAGTGAAACTAAACCGTTTAATTCACAAGACAACCCATGCATGAAGGCGATAGTGGCATATGGACCGAGAGAAAATTACAGATTAATGAATGAATGAATAAACACAGATAAATATATGAATATATTTATGAGCCAATAGATAAAAGGGATATATACTGGTACAAATAACAGAAGGTCGAGCTATATTATATGCTGGGTTAGGTCAGATGAGGTCAAGCATACTGTGGGCAGTTGACCCATACACAGAGGGAATGTATGTGGCTCTGGAACTGTCCTTAACAACAGTGTCGTGGCGTTGATGGCCTTAACGACCATGGTAGTTGATGGGTCGAGAGCCCAAGCAACCAGTGAACCAGCTGGAATCATTAATGTAAACACAACAACAACAAGAACAACAACAACAAGACACGTGTGTGATGGTTGGTGGTTTACTGAAGACGTGAAGGAATATTTGGATCAGTTATTTACCACCTGGAATAATGTACAACTTCAAACACTGACCAAATCTGTGAGAAAAGCAGGAATATTGTAATTATACATTTAGAGTATTAGGAAAAATCTCGGGATATTGTGAGAGATCTTAACATTCTGAGCAAAAAATTTGTAATATTAGAATAAATCCCAAGACTATTGTAATAAGACCCTGAGGCACTGGAATGCCAACGTAGAATATCGAAACAAAACCCGAGAATATTCTGATGAAAATATA
Organism: Panulirus ornatus; assembly: GCF_036320965.1. Classification (NCBI taxonomy): domain Eukaryota; kingdom Metazoa; phylum Arthropoda; class Malacostraca; order Decapoda; family Palinuridae; genus Panulirus; species Panulirus ornatus. The sequence continues at coordinate 46,713,778 of NC_092225.1, read as the reverse complement.
AAATTGATGAAAACTGAAACATTTACTTCTGAACCTTAATATATAAGATAAAGCCCAGATTACAGAATAATGTATCAACCCTTCAGGTTAATGATGTAATCAACAATACACTAATGATAAAAATGGTGTTAGGTTTATTTCAGGTTAATAATGTGTCATTAACAATACACTAATGGTATGAATGGTGTTAGGTTTACTTCATCTTTTATCTGAAAAAAATTATGATACACTGAAGTGATTCCTATTTGAGATTAATGACTAATACTTATAGTTTTGTTGTATTGTCTCTTAACTTTGTCTTTAGTTCTATGTGTGCGTGCACACACATACACACACACACATACACACACACACACATACACATACACATACACACACATACACACACACACACATACACACACACACACACACACACACACACATACACACACACACACACACACACACACACACTACACACACACTCAAGTTCTACCCTCGTTACAGATAATATGTAAGATAACCTTACCAGTGAAGTAGAGAGTCAGTGACTCAGAATGAGAGTTCCCGAGTATTGTACCTTTGGTTGTAGAGTCAGTCGTGGGGGGGGGGGGGGGGTGTCCTATAAAATTGTCGTGTGCCAGGACCAGCACATGGCCACTCGGGAACTGAGAAATGTCTACACCTTCTTCATTCTACCAAAGCTCACCTGTGCCTCTTCAGTCTGGTCTTCTTGTCTAGGTAGCACAGTTATCATGAACACGTCTTACACTACCTACCACGAGACCTTCATATCTCTCACCTCTCCAACCCTCTCCGATAAGTCATATGTTAGTTTGGCAATGAACTTGTGACACAGCCCCGTCATCGAGATCCCTCCACCGACGCTCCACCCTCACTGACCAGAGTCCGTCACCAAAATCGCCTTGTAGCAATGAATGGTCTTGTAGCAATGAGTGTCTTGTAGCAATGAGTGGTCTTGTAGACAGACGGGAATAGTTCTAACACTAGTGTTGTCACCTTCTTAAACAATTCATGAAAAAGAAGCACAGCTAAGCAAGCAGATAGTTTTCTCTTAGTTATGTATGTGGCAGCTATCATACTACTGTAACTCAACTAACGTCTACCATCAAGAAAGGTTCAACTAAGCATCATTAAATGCACAGGATTTAAACAATGGTAATTCCCTCGGTAAATCTCTCTCAACATCTGCTTCTTTGACTCTGTGGTTGTACCTCACTCACGTGCTTACACGAAGCCCAGAAGCTCCCTCCCTCCTCTGATCTTCAGCTCTTTAGTGACCAGTGACTGTTATGACCTTCCCAGTTCTGTAATATCTCAACTGTGTATTTTCATCTGAATGGCTGTTTAAATGTAATAAACCGTTTGTTATTACTTCCATTATTCCACATACACAGCAGCAAATTATCCATTTACTGACCATTTACTGGGAAGGACGAACACCTGGGTTGGGTGTGGACCGACTTTTGAGCTAAGGATCTGTGAACGGTCCATGCTGACTCCTGATCAGGGACGCTAACCACTGCACTGGCGAAGACTCGTGTGTGTGTGTGTGTGTGTGTGTGTGTGTGTGTGCAGACCTAGATTATCTGGCCCCGTCATATGTAATTAAACTTTCTTTCAGTAGGTCTTGTTCCGCTGGCCAGCAACAAGCCCATAAGCCGCTGTTTTAAGAGGCATTTGATAAAGGCACCTTCTCTAAGCAAGGAACTTAAGTCTCATTTTCTGTCATAGAGATACTCGGTCATTCATAAATCTGGTTCCAGGAAACATACCCTTTAAGTAGGTGGTTAGTGAATAGCACTTTGGCTCCAGAAAGTATAGTACTTAAGCACCATTTTGAGTCCATATTGAATTGATAAATAACAATTTGTGTCATGATTAAGTAACACTTTGTGTCATAATCAAGAAACACTTTGAGTCATAAACATGTAACAATTTGTGTCATGATCAAGTAACACTTTGTATCATGATTAAGTAACACTTTTTGTCATGATTAAGTAACACTCTGTGCCATAATCAAGTAACGCTTTGTGAAATGACTAAGTAATACTTTGTGTCATGATTAAGTAATACTTTGTTTCATGATCAAGTAACACTTTGTGTCATGAGTAAGTAACACTTTGTGTCAAGATTAAGTAAAACAGTACGTCATGATTAAGTAGCACTTTGTGTCATGATCAAGTAACTGTGCCATGATTAAGTAACACTTTGAATCCTGATTAAGTAACACCATGTTTCATAATCAAGTAACACGTTGTGTCATGTTTAAGTAACAATTTGTGACATGATGCTGTAACACTCATTGTCATGATTAAGTAAAATTTTGTGTCATGATTAAGTAACACTTTGTGCCATGATTAAGGAACACTTTGTGTCATGATCAAGTAACACTTTGTGCCATGATCAAGTAACACTTTGTGCCATGATCAAGTAACACTTTGTGCCATGATCAAGTAACACTTTGTGCCATGATCAAGTAACACTTTGTGTCATGATCAAGTAACACTTTGTGCCATGATCAAGTAACACTTTGTGTCATGATCAAGTAACACTTTGTGCCATGATCAAGTAACACTTTGTGTCATGATCAAGTAACACTTTGTGCCATGATCAAGTAACACTTTGTGTCATGATCAAGTAACACATTGTGTCATGATTAAGTAACACTTTGTGCCATGATCAAGTAACACATTGTGTCATGATTAAGTAACACTTTGTGTCATGATCAAGTAACACTTTGTGTCATGATCAAGTAACACTTTGTGTCATGATCAAGTAACACATTGTGTCATGATTAAGTAACACTTTGTGCCATGATCAAGTAACACTTTGTGTCATGATCAAGTAACACTTTGTGTCATGATCAAGTAACACTTTGTGCCATGATCAAGTAACACATTGTGTCATGATTAAGTAACACTTTGTGACATGATTAAGTAACACTGTGTCATGATCAAGTGAAACTTTGTGTCATGATTAAGTAACACTTTGTGTCATGATTACGTAAAACAGTATGTCATGATTAAGTAACACTTTGTGTCATGATCAAGTAACACTTTGCGCCAAGATTAAGTAACACTTTGTGTCATGATTAAGTAACACTTTGTGTCATGATCAAGTAACACTTTGTGTCATGATTAAGTATCATTTTGTGTCATGATTGAGAAACACTTTGTCATGATTAAGTAACACTGTGTGTCATGATCAAGTAACTTTTTGTATCATGATTAAGTAACAATTTGTGTCATGATTAAGTAACACTTTATTTCGTGATTAAGTAATACTTTGTGTCATGATGCAGTAACACTTTGTGTCATGATTAAGTAAAACAGTATGTCATGATATAGTAACACTTTGTGTCATGATCAAGTAACACTTTGTGCCATGATTAACACTTTGTGACATGATTAAGTAACACTTTAGGTCATGATTAAGTAACACTTTGTGTCATGATCAAGTAACACTTTGTGTCATGATAAGGTAACACTGTGTGTCATGATTAAGTAACACTTTGTGTCATGATCAAGTAACATTGTGTGTCATGATTAAGTAACCCTTTGTGCCATGATCAAGTAATACTTCGTGTCATGATGAAGTAGCACTTCGTGTCATGATCAAGTAACACTTTGTGTCACGACTGTAGCACTGTGTCATGATTAAGTAACACTTCGTGTCATGGTTAAGCAACACTTTGTGTAATGATTAGGTAACACTTTGTGTCATGATTAAGTAACACTTTGTGTCATGATGCAAAAACACTTTGTGTCATGATTAAGTAACACTTTGTGTCATGCTTAAGTAACACTTTGTGTCATGGTTAAGTAACACTGTGTCCTGATTAGGTAACACTTTAAGTCGAGATTAAGTACCACTTTGTGTCATGATTAAGTAACACTTTATGTCATGATCAAGTAACAGTTGTCTTAGACTGAGCTTCCCTCTCAAGCACCTGACGTCACTACTGTCCACAACAAAGTTGTTGAACACCCGTAGGTCTGACAGTGGCACGGACCAATCCTTGTTCCTCGAGATGGTCTCATCTCCTATGGTCACTCCATGGTTCAAGTGGTTCGTGCTCTGAGCGGCAGAAGACCAACCAGGTCTGCCTAGTCAGCGACTCCAGTTACCCCCCCCCCCCCTCTACTGGGACAAGTTCTTGCGCATATAATGCTAAGTTTTAGAGCGGATAAAGGGACTGCTGGACCAAGACAAATTGCCAGTAAATGGGCCTGGGTCCATCTTGACTCAAAGATCCTACGTATGGCGGTGACGTAAGCAGCAGCCGGTGGGTGTCATAGGTCAGAAGGACTGAGAACCTTCCCAGATAGACGGCTCTACTACGTATGTCTGAGGTCAAGCACAGATAATGGGAAACTTGTTCTTCCGAGCCGAGACGTCAATACACGGAAGAATTTTGAAAAGTTGAAATACCGAAGTAGGAGTAAAGTTATCAAGGGATCATGAAGGACGACTGGCAACTTGTGGCATGATACAGAAGCCTGAGCCAGCCATTATCCTGGACAGACATTAGATAAGTCACCATAGGACTGTTGTCAGACTGAGGTAGAACCTGACTGAGCAGCGGAAAAAAGAAACTGTCGGTCCAAGTGCAGGTAAGAGATATAAGGTGGGTCAAGTCGTGCGACAATGTTTGTGTTAGGTGTCGGAGCGTCTTCTCATGATACCCAAGACTTGCTGTATAATCCTGAGCAGCTCTCTCTCTCTCTCTCTCTCTCTCTCTCTCTCTCTCTCTCTCTCTCTCTCTCTCTCTCTCTCTCTCTCTCTCTCTCTCTCTCTCTCTCTCTCTCTCTCTCTCTCTCTCTCTCTCTCATACAAGGATAAATGCCTTAAAAGAACAAATTTCTGGGCAACAGTTGGGAGTTTTCACAATGAATGAAGATGTTGTTGAAGACATTTTCAGGTTTCCTGCCATCTGGCTGAGGAACAAGTGCTGGTCCTGACGAGGTTTAGGTAACCTTGTCGTCTGACGGGTTACCTTGACTCGGACCAACAGTAACTCGTTTCCATCAATTATCCCAAACAGGAGAGGATCGGCCGTCATCCCAACCTCGTAATGGTCGACGGTTGCTTGATATAGGGAGGCGTTGATGGAGGGCGTGTGGGCCAGGGTGGCCAGGGTGGGCGTGAGGGAGTGCAGGTATGAGGAGGAGATAAGACCGGAGGAGGGCAGCAGCCGCAGCGGCCCTTTGATGACTGCGGGTAGTCCTGGCGGGAGGCTTCACAATGCCTGCTACCTCCATGACCTGCGGCCCTGCAGTCAACACACGCTGGATAACCTGCGGTCAACATACTCCGGGCAACCGACGGTCAACACACACTGGCCACCCAGCGGTCAACACACTCTGGAGAACCAACGGTCAACGCACTCTGACCACCCAGCTGTCAACACACTTTGGCCAGTCGTCAACAAGGAAAAGCGGGAGACCAAATAATTGGTGGAAGAATGAAGGGAACATAAGTCTTCAGCGATCACGGTCTCAACATGCAGGAGGGTGAGAGGCGTGCACGGAATAGAGTGAATTGGAACGATGTGGTATACCGGGGTCGACATGCCGCCAAAGGACTAAACCAGGGCATGTGAAACGTCCGGGGTAAACCATGGAAAGGTCTGTGGGGCCTGGATGTGGATAGGGAACTGTGGTTTTGGTACATTACACATGGCAGCCAGAGAAGAGGTGTGAGCGGATGTGGCCTTTATCCGTATGTTTCCTGGCGCTGTCTCTCTGATACACGGGGTGACGATCCTGTTGCCTGTAGAGCGGGGTGGCACTGGGAATAGATAAAGGCGAGCAGGTGGTGTGAATATGCACATGCTTATATATATATATATATATATATATATATATATATATATATATATATATATATATATATATATATATATATATATATATATACAGAGGTATAAGTTTGTTGAGTATTCCTGGTAAAGTATATGGGAGGGTATTGATTGAGAGGGTGAAGGCATGTACAGAGCATCAGATTGGGGAAGAGCAGTGTGGTTTCAGAAGTGGTAGAGGATGTGTGGATCAGGTGTTTGCTTTGAAGAATGTATGTGAGAAATACTTAGAAAAGCAAATGATTTTGTATGTAGCATTTATGGATCTGGAGAAGGCATATGATAGAGTTGATAGAGATGCTCTGTGGAAGGTATTAAGAATATATGGTGTGGGAGGAAAGTTGTTAGAAGCAGTGAAAAGTTTTTATCGAGGATGTAAGGCATGTGTACGTGTAGGAAGAGAGGAAAGTGATTGGTTCTCAGTGAATGTAGGTTTGCGGCAGGGGTGTGTGATGTCTCCATGGTTGTTTAATTTGTTTATGGATGGGGTTGTTAGGGAGGTAAATGCAAGAGTTTTGGAAAGAGGGGCAAGTATCAAGTCTGTTGGGGATGAGAGAGCTTGGGAAGTGAGTCAGTTGTTGTTCGCTGATGATACAGCGCTGGTGGCTGATTCATGTGAGAAACTGCAGAAGCTGGTGACTGAGTTTGGTAAAGTGTGTGGAATAAGAAAGTTAAGAGTAAATGTGAATAAGAGCAAGGTTATTAGGTACAGTAGGGTTGAGGGTCAAGTCAATTGGGAGGTGAGTTTGAATGGAGAAAAAGTGGAGGAAGTGAAGTGTTTTAGATATCTGGGAGTGGATCTGGCAGCGGATGGAACCATGGAAGCGGAAGTGGATCATAGGGTGGGGGAGGGGGCGAAAATTCTGGGGGCCTTGAAGAATGTGTGGAAGTCGAGAACATTATCTCGGAAAGCAAAAATGGGTATGTTTGAAGGAATAGTGGTTCCAACAATGTTGTATGGTTGCGAGGCGTGGGCTATGGATAGAGTTGTGCGCAGGAGGGTGGATGTGCTGGAAATGAGATGTTTAAGGACAATGTGTGGTGTGAGGTGGTTTGATCGAGTGAGTAACGTAAGGGTAAGAGAGATGTGTGGAAATAAAAAGAGCGTGGTTGAGAGAGCAGAAGAGGGTGTTTTGAAGTAGTTTGGGCACATGGAGAGAATGAGTGAGGAAAGATTGACCAAGAGGATATAAATGTCGGAGGTGGAGGAACGAGGAGAAGAGGGAGACCAAATTGGAGGTGGAAAGATGGAGTGAAAAAGATTTTGTGTGATCGGGGCCTGAACATGCAGGAGGGTGAAAGGAGGGCAAGGAATAGAGTGAACTGGAGCGATGTGGTATACCGGGGTTGACGTGCTGTCAGTGGATTGAATCAAGGCATGTGAAGCGGCTGGGGTAAACCATGGAAAGCTGTGTAGGTGTGTATATTTGCGTGTGTGGACGTATGTATATACAAGTGTATGGGGGTGGGTTGGGCCATTTTTTTCGTCTGTTTCCTTGCGCTACCTCGCAAACGCGGGAGACAGCGACAAAGTATAATAAAAAAAAAAAAATATATATATATATATATATATATATATATATATATATATATATATATATATATATATATATATATATATATATATATTTGAGAGTAAATGTGAATAAGAGTAAGGTTATTAGGTACAGCAGGGTTGAGGGTCAAGTCAACTGGGAGGTGAGTTTGAATGGAGAAAAACTGGAGGAAGTGAAGTGTTTTAGATATCTGGGAGTGGATTTGGCAGCTGATGCAACCATGGAAGCGGAAGTGAATCATAGGGTGGGGAAGGGGGCAAAAATTCTGGGAGCCTTGAAGAATGTGTGGAAGTCGAGAACATTATCTCGGAAAGCAAAAATGGGTATGTTTGAAGGAATAGTGGTGCCAACAATGTTGTATGGTTGCGAGGCGAGGGCTATGGATAGAGTTGTGTGCAGGAGGGTGGATGTGCTGGAAATGAGATGTTTGAGGACATGTGATGTGAGGTGGTTAGATCGAGTAAGTAATAATAGGGTAAGAGAGATGTGTGGTAATAAAATGAGTGTGGTTGAGAGAGCTGAAGAGGGTGTTTTGAAATGGTTTGGTCACATGGAGAGAATGAGTGAGGAAAGATTGACCAAGAGGATATATGTGTCAGAGGTGGAGGGAACGAGGAGAAGTGGGAGACCAAATTGGAGGTGGAAAGATGGAGCGAAAAAGATTTTGAGTGATCGGGGCCTGAACATGCAGGAGGGTGAAAGGCGTGCAAGGAATAGAGTGAATTGGAACGATGTGGTATACCGGGGTCGACGTGCTGTCAATGGATTGAACCAGGGCATGTGAAGCGTCTGGGGTAAACCATGGAAAGTTCTGTGGGGCCTTTATGTGGAAAGGGAGCTGTGGTTTCGGTGCATTATTATATGACAGCTAGAGACTGAGTGTGAACGAATGGGGCCTTTGTTGTCTTTTCCTAGTGCTACCTCGCACACATGAGGGGAGAGGGGGTTGTTATTCCATGTGTGGCGAGGTGGCGATGGGAATGAATAAAGGCTGATAGTATGAATTATGTACATGTGTATATATGTATATGTCTCTGTGTGTATATATATGTATACATTGAGATGTATAGGTATGTATATATGCGTGTGCGGACGTGTAGGTATATACATGTGTATGTGCGTGGGTTGGGCCATTCTTTCGTCTGTTTCCTTGCGCTACCTCGCTAATGAGGGAGACAGCGACAAAGCAAAATAGATAAATAAATATATGAATATATATTTATTCCTGTTTTTGTTTTTTTCCAAAAGAAGGAACAGAGAAGGGGGCCAGGTGAGGATATTCCCTCAAAGGCCCAGTCCGCTGTTGTTAACGCTACCTCGCCATCACGGGAAATGGCGAATAGTATGAAATATATATATATATATATATATATATATATATATATATATACATATATATATATATATATATATATATATATATATATATATATATATATATATATATATATATATATATATATATATATATATATATATATATATATATAGTAGGTGAAGAGGAATGTGCAGGAGGTGAAAAAGAGGATAAATGAGAGTTGGGGTGAGAGAGTATCGTTAAATATTAGGGAGAATAGAAAGGTGTTTTGGAGGGAGGTAAATAAAGTGCGTAAGACATGAGAACAAATGGTTCTTCAGATATTCAACTGCAATTCTAGACGCCTTTCCACGTCTCATCATGAACAAGACTTTCACCATATCCTCGCGCTTCACCAAGCCATTTGTTTTCTTGTTTTTCTCGTACTGTTATCTTGCTTCCAAAACATCTAATTCTCCCTGATGTTTACTGATACTTGCTCACCCTAACCCTCATTTGCCATGTTTTTCAACCCCTGCACCTCCCTCTTGACCTGCCGTTTTTTCATGTACATCTCCCACTCATTTGCACTTCTTCCATGCAACTACCGCCCGCACAACTAGCAATTTTTATTCGTCATCTCATCATACACTACCCTTTTTCGCCCTCACGTCTCTCATGCCATACGTATATCTTCCTCATGCCAGCACTGCCTCCCTGAATATTATCACCTACTCTTCATACCCCCTGCCATCCATATTCACTCTCACCTCTTGCCATTCTACACTCAATCTCTTGGTATTTTTTCACACAAGTCTCCTTTTCATAATTCACATTTACCACCATATTCTCTTTTATACCTCTACAAATCTTCCACCTTACCTCCACTAGGTAATGACCGGCTGCCTCTCTCAGCACATTCACATCCAAGAGTCTCTTCCGTACGCCTATCAGTAATATGTAATCCAATAACGCTCATATACCATTTTTCCTACTCACATACGCATACATGTGAGTATTTACAATCATAAGTCCATTTTCAGTACATGACACCAAAAGCTGTTCAGCACTTACGTTTACCGTCCTGAATACCTCACGCCCCCCACATTACCCACATTTGCATATGAGTTACCCATTACTACTACTTACTTAAAAATCACTGACACACCCACTCATCTGCTCCAAGAACATTTGCCTCTGATCTTCATATGGTTTGGTGCATCTCTTATCAGTCCACTTTCATTTTTACTCACATAATCTGTCTAAGCTCACTTCCCTGCACTCTTTCAAACATTCCCACAACCCCTTCACTTTAAGGTTAAGAAAAAGGGAAGAATGGTTTCATCAAGGACGTCAAAAACGAGGGGGTCTTTCGAGCTATGCAGCGTCGTGGATATTCTCCTTCATGGCTTGTGGTTACATTCCTCATTGTCGAGTATTTGACCCGCGTTCGCATCATGGGGCGCATAGAGGTGGATGGTTTAAATTATGGGTGATTTTTAGGATTAAGCTTAAGAAAAAAGGGATTTTGGAAGCTAAGGGACATGGATAATCTAGATATTAGATTTAGAAAGTGGGGCTGGTGGCTTAGGGGTTTATGCAAAGTAAGGGAGCTGTGTGTTTAGGGCCGACTCTTTGGGAAGTTAGAGGTATAGTTCAGTTCAGGATTAGGATTGGAAAATAGGACGAGTGTGGGGCCTTCCTAGCGTAAAATTCCCTCCACGTCATTGATTGTGTGTGTGTGTGTGTGTGTGTGTGTGTGTGTGTGTGTGTGTAAAACATTACTTTCATCACATACTGCTGTATCGTAATTCATTTATTATCACTCTTGTATGATTGAGGCCCTACACACCATCACTATTCATACGCCTGACCAGAAATGTTGCTATCCTTCCTGAATCTTTTAATTGGCCTTCAGTCCTCTCGTGCCCTTGTGGCACGGCTGTGCCCGCGATGCCTTCACTACGTACCTCTTGGTCACCCGCGCCCCAGTCATTACCCCCCATCCCCTCAGGTATTGCTATAATTACTGAAGACGTAATAGTCCGTCGGTCTGTCTGTCCCCTGCCTGGGCCCATCCGACTTTATATGGTTGCTGGCTGTGTTGAATGCCACATGTGATGGTTGCTGGCTGTGTTGAATGCCACATGTGATGGTTGCTGGCTGTGTTGAATGCCACATGTGATGGTTGCTGGCTGTGTTGAATGCCACATGTAATGGTTGCTGGCCGTGATGGTTGCTGGTTGTGTTGAGTACCGCCTGTAATGGTTGCTGGGTATGGTGAGCGCTAGATGTGATGGTTGCTGGCTGTGTTGAATGCTACATGTAATGGTTGCTGGCTGCGTTGAATACCATCTGTGATGGTTGCTGGCTTTGTTGAATGCCACATGTAATGGTTGCTGGCCGTGTTGGTTGTGGTGAGTACCGCCTGTAATGGTTGATGCCTCATGATTAGGTAAGCTTAAGGTGAGGTAACCCTGGAGAAGTGGGCAGTGTAGCCAGGTAGCAGGTCGTGATGTGGTCACCTTACCCCCCCCCCCCCCTCCCCCCGGGATCAAAGACCCACCGTGGGACCCATGGTCTGTTTGGTCTCATTAACTCCTTCTTAAGATTCTGTTCATACTTAATTCGTTGAAAAGACTGAAATTAGATGTTAAGATATTTTTTCTGTAAATTTACTGGTAATGTAGTTGTCATTGAACGTGGGTGGCAACTTGCTGTGTGTAGCGCATGAACAGAGTAGATGGGCGTGGCTTACATACAGGAGGAGAGATGAAATGTCTTCATCTTGAATTTTTCCCATAATATGCCAAATCATTTTTAGTCCCCAACCATATAGATACTCGATCACAAATCGCTCTTGCTCTCACCCTTGTCTGACCCGACCTGAAGAATCCCTGAACTACCAGATGGAGGGACAGTATGTCAGCAACAGTGAGTTAAGACATGATAACAGGAGAAGGAAGGAGAAATGACAGTGAGTTAAGACATGATAACAGGAGAAGGAAGGAGAAATGACAGTGAGTTAAGACATGATAACAGGAGAAGGAAGGAGAAATGACAGTGAGTTAAGACATGATAACAGGAGAAGGAAGGAGAAATGACAGTGAGTTAAGACATGATAACAGGAGAAGGAAGGAGAAATGACAATGAGTTAAGACATGATAACAGGAGAAGGAAGGAGAAATGACAGTGAGTTAAGACATGATAACAGGAGAAGGAAGGAGAAATGAAATTTGAAGAATGAGTCAAAATTTGTACAGTTGGTTCATGTGGGGAAGAGGTTGGCAAGCACTATCAATGATAGGGAAGACCTACCTCTCCCATTGTAGATATTCCTGATGATATTATCATTACTACAGCCCACTGTCCACCTCTGTACCTTGCCTCATATACCACACTGTATGTGCTGGTCAGGTAAATATAAGAAATCTACTTGTTTGACTGTAGTGAAAACAGATAGACATGAAGTACACAGGGACCCATCCATCCATGTATGTAGGACATCTTCCCAGACTTCCTCACTTCAGCTCACCTGGGAATTATTGAAACCACACTCTATCAGTCGACCGCCTGAAAACGCTTCAAATTTCAGTCTTCTCCTCAGTTAACCTGTGGCTCCAGGAAACCGAAGGTGTTCAAAAATAATGTGAATAAACGATCCTTCATCTAGTTTTCTCGTAACAGTCCAACATCTGCTTATGGCTAGCGTCTGAGGGCAAAATAGTTTGTGAGTGGCTGAGACCAACAGTATCATTGTCGGGAAGTGTTGGATGTGGTTGATGTTACACATATGGTTCCTCCTCTGTCATGTGTCTTCATTACGTACTGATCTGATGACCATGTGAGCGATCTATGATCGTCCCAGCCCTTAGGAATATCCTAAGTCATATCATACATCCGTAACTCTACCACTCTGCCTCATTTCTTGTCTTACGGCGCCAATGACGTTCTGACGTCACTCGCATTAGAACGTCATCAATCGTGTCCTGACGTCACTGGTACCGAGAACGTCACTAATTTTTTTTTCTGACGTCACCATTCGCGTCCTGAAGTCACCGGCAATTAAATGTCGCTGGATGATGCCATACTCTCTCTCTCTCTCTCTCTCTCTCTCTCTCTCTCTCTCTCTCTCTCTCTCTCTCTCTCTCTCTCTCTCTCTCTCTCTCTCTCTCTCTGATGGCGTCGTGAAGAGAAACCTGCTGGGTGAAGACAATGGAAGACCACGTAGTTTACCCAAACAGCAAACAGAGATGTAAACATAAAGATAAAGTGGGAATGTAGCCTCTCGAGGTGAGGCTGTTATTAGGGGAGGTGGTCTTATGTGATGGTGTCACTATACCAACCCTCGTCACGCGTCACTTGCTGGGTACGTGACGGGCTGTGACGTATTCTTCTCTGGTCAGACAATCATCATGATCAAAGCATGATAACGAACATATACTCTATGGCAGCAATTCAGGATTATATAAGAAAGGATCTGTTACCTAATTCACCTATGAATATTAGCAATAGAACCAGCGATAATAGACTGATAGATAAGTAGATAGATAGATAGATAGAAATTCTTGTCATCATGGGGTAAACACTACCTATGGTTCACCTTCAGTTCAAGAGTCAGAGGGACGATTCATCTCCAGGAAGTGAAAACAGAGGGAAAGATTGATTTAGAATGCTTTACCTCGTCCTATGAAAACACGAAACATGTTTGTGTTAAGGCTGGCGTGGCGCGCCACTGGTAACAGTGGAAAATGTACAGACAGACAACCAGACAGACAGACAGAGAATATCACGTGGTTTTGACGGAGACTTAAGCGGAGGGAGTTGCAAAATAGGTAAGGTGTCTGAGGAGTATGATAGTCTAGAGTACCATGCTGAAGACTTTACCATGCTGAAGACTTTACCATGCTGAAGACTTTATCATGCTGAAGACTTTACCATGCTGAAGACTTTACCATGCTGAAGACTTTACCGTGCTGAAGACTTTACCATGCTGAAGACTTTACCATGCTGAAGACTTTATCATGCTGAAGACTTTACCATGCTGAAGACTTTACCATGCTGAAGACTTTACCGTGCTGAAGACTTTACCATGCTGAAGACTTTATCATGCTGAAGACTTTACCATGCTGAAGACTTTATCATGCTGAAGACTTTCCCATGCTGAAGACTTTACCATGCTGAAGACTTTACCATGCTGAAGACTTTACCATGCTGAAGACTTTATCATGCTGAAGACTTTACCATGCTGAAGACTTTATCATGCTGAAGACTTTCCCATGCTGAAGACTTTACCATGCTGAAGACTTTACCATGCTGAAGACTTTATCATGCTGAAGACTTTACCATGCTGAAGACTTTATCATGCTGAAGACTTTACCATGCTGAAAACTTTACCATGCTGAAGACTTTACCATGCTGAAGACTTTATCATGCTGAAGACTTTACCATGCTGAAGACTTTACCATGCTGAAGACTTTACCATGCTGAAGACTTTATCATGCTGAAGACTTTACCATGCTGAAGACTTTACCATGCTGAAGACTTTACCATGCTGAAGACTTTATCATGCTGAAGACTTTACCATGCTGAAGACTTTATCATGCTGAAGACTTTACCATGCTGAAGACTTTACCATGCTGAAGACTTTACCATGCTGAAGACTTTATCATGCTGAAGACTTTACCATGCTGAAGACTTTACCATGCTGAAGACTTTACCATGCTGAAGACTTTATCATGCTGAAGACTTTACCATGCTGAAGACTTTATCATGCTGAAGACTTTATCATGCTGAAGACTTTACCATGCTGAAGACTTTACCATGCTGAAGACTTTATCATGCTGAAGACTTTATCATGCTGAAGACTTTACCATGCTGAAGACTTTATCATGCTGAAGACTTTACCATGCTGAAGACTTTACCATGCTGAAGACTTTATCATGCTGAAGACTTTACCATGCTGAAGACTTTATCATGCTGAAGACTTTATCATGCTGAAGACTTTACCATGCTGAAGACTTTACCATGCTGAAGACTTTACCATGCTGAAGACTTTATCATGCTGAAGACTTTACCATGCTGAAGACTTTACCATGCTGAAGACTTTACCATGCTGAAGACTTTACCATGCTGAAGACTTTACCATGCTGAAGACTTTATCATGCTGAAGACTTTACCATGCTGAAGACTTTATCATGCTGAAGACTTTACCATGCTGAAGACTTTACCATGCTGAAGACTTTACCATGCTGAAGACTTTACCATGCTGAAGACTTTACCATGCTGAAGACTTTATCATGCTGAAGACTTTACCATGCTGAAGACTTTACCATGCTGAAGACTTTATCATGCTGAAGACTTTACCATGCTGAAGACTTTACCATGCTGAAGACTTTATCATGCTGAAGACTTTACCATGCTGAAGACTTTACCATGCTGAAGACTTTATCATGCTGAAGACTTTACCATGCTGAAGACTTTACCATGCTGAAGACTTTACCATGCTGAAGACTTTATCATGCTGAAGACTTTACCATGCTGAAGACTTTACCATGCTGAAGACTTTATCATGCTGAAGACTTTATCATGCTGAAGACTTTACCATGCTGAAGACTTTACCATGCTGAAGACTTTATCATGCTGAAGACTTTATCATGCTGAAGACTTTACCATGCTGAAGACTTTACCATGCTGAAGACTTTATCATGCTGAAGACTTTATCATGCTGAAGACTTTACCATGCTGAAGACTTTATCATGCTGAAGACTTTACCATGCTGAAGACTTTACCATGCTGAAGACTTTATCATGCTGAAGACTTTATCATGCTGAAGACTTTATCATGCTGAAGACTTTACCATGCTGAAGACTTTATCATGCTGAAGACTTTACCATGCTGAAGACTTTACCATGCTGAAGACTTTATCATGCTGAAGACTTTATCATGCTGAAGACTTTATCATGCTGAAGACTTTACCATGCTGAAGACTTTATCATGCTGAAGACTTTACCATGCTGAAGACTTTATCATGCTGAAGACTTTATCATGCTGAAGACTTTATCATGCTGAAGACTTTACCATGCTGAAGACTTTACCATGCTGAAGACTTTATCATGCTGAAGACTTTATCATGCTGAAGACTTTATCATGCTGAAGACTTTACCATGCTGAAGACTTTATCATGCTGAAGACTTTACCATGCTGAAGACTTTATCATGCTGAAGACTTTACCATGCTGAAGACTTTATCATGCTGAAGACTTTATCATGCTGAAGACTTTATCATGCTGAAGACTTTATCATGCTGAAGACTTTACCATGCTGAAGACTTTATCATGCTGAAGACTTTATCATGCTGAAGACTTTATCATGCTGAAGACTTTACCATGCTGAAGACTTTATCATGCTGAAGACTTTACCATGCTGAAGACTTTACCATGCTGAAGACTTTATCATGCTGAAGACTTTACCATGCTGAAGACTTTATCATGCTGAAGACTTTACCATGCTGAAGACTTTATCATGCTGAAGACTTTACCATGCTGAAGACTTTATCATGCTGAAGACTTTATCATGCTGAAGACTTTACCATGCTGAAGACTTTATCATGCTGAAGACTTTATCATGCTGAAGACTTTATCATGCTGAAGACTTTACCATGCTGAAGACTTTATCATGCTGAAGACTTTATCATGCTGAAGACTTTATCATGCTGAAGACTTTACCATGCTGAAGACTTTATCATGCTGAAGACTTTATCATGCTGAAGACTTTATCATGCTGAAGACTTTATCATGCTGAAGACTTTATCATGCTGAAGACTTTACCATGCTGAAGACTTTATCATGCTGAAGACTTTACCATGCTGAAGACTTTATCATGCTGAAGACTTTACCATGCTGAAGACTTTATCATGCTGAAGACTTTACCATGCTGAAGACTTTATCATGCTGAAGACTTTATCATGCTGAAGACTTTATCATGCTGAAGACTTTATCATGCTGAAGACTTTATCATGCTGAAGACTTTATCATGCTGAAGACTTTACCATGCTGAAGACTTTATCATGCTGAAGACTTTACCATGCTGAAGACTTTATCATGCTGAAGACTTTACCATGCTGAAGACTTTATCATGCTGAAGACTTTATCATGCTGAAGACTTTATCATGCTGAAGACTTTATCATGCTGAAGACTTTATCATGCTGAAGACTTTATCATGCTGAAGACTTTACCATGCTGAAGACTTTATCATGCTGAAGACTTTATCATGCTGAAGACTTTATCATGCTGAAGACTTTATCATGCTGAAGACTTTACCATGCTGAAGACTTTATCATGCTGAAGACTTTATCATGCTGAAGACTTTATCATGCTGAAGACTTTACCATGCTGAAGACTTTATCATGCTGAAGACTTTATCATGCTGAAGACTTTATCATGCTGAAGACTTTATCATGCTGAAGACTTTATCATGCTGAAGACTTTATCATGCTGAAGACTTTATCATGCTGAAGACTTTACCATGCTGAAGACTTTATCATGCTGAAGACTTTATCATGCTGAAGACTTTATCATGCTGAAGACTTTACCATGCTGAAGACTTTATCATGCTGAAGACTTTATCATGCTGAAGACTTTATCATGCTGAAGACTTTACCATGCTGAAGACTTTACCATGCTGAAGACTTTATCATGCTGAAGACTTTATCATGCTGAAGACTTTACATGCTGAAGACTTTATCATGCTGAAGACTTTACATGCTGAAGACTTTACCATGCTGAAGACTTTATCATGCTGAAGACTTTACATGCTGAAGACTTTACCATGCTGAAGACTTATCATGCTGAAGACTTTATCATGCTGAAGACTTTACATGCTGAAGACTTTTGATAGCATGCTGGAAGACTTTACCATGCTGAAGACTTTATCATGCTGAAGACTTTACATGCGAAGACTTTATCATGCTGAAGACTTTATCATGCTGAAGACTTTATCATGCTGAAGACTTTATCATGCTGAAGCACTGTGTTATCATGAGCTGAAGACTTTACATGCTGAAGACTTTACCATGCTGAAGACTTTATCATGCTGAAGACTTTATCATGCTGAAGACTTTACATGCTGAAGACTTTACCATGCTGAAGACTTTATCATGCTGAACTTATCATGCTGAAGACTTATCATGCGAAGACTTTATCATGCTGAGACTTCCAGCTTTAAGCAAGACTTTTCATGCGAAGCTTACATCTGAATGTACTTTACCATGCTGAAGACTTTACAGCTAAGCATTAATGAAGCCATTTCTGAGTACTTTACCATGCTGAAACTTAATCTAAGCATTATACCATGCTGAGTTTAATCTGAGCCCATGTCTTAAGCTAAGCTTATTGAGACCATCTGAAGTTTATCATGCTGAAGCCATGTTTACATCTGAAGCTTTACCATCTGAGTTTATCTGTCTGAAGCTTATAACTAAGACATTATGAAGCACATGCTAGTTTATCATGTAGACCCATGCTAACTTTACATTTGAAGCTTCTGCTACTTTAGCCCAGCTTTAACTAAGATTATAAGCGCCATTCCTGTGGTTATCATGTAGACCCATGCTTATAGACATTATACCATCTGGTTATCTGTAGCCAGTCTTAACATGAGAGATTTAAGCCATCTGTGTTTATCTGTGACCCATGTCTTAACTAGAGCATTATGAAGCCATTCTGTGTTATCTGTAGCCCATGTCTTAACTAGAGCATTATGAAGCCATTCTGTGTTATCTGTAGCCCATGTCTTAACTAGAGCATTATTAAGCCATTCTGTGTTATCTGTAGCCCATGTCTTAACTAGAGCATTATTAAGCCATTCTGTGTTATCTGTAGCCCATGTCTTAACTAGAGCATTATTAAGCCATTCTGTGTTATCTGTAGCCCATGTCTTAACTAGAGCATTATTAAGCCATTCTGTGTTATCTGTAGCCCATGTCTTAACTAGAGCATTATTAAGCCATTCTGTGTTATCTGTAGCCCATGTCTTAACTAGAGCATTATTAAGCCATTCTGTGTTATCTGTAGCCCATGTCTTAACTAGAGCATTATGAAGCCATTCTGTGTTATCTGTAGCCCATGTCTTAACTAGAGCATTATGAAGCCATTCTGTGTTATCTGTAGCCCATGTCTTAACTAGAGCATTATTAAGCCATTCTGTGTTATCTGTAGCCCATGTCTTAACTAGAGCATTATGAAGCCATTCTGTGTTATCTGTAGCCCATGTCTTAACTAGAGCATTATGAAGCCATTCTGTGTTATCTGTAGCCCATGTCTTAACTAGAGCATTATGAAGCCATTCTGTGTTATCTGTAGCCCATGTCTTAACTAGAGCATTATGAAGCCATTCTGTGTTATCTGTAGCCCATGTCTTAACTAGAGCATTATTAAGCCATTCTGTGTTATCTGTAGCCCATGTCTTAACTAGAGCATTATGAAGCCATTCTGTGTTATCTGTAGCCCATGTCTTAACTAGAGCATTATTAAGCCATTCTGTGTTATCTGTAGCCCATATCTTAACTAGAGCATTATGAAGCCATTCTGTGTTATCTGTAGCCCATGTCTTAACTAGAGCATTATGAAGCCATTCTGTGTTATCTGTAGCCCATGTCTTAACTAGAGCATTATGAAGCCATTCTGTGTTATCTGTAGCCCATGTCTTAACTAGAGCATTATTAAGCCATTCTGTGTTATCTGTAGCCCATATCTTAACTAGAGCATTATGAAGCCATTCTGTGTTATCTGTAGCCCATGTCTTAACTGAATCACAAATGATAAGTCGGTGGTAAAGTCTGTTGTCCAGATCACAGAAGGCCAGAGTTAAGATGACCCCTCAGGCCAAGACATACCAGGCTAGAATTTGACCGTCGGTTCGAGGAAACTAACCATCTTAGATTATAATGTTGGGTTACCCTGGTGGGGGAATAGTGGTATCCGGTGGGGGAATGGTGTTACCTGGTGGGGGAATAATGTTACTTGGTGGGGAATAGTGTTACTTGGTGGGGGAATAGTGTTACCTGGTGGGGGAATAGTGGTAACCTGGTGGGGGAATAGTGTTACCTGGTAGGGGAATAGTGGTAACCGGTGGGGGAATAGTGGTACCCAGTGAGGGAATAGTGTTACCTGGTAGGGAAATAGTGTTACGTGGTAGGTGGGGGGAATAGTGGTACCCGGTGGGGGAATAGTGGTACCCGGTGGGGGAATAGTGGTACCTAGTAGGGGAATAGTGTTACCCGGTGGGGGAATAGTGTTACCCGGTGGGGGAATAGTGTTACCCGGTGGGGGAATAGTGTTACCTAGTAGGGGAATAGTTGTACCCGGTGGGGGAATAGTGTTCGTCTCTTCCATTTTCCTGTGGTCATTCTGCTTGCCTAGCAGGTTGTGACTCAGACACAGTCCCAGGCGACAAAAAGTGAACAAGTGTGTAATGCGCCCTGTGAACCCCGACCTCCAGCACTTTATCATTCAGTTTAGAATTTTGTGTTCAGTGTCTGCGGCACACGTGTCTGCAGTACACTTGTCTGCGGCACACGTGTCTGCGGTACATGGGTCTGCAGTACACTTGTCTGCGGCACACGTGTCTGCGATCAGCGTGTCTGCAGTACACTTGTCTGCGGTACACGTGTCTGCGGTACACGGGTCTGCAGTACAAGTGTTTGCGGTACGCGGGTTTGCGGTACACGGGTTTCCGGTACACGTATCTGCGGTATACGAGTCTGCAATACACGTGTCTGCGGGTACACGGGTCTGCAGTACACGTGTCTGCCGGTACACGGGTCTGCAGTACACGTGTCTGCGGGTACATGGGTCTACACGACACGTGTCTATGGGTGCACGGGTCTGCAGTACACGTGTTTGTGGTACACGAGTTTGTGGTACACGGGTCTGTGGTACACGAGTCTGTGGTACACGGGTCTGTGGTACACGAGTCTACAGTACACGTGTCTGCGGGTACACGGGTCTGCAGGACACGTGTCTACGGGTACACGACTATGCAGGACACGTGTCTACGGGTACATGACTCTGCAGTACTTGTGTTTGTGGTACACGAGTCTGTGGTACACGGGTCTGTGGTACACGGGTCTGTGGTACACGGTCTGTGTCAGAGTTAATTACTCCTGCATGATCCGTCGTGTACACAAGCTTGTAGTAGTTTTATTGCACAAATTGTGAGCTTTGCTTCCGATCTCTGACCTCGAAAGCTAAACCAGGTGTACTGCTTTGTATGTACCGTCTGTGGCACAGCGATTCATGACATGTCATGTACACAGACATATACTAGCATTCTCGTGCAAAAAAAACATACAGCTTTGATCTCTGATCCAGGAAAAAGTATTCGGTTGTATAATGAAAGCAAACACGCACGAACACCGGTGAACTAGATATGCCTCTTACTGCTCTGTAGTTGGAGGCACAGAACTGAGAAAGACAAAGAAAAAGATGAAGACATTGAAGCATATTGCAGCAAAGTACCAGCAGGGAAGGAATTCAAGTGAATGGAAGGTGTCAAGAGAAAGCAGCAGGTCAAGAGAAAGGTATGGACGCTGAAAGCAGGGCAAATGATGTATGGGGTAAGAGAGTATCGATGTACAGGGAGAATAAGAAAACGGTTGGGATGACTGTGATTATGAAAAGAACAAATGGAAGCTTTAGTGAGGGTGAGCAGATAGCGAGTGGTACCAGGCAAAGAAAACTAAGAAATAGAAATGAGTTGAACAATCTGAATCCTGTGAATGTAGTACATGATGGGATGGCGAGTGTGTTGTGTGTGTATTGAGAGAGAGCCCTGGTGAGTGGGTTGATGAAAATGAAAGGAGGTAGTGAAGACCTTGCATAGCGGCATGAGTGGAGGGGAATATAGTGGATTCTCTCATGAAAGGCGCTGACATTATTGTTGATGGATTGATCAGACTATTCTTAGTTTGTATGGTCCAGTATGAGGTGCCTGAGGATTGGCAGAATGCAAGTATAATTGTGAGGGGGACGAAAGTGGATTCTCGAATAACGGAAGTGTGCCTGTTCAGTATACCTAGTAGGATGGAGATTGAGAGAGTGGTAGCATGCACAGAACATCTGACTGGGAAGGAGCAGTGTAGCTCCAGGAAAATGTAACTGTATGGGCCGAGTAACTTCTTTGAAAAATGTTTATGAGAAATACTTGGGAAAGAAAGTGCACTAAGCGTAACCAATATGGATCTGAAGAGAGGGTATGATGATGTAGTGTAGTAAATGGAAAGTTACTAACTAAATGCAGTGAGTTTCGAACTAGGCAGAAGTATGAGTTGAAGTGAGTGGAGGGAGTAAGTGGTTCTTGTTGAAGGTGATGCTGTATCAAGGGTGTGCGTAGACAGTATGGTGAAGTTGGTGAGGAAGTGAATGTAGGAGTCTGAGTATGCTGGCAGTGGGGGAGATGCGGGAAGTGAATCAATCGCTGGTTGAAGATGACGCGGTTAAAGGGGAAAATGAAAGAAATTGATAGCAGAATTGGGAAGAGTTTGTGAAAGAATGTTTGAGAGTGAATGTAAACAAATGTGAGATAATAAGGTTCACTAGGGAAGGAGGAGAAGGTACAAAGAGGAGAGTTTAAGTTTGTTAGGACGTGACGTAGGAAGAGTGCTTTGGAACCTCACTGGACGGAACTATAGGGACTAAAGTAAGTCATAGACTGAGAAAGGGGCTAAGGTCCTGGGCTCATATCATAGGTATTTATAAAGACTGGTATGTCTGAAGGTGTAGTATTACCGACTGTGTTATATTTGCATGCTAGATTTGGGCCACTAGTGTAAAAGATGGAAGAGGGTGGACATGTTTGAGACAAACTACCTGACAACAGTATGTAGTGTAAAGCGTGAAATAGGTAGGGTACTGAGAGCAGTCTGACCAGGAAAGCTGGCCAGGTTGTGCTGAAGTGGTTCGAGAATATGGAGAAGATAAGTGAGAGAAATCTATGAAGATTTTCATATGGGGAATAGAGGGAAAAGGGGAAAGGGTAGAGTAAATAAGAGTTAGAAGGGTAGACTGAAGGAAGGTTTGTCATATCAGAGCCAGAACATTTAGAGAAATGGGAGGCGTGCATGAGATAGAATGAATTAGATCTGTGTGGTATATGAAGGTTGGGGGACATGCTGTCACTGGGCTAAACTTATGTGTGTATATGAACTGGTCAAGGTAAGCAATGCGGTTCGACTGTCGGGTGTCGGTGCGTTATGAATGGCGTGTTGAGATGTATGTGAGCAAATAAGCATATACTCGTCTGTCCCTGAAGCTATCTCTAAGACAGGAAAAGAAATTTGTGTAAAATGAAAGATTAATTTATTATTAGCATAATGATAACTATCATTATTATTGTTATTATCATCATCATATTATTATTATGATCATATTATTGTTATTCTTATTATTATCATTATTGTTATTATTGTTATTATCATTATTATTATTATTATTATTATTATTATTATTATTATTATTATTATTATTATTATTATTATTATTATTATTATTATTATTATCATTATTATTATTATTATTATTATTATTATCATTGTCATTACTATTATTATCATTATTATTATTATTATTATTATTATTATTATTATTATCATTATTATTATTATTATTATTATTATTATTATTATTATTATTATTATTAGTATTGTCATTATTATTATTATTATTAATATTATTATTATTATTATTATCATTATTATTATTATTATAATTATTATTATTATTATTATTATTATCATTATTATTATTATTATTATTATTATTATTATTATTATTATTATTATTATTATTATTATTAGTATTATTCATATTATTATTATCGTTACCATTGCCATTATTACAATCATTAGTATCATTATCATTACTATCATTATCATTATTATCATCATTATCATTTTTATATATTTATTTATTATTCATTTTGCTTTGTCGCTGTCTCCCGCGTTAGCGAGGTAGTTTAAGGAAACAGACGAAAGAATGGCCCAACCCAACCACGTAACCCACACACGTAAATATGCATACCTATACATCTCAATGTATACATATATATACACACACAGACAAACACATATATACACATACTGTCTGCCTTTATTCATTCCCATCGCCACCCCGCCACACATGAAATAACAACCCCCTCCCCCCCGCATGTGCGCGAGATAGCGCTAGGAAAAGACAACAAAGGCCACATTCGTTCACACTCAGTCTCTAGCTGTCATGTATAATGCACTGAAACTACAGTTCCCTTTCCACATCCAGGCCCCACAAAACTTTCCATGGTTCACCCCAGACGCTTCACATGCACTGGTTCAATCCATTAAGAGCACGTCGACCTCGGTATACCACATCGTTCCAATCCACTCTATTCCTTGCACGCCTTTCACCCTCCTTCATGTTCAGGCCCCTATCACTAAGAATCTTTTTCACTTCATCTTTCCACCTACAATTTGGTCTCCCACTTCTCGTCCCTCCACCTCTGACATATATCCTCTTGGTCAATCTTTCCTCACTCATTCTCTCCATATGACCAAACCATTTCTAAACACCCTCTTCTGCTCTCTCAACCATACTCTTTTTATTACCACACATCTCTCTTATCCTATTATCAAGTACTCGATCAAACCACCTCACACCACAAGCTGTCCTCAAACATCTCATTTCCAGCACATCCATCGTCCTCCGCACAACTCTATCTACAGCCCACGCCACGCAACCATATAACATTGTTGGAACCACTATTCCTTAAAACATACCCATTTTTGCTTTCAAAGATAACGTTCTCGACTTCCACACATTCTTCAACGCTCCCAGAACTTTCGCCCCCTCCCCCACCCTATGTTCACTTCCGCTTCCATGGTTCCATCTGCTGCCATATCCACTCCCAGATATCTAAAACACTTCACTTCTTCCAGTTTTTCTCCATTCAAACTTACCTCCCAACTGACTTGTCCCTCAACCCTACTGCACCTAATAACCTTGCTCCTATTCACATTTACTTTCAGCTTTCTTCTTTCACATACTTTACCAAACTCAGTCACCAGCTTCTGCAGTTTCTCACACGAATCAGCCACCAGCGATGTATAATCAGCGAAAAATAACTGACGCACTTCCCAAGCTCTCTCATCCACAACAGACTACATACTTGCCCCTCTTTCCAAAACTCTTGCATTCACCTCCTTAACAACCCCATCCATAAGCAAATTAACCAACCATGGAGACATCACACACCCCTGCCGCAAAACAACATTCACTGAGAACCAATCACTTTCCTCTCTTCCTACACGTACACAAGCCATACATCCTCGATAAAAACTTTTCACTGCTTCTAACAACGTGCCCCCACACCATATACTCTTAGTACCTTCCACAGAGCATCTCTATCAATTCCATCATATGCCTTCACCAGATTCATAAATGCTACATACAAATCCGATTGCTTTTCTAAGTATTTCTCGCATACATTCTTTAAAGCATACACCTGATCCACACATCCTCTACAACTTCTGAAACCACACTGCTCTTCCCCAATCTGATGCTCTGTGCATGCCTTCACCCTCTCAATCAACACCCTCCCATATAATTTCCAAGGAATACTCAACAAACTTATACCTCTATAATTTGAGCACTCACTTTTATCCCCTTTGCATTTGTACAATGGCACTATGCAAGCATTCCTCCAATCCTCAGGCACCTCACCATGAGTCATACATATATTTAATAACCTTACTAACCAGTCAACAATACAGTCGCCCCCCTTTTTGATAAATTCCACTGCAATACTATCGAAACCCGCTGCCTTGCCGGCTTTCATCTTCCGCAAAGCTTTTACTACCTCTTCTCTGTTTACCAAATCATTTTCCCTAACCCTCTCACTTTGCACACCACCTCTACCAAAACACCCTATATCTGCCACTCTGTCATCAAACACATTCAACAAACCTTCAAAATACTCATTCCATCTCCTTCTCACATCACCACTACTTGTTATCACCTCCCCATTAACTCCCTTCACCGAAGTTCCCATTTGTTCCCTTGTCTTACGCACTTTATTTACCTCCTTCCAAAACATCTTTTTATTCTCCCTATAATTCAATGATACTCTCTCAGCCCAACTCTCATTTGCCCTCTTTTTCACCTCTTGCACTTTTCTCTTGACCTCCTGCCTCTTTCTTTTATACATCTCCCACTCATCTGCATTATTTCCCTGCAAAAATCGTCCAAATGCCTCTCTCTTCTCTTTCATTAATAATCTTACTTCTTCATCCCACCACTCACTACCCTTCCTAATCTGCCCACCTCCCACGCTTCTCATGCCACAAGAATCTTTTGTGCAATCCATCACTGCTTCCCTAAATACATTCCATTCCTACCCCACTCCCCTTAACTCCTTTGTTCTCACCTTTTTGCACTCTGTACTCAGTCTCTCCTGTTACTTCCTAACACAAGTCTCCTTCCCAAGCTCACTTAATATCACCACTATCTTCACCCCAACATTCTCTCCTTTTTTTCTGAAAACCTTTACAAATCTTCACCTTCGCCTCCACAAGATAATGATAAGACATCCCTCCAGTTGCACCTCTCATCACATTAACATCCAAAAGTGTCTCTTTCGCGCGCCTATCAATTAACACGTAATCCAATAACGCTCTCAGGCCATCTCTCCTACTTATATACGTATACTTATGTATGTCTCTCTTTTTAAACCAGGTATTCCCAATTTTTATTATTAGTCATTATTGCTACTATTATCATTACTGTCATTATCATTACTATTATTATCATTATCATCATTATCATTGTTATTATTTATATCATTATTATTATTAATATTATCATTATCATTATTATCATTATTATCATTATCATTATTATTATTATTATTATTATTATTATTATTATCATTATTATTATTATTATTATTATTATTATTATTATTATTATTATTATTATTATTATTACTATTGTTGTCATTATCATTATTATAATCATTATTATTATTATTATTATTATTATTATTATTATTATT
>NC_092225.1:46641978-46681978 GCF_036320965.1 Panulirus ornatus | reverse complement strand
CTACCACCACCACAGCCATCTACCACCACAACAGCCTCCTACCACCACAACAGCCTCCTACCACCACCACAGCCGATTGCCACCACCACAGCCACCTACCACCAACAAAGCCACCTGCCACCACAGCAGCCGGCTACCACCACCACAGCCGCCTACCACCACAACAGCAGCCTATCACTACTAAAGGCACTTGCCACCACCACAGCTGCCTACCACTCCCACAGCCACATACCACCACCATAACCACCTACCACCAACACAGTCGTCTACCACGCACCACAGCCTCCTACCACCACCACAGCAACCTACCACCACCACAGCCACCTGCCATAAACACAGCGACTTAACACCACAACAGCCACCTACAACCATAACAGCCACCTACCACCACCACAGTAATCTACCACCACCATAGCCGCATGCCACCACCACTACAGCTACCTGCCACCAACACAGCCATCTACCAGCACTATAGCCACCTACAACCATCACAGCCGCCTACCACCACAACAGCAACCTACCATCACTACAGCCATTTGCCACCACCACAGCTGCCTACCACTTCCACAGCTCCATACCACCACAATATCCACCTACCACCACCACAGCCGCCTACCACCCACCAAAGCAGCCTACCACCACCACAGCCACCTACTACCATAACAGCCACCTACCACCATCACAGTAATCTACCACCATCACAGCCATCTACCACCACCACGCCACCTGCCACCAACACAGTCACCTACCACCACCACAGCCACCTACCACCATAACAGCCACCATCCACCACCACAGTAATCTACCATCACCACAGCCACCTGCCACCAACACAGCCACCTACCACCACCACAGCTACCTACAACCACCACAGTCACCTTCCACCACAACAGCCGCCTACACTACCACAGTCACCTACCACCACCACAGCCACCTACCACCACCACAGCCACCTACTACCATAACAGCCACCTACCACCACCACAGTAATTTACCACCACCACAGCCACCTAGCACCACCAGAGCAACCTACCATCACCACCACAGGAACCTACAAAAACCACAGCTTCCTATCACCATCACAGCCACCTACCACCACTACAGCCACCATCCACCACCACAGGAACCTACCAACACCACGGCCACCTACCACCAATACTGTAACCTGCCAGCAACACAGTCGCCTACCACTACAACAGCCTCCTACCACCACTGCAGCCACCTACCACCTCCACAGCCACCTACCACAGCCACAGCAATCTGCTAGAAACATAGTTGCCTACCACCACCACAGTCACCTACCACCACCGCAGCCACCTATCTCCACTGCAGCAACCTATCGCCACCACAGTAACCTGCCAGTAACATAATTGCCTACCACCACCACAGCCACCTACCCCTACTGCAGCCACCTGCCTCCACCACAGCCGCCTACCACATCAAGCCGACATCCACCACCACAGCTGCCTACCACCATTACTGCCACCTTCCACCACTATAGCCACCTACCACCACCACAGCCACCCACAACCACCACAGAGACCTACCACCACCACAACAACCTATCATCACCACAGCAACCTACTATCACAAGAACCACCTACCACCACAACAGCTACCCACCACCACCACAGCAACCTGCCAGAAACATACTCGCATACTACCACCACAACAACCTACCACCACAACAGCCGCCTACCACCACCAGAGCCACCTACCACTACCAAAGCAACCTGCCACCACCATAGCAGCTTACACCACCAGAGCCACCTACCACCACCACAACCACATACCACCACCACAGCTGCCTACCAACCCCACAGCAACCTATCACCACAAAAGCCACCTACTAACACCACTACAGTAATCTACCACCACTAGAGCCACCTAATACCACTACCACATGAACCTACCATCACCACCACATCCCTCTACCACCATCCCAGCCACGTACCACCACCACAACCGCCAACCACCACCACAGCAACCTGTCACCACCACAACCACCTACCACCATCACAGCAACCTACCACAACAACAACCTCCTACCATCACCGCCACAGTAATCTACCACCACCACATTCGCCTACCAGCACCAAAGCAACATACCACAACTTCAGCCACCTGCCACCACCACAGCCTTGTAACAATAACAACAGTGTGCAGTTTGGGGGGGGGATATGGACGCCATGGCCAGGCTTGGACAAGCGTCGTCTTGTGATTGATTTTCAGTTGTGCTGTGGTGAGCGGTGACGTATAAGGTTCGGGAGCAAGGTTACGTCCACTATATTACGTAACAACTGAACCATTTGTGAACGAGCAAAGTTAAGGTGGTTCTCAAGTACCTGTAGCCCAAACCATAGTTGATGGAATGATGACGTATGTGATGTGTGGTTGTGGATGGAATGATGACGTATGTGATGTCTGGTTGTGGATGGAATGATGACGTATGTGATGTGTGGTTGTGGAGTATGTGGATGTCGAGCGGCGGCATCACATCTCATGAGAACCTTCGTCAAGTGTCCCTCCCCAGTCAGGGACGTTGGGGAGGGAGTGGGGAGGTTATACTACAACTTCTCCCCGGACAGAGACTTAAGTCTGTTTGATGGCAGGGTCAACAATTTTGTGTTCATTCTGTTCCATACTGGACTAGTTGTCTGTCTGAATGTCTGTGTGTTTGTGTCTGTGTTTGTCTGTGTGTCACTGTGCGAGCGTGTGTTCGTGTGTGTCAGGATATGTTATCAGTTTCTGTAATCACTTTTTATGTAATGGCCTGTGTATACAGTCCGGGAAACCGCTCTCTCTCTCTCTCTCTCTCTCTCTCTCTCTCTCTCTCTCTCTCTCTCTCTCTCTCTCTCTCTCTCTCTCTCTCTCTCTCTCTCTCTCTCTCTAACTGGATAGAGGAGAGGTAGGAGAGGTGGGACAGGGGATGGGATAGTCTGATATGGAAGAGAAGAGTGAAGTGTGTACAGGTCCGGTATGCTGCGTGTGATGCATTATCTGTAAGCGTGTCTTATTGGTGTAGATGGGGAGATTTATGCGTTATTTCTGTACCTTTTTTCTTTTTCTTTTTTAGAAGATTCACAAAGCTAAGCTGTTCACTGTGGACGTGGATGGAGCCTCCCTGTGTGTTGTGAGGCTTGCCAAAGGTGTTCCATGCGTATAGTGTTGTCCAAATCTTGGGTTTGTCTGTAGTTTGTATCCTCGTCGTCTTCAAGTCTCTGCCACACTTTCTGGTCTGCTTCTATTATTAGGTAGGAACCGACAGCTTTGATCTTTAGTCGCTCATGCTGGTCTACGGTGTTACCAATCTTGGCGTAGTTCTCATTTGTGATGAATCGTACAGCCTTATTTTGTATCCTCTGTAACCTCAGCATGAGGGATTTGGAGGCGAGGAAAGTCGTATGTGTCAGTAGGTTAGGACAGCTATTATCATGATCTTGACTAAGTGTAATATAAGATGGCGGAATCTATACTCACAGGTCAGGGCCGCTTATCTTGTTGTTGTTATGATCTGTTATCATCTTACCACTTGATGGTGGTGTGTGGCCCAGGATCCATCTTGCCACCTTATATCTTTGTGTTTCATCTTCTTGACGCAAGTACAGTACATTTGATTTCGTTTGTGTTTATCATTCAGACGTTTTCCCATTTGTTTCGTCTGGTTGGCTCGGTCCGCACGTAAGCAATGTGTTCGGGAGTGACGCATTGGAGACTACTATTCGCCCAGTGTCGTCGACATTGAAGATGTCCTATGCCCATGACACCAGCTGCTGGGGGAGTGACAGCTGTGTTGTAAGTCATGACACCAGCTGCTGGGGGAGTGACAGCTGTGTTGTAAGTCATGACACCAGCTGCTGGGGGAGTGACAGCTGTGTTGTAAGTCATGACACCAGCTGCTGGGGGAGTGACAGCTGTGTTGTAAGTCATGACACCAGCTGCTGGGGGAGTGACAGCTGTGTTGTAAGTCATGACACCAGCTGCTGGGGGAGTGACAGCTGTGTTGGAAGTCATGTAAATCCCTGTGGCACGCCGAGTGCTCGAGGGGATCAGGGAGACGTCGTAGAGTTCATAATGATCTCTGAGGTGAGTCGGTTTTCAAAGTCCTATACGTGTCTCTATAAGCTATAGTCAGAGTATATGAGCTAGATTATAGTGTAGGAGCTGAAATTATAGTATACGAGCTATAATTATAGTATATGAACTATAATTATAGTATATAAGCTATAATTATAGTATATGAGCTTTAGTCATAGCATATGAGCTATAATCATAGTATAAAGGCTTTAGTTATAGTATATGAGCTATAATTATAGTAATAAACTATAGTTATAGTATATGAGCTATGATTATACTATATGAGCTACAGTT
The DNA here is from genome assembly GCF_036320965.1 of Panulirus ornatus. NCBI lineage: Eukaryota > Metazoa > Arthropoda > Malacostraca > Decapoda > Palinuridae > Panulirus > Panulirus ornatus. The sequence goes on along the minus strand of NC_092225.1, from coordinate 46,677,607 downwards.
ATAGTATATGACCAATAATCATAGTATATGAGCAATAATTAAAGTATATGCGCTATAGTTATAGTATATGAGCTATAGATATAGTATATGAGCTTTAGTTATAGTATGTGAGCTACAGTTATAGTATATAAGCTAAAATTCTAGTATATGAGCTATAGTTACAGTATATGAACTATAATGATAGTATATAAGATATAGCTATATTATATGAGCTATAATTATAGTATATGAGCTATAGTTATAGTATGTGAGGTATGATTATAGCATATGAGATATAGTTGTAGTAAATGAACTATAAATATAGTATATAGGCTATATGAAATATAATAATACTATATGAGCTATAGTTATAGTATATGAACTATGATTATAGTATATAAGCTATAGTTATAGTATATGAGCTATAATTATTGTATATGAGCTATAGTTATAGTATATGAGCTATAATTATAGTACATGAGCTATAGATATAGTATATGAACTATAATTATAGTACGTGAGCTATGATTATAGTATATGAGCTATAGTTATAGTATATGAGCTATAATTATAGTATGTGAGCTATATTTATAGTATATGAACGATAACTATAGTATACGAGCATTAGTTATAGTATACGAGCTATAGTTATATATATGTATATATATATATATATATATATATATATATATATATATATATATATATATATATATATATATATATATATATATATATATATATATATATATATATATATTATCCCTGGGGATAGGGGAGAAAGAATGCTTCCCACGTATTCCCTGCGTGTCGTAGAAGGCGACTAAAAGGGAAGGGAGCGGGGGGTTGGAAATCCTCCCCTCTCATTTCTTTTTTTTTTTTTCCAAAGGAAGAACAGAGAAGGGGGCAAGGTGAGGATATTCCCTCAAAGGCCCAGTCCTTTTTTCTTAACACTACCTCGCTAATGCGGGAAATGGCGAATAGTATAAAAAAAAAGAAATGGATGGTATTGCAGTGGAATTTATTAAAAAGGGGGGTGACTGTATTGTTGACTGGTTGGTAAGGTTATTTAATGTATGTATGACTCATGGTGAGGTGCCTGAGGATTGGCGGAATGCGTGCATAGTGCCATTGTACAAAGGCAAAGGGGATAAGAGTGAGTGCTCAAATTACAGAGGTATAAGTTTGTTGAGTATTCCTGGTAAATTATATGGGAGGGTATTGATTGAGAGGGTGAAGGCATGTACAGAGCATCAGATTGGGGAAGAGCAGTGCGGTTTCAGAAGTGGTAGAGGATGTGTGGATCAGGTGTTTGCTTTGAAGAATGTATGTGAGAAATACTTAGAAAAGCAAATGGATTTGTATGTAGCATTTATGGATCTGGAGAAGGCATATGATAGAGTTGATAGAGATGCTCTGTGGAAGGTATTAAGAATATATGGTGTGGGAGGCAAGTTGTTAGAAGCAGTGAAAAGTTTTTATCGAGGATGTAAGGCATGTGTACGTGTAGGAAGAGAGGAAAGTGATTGGTTCTCAGTGAATGTAGGTTTGCGGCAGGGGTGTGTGATGTCTCCATGGCTGTTTAATTTGTTTATGGATGGGGTTGTTAGGGAGGTAAATGCAAGAGTCCTGGAAAGAGGGGCAAGTATGAAGTCTGTTGGGGATGAGAGAGCTTGGGAAGTGAGTCAGTTGTTGTTCGCTGATGATACAGCGCTGGTGGCTGATTCATGTGAGAAACTGCAGAAGCTGGTGACTGAGTTTGGTAAAGTGTGTGGAAGAAGAAAGTTAAGAGTAAATGTGAATAAGAGCAAGGTTATTAGGTACAGTAGGGGTGAGGGTCAAGTCAATTGGGAGGTGAGTTTGAATGGAGAAAAACTGGAGGAAGTGAAGTGTTTTAGATATCTGGGAGTGGATCTGTCAGCGGATGGAACCATGGAAGCGGAAGTGGATCATAGGGTGGGGGAGGGGGCGAAAATTTTGGGAGCCTTGAAAAATGTGTGGAAGTCGAGAACATTATCTCGGAAAGCAAAAATGGGTATGTTTGAAGGAATAGTGGTTCCAACAATGTTGTATGGTTGCGAGGCGTGGGCTATGGATAGAGATGTGCGCAGGAGGATGGATGTGCTGGAAATGAGATGTTTGAGGACAATGTGTGGTGTGAGGTGGTTTGAGCGAGTGAGTAACGTAAGGGTAAGAGAGATGTGTGGAAATAAAAAGAGCGTGGTTGAGAGAGCAGAAGAGGGTGTTTTGAAATGGTTTGGGCACATGGAGAGAATGAGTGAGGAAAGATTGACCAAGAGGATATATGTGTCGGAGGTGGAGGGAACGAGGAGAAGAGGGAGACCAAATTGGAGGTGGAAAGATGGAGTGAAAAAGATTTTGTGTGATCGGGGCCTGAACATGCAGGAGGGTGAAAGGAGGGCAAGGAATAGAGTGAATTGGAGCGATGTGGTATACAGGGGTTGACGTGCTGTCAGTGGATTGAATCAAGGCATGTGAAGCGTCTGGGGTAAACCATGGAAAGCTGTGTAGGTATGTATATTTGCGTGTGTGGACGTATGTACATGTGTATGGGGGGGGGTTGGGCCATTTCTTTCGTCTGTTTCCTTGCGCTACCTCGCAAACGCGGGAGACAGCGACAAAGTATAAAAAAAAAAAAAAAAAAAAAAAAAAAAATATATATATATATATATATATATATATATATATATATATATATATATATATATATACATATATATATATATATATATATATATATATATATATATATATATATATATATATATATATATATATATATATATATATATATATATATATATATAAATGTATATATATATATATTTTTTTTTTTTTTGCTTTGTCGCTGTCTCCCGCGTTTGCGAGGTAGCGCAAGGAAACAGACGAAAGAAATGGCCCAACCCACCCCCATACACATGTATATACATACGTCCACACACGCAAATATACATACCTACACAGCTTTCCATGGTTTACCCCAGACGCTTCACATGCCTTGATTCAATCCACTGACAGCACGTCAGCCCCGGTATACCACATCGTTCCAATTCACTCTATTCCTTGTCCTCCTTTCACCCTCCTGCATATTCAGGCCCCGATCACACAAAATCTTTTTCACTCCATCTTTCCACCTCCAATTTGGTCTCCCTCTTCTCCTCGTTCCCTCCACCTCCGACACATTTATCCTCTTGGTCAATCTTTCCTCACTCATTCTCTCCATGTGACAAAACCATTTCAAAACACCCTCTTCTGCTCTCTCAACCACGCTCTTTTTATTTCCACACATCTCTCTTACCCTTGCGTTACTTACTCGATCAAACCACCTCACACCACACATTGTCCTCAAACATCTCATTTCCAGCACATCCATCCTCCTGCGCACAACTCTACCCATAGTCCACGCCTCGCAACCATACAACATTGTTGGAACCACTGTTCCTTCAAACATACCCATTTTTGCTTTCCGAGATAATGTTCTCGACTTCCACACATTCTTCAAGGCTCCCAGAATTTTCGCCCCCTCCCCCACCCTATGATCCACTTCCGCTTCCATGGTTCCATCTACTGCCAGATCCACTCCCAGATATCTAAAACACTTCACTTCCTCCAGTTTTTCTCCATTCAAACTCACCTCCCAATTGACTTGACCCTCAACCCTACTGTACCTAATAACCTTGCTCTTATTCACATTTACTCTTAAATTTCTTCTTCCACACACTTTACCAAACTCAGTCACCAGCTTCTGCAGTTTCTCACATGAATCAGCCACCAGCGCTGTATCGTCAGCGAACAACAACTGACTCACTTCCCAAGCTCTCTCATCCCCAACAGACTTCATACTTGCCCCTCTTTCCAAAACTCTTGCATTCACCTCCCTAACAACCCCATCCATAAACAAATTAAACAACCATGGAGACATCACACACCCCTGCCGCAAACCTACATTCACTGAGAACCAATCACTTTCCTCTCTTCCTACACGTACACATGCCTTACATCCTCGATAAAAACTTTTCACTGCTTCTAACAACTTGCCTCCCACACCATATATTCTTAATACCTTCCACAGAGCATCTCTATCAACTCTATCATATGCCTTCTCCAGATCCATAAATGCTACATACAAATCCATTTGCTTTTCTAAGTATTTCTCACATACATTCTTCAAAGCAAACACCTGATCCACACATCCTCTACCACTTCTGAAACCACACTGCTCTTCCCCAATCTGATGCTCTGTACATGCCTTCACCCTCTCAATCAATACCCTCCCATATAATTTACCAGGAATACTCAACAAACTTATACCTCTGTAATTTGAGCACTCACTCTTATCCCCTTTCCCTTTGTACAATGGCACTATGCACGCATTCCGCCAATCCTCAGGCACCTCACCATGAGTCATACATACATTAAATAACCTTACCAACCAGTCAACAATATATATATATATATATATATATATATATATATATATATATATATATATATATGGTGCTTGAGTTTGGTAAAGTGTGTTAAAGAAGAAAGCTGAGAGTAAATGTGAATAAGAGCAAGGTTATTAGGTACAGTAGGGTTGAGGGACAAGTCAATTGGGAGGTAAGTTTGAATGTGGTCAGACATATGGGGAAATTATATTGTTCAAAGATAAATTAATTAATCATTTGTATACAATGTTCGGTAAACACTTTCTACAAACAAAGGAGAAAAAGTCCTTCCTGGGTTATTCAGTGATAACACAAAGTACAGATAATGATGCCTAGCTGCACCACAGTAGAGAACAATGCATCACAGCTAGAAATGTTAACCCGAAATCACACCTTTGCAGAACCCAGGTCACACCTTTCCAATGCCCAAATAACACCTTTACACTGCTAAAGTTACGCCTTTACAATGCCCAGGTCACACATTTTAAATGCCCAATTCACACCATTACAATGACCAGGTTACACCTTTATAATGCACAGGTCACACTTTTACAATGCTCTTAAATCACACCTTAACAATGTCCAGGTCATATCTTTACAATGCCCAGGTCACACCTTTACAATGCCCACACCACACCTTTGCAATGCCCAAGTCACACTTTTACAATGCCCAAGTCACACCTTTACAATGCCCACATCACACCTTTAACATACCAATGTCACGCATTTACAATGCCCAAATCACATTTTCACAGTGCCCAGATCACACCTTTGTAATAACAAGATCACACGTTCATGATGCCCAAGTCACTTTTACTATGCCCACATCACACCTTTACAATCCCTAGGTCAAGACCTTGGAATGCCCAGGTCACAACTTTACAATACCCAGGTCACACCTTCACAATGTCCAAATGAAACCTTTACAAAGCCGAGGTCACATCTTTATAATGCCCAAATCATACCTTTACAATGCCCAGGTCACACTTTACAATACCTTAAATCTCACCTTTAGAATGCCCAGGTCACACCTTTACAATGCCCAAGGCACACCTTTGTAATGCCCAGGTCACACCTTTACAATGCCCAGGTCACACTTTACAATGCCCAGGTCACACCTTTACAATGCCCAGGCCACACATTTACAATGCCCAAGGCACACCTTTGTAATGCCCAGGTCACACCTTTACAATGCCCAGGTCAAACCTTTACAATGCCTAGGTCACACCTTTACAATGCCCAGGTCACACCTTCGTAATGCCCAGGTCACACCTTTACAATGCCCAGGTCACACCTTTACAATGCCCAGGTCACACATTTACAATGCCCAAGGCACACCTTTGTAATGCCCAGGTCACACCTTTACAATGCCCAGGTCACACCTTTACAATGCCCAGGTCACACCTTTACAATGCCCAAGGCACACCTTTGTAATGCCCAGGTCACACCTTTACAATGCCCAGGTCACACGTTTACAATGCCCAAGGCACACCTTTGTAATGCCCAGGTCAGACCTATACAAAGACCAAGTCTCACCTTTACAATGCCCAGGTCACACCTTTATAGTGTCCAGGATACACTTTTACAATGCCCACAACACACCTATACAATGCCCAGGTCATACCTTTAGAATGCCCAGGTCTCACCTTTAAGATGCCCAGGTCACCTCTTTACAATATCCAGGTCGAACCTTTGCAATGCCCAAGTTACATTTTACAATGCCCCAGTAATACCTTTACAATGCCCAGGTCACACCTTAATGCCCAAGTCACACCTTATAGTACCCAGGTAACACCTTTACAATGCCCAGGTCACACCTTTAAAATAACCAGGTCACACCTTTACAATGCCCAGGTCACATTTCACAATGCCCACATCACACCTTTACAAAACCCAGGTCACAATTTTACAATACTCAGGTCACATCTTTACAATGTCAGGGTCAGACTTTTACGATGCCCTGGTTACAACTTTACAATGCCCAGGTTAAATCTTTACAATGCCCAGGTCACACCTTTACAATGCCCTGGTCACATCTTCAAAATGCCCAGGTCACACCTTTTAAATATCCAGGTCACACTTTTACAAAGCACATTTTACACTTACAATGCCCAGGTCACACATTTAAAATGCCCAGGTCACACCTTTATAATGTCCAGGTCACACTTTTACAAAGCACATTTTACACTTACAATGCCCAGGTCATACCTTTAAGATGATCAGGTTACACCTTTGCAGTGCCCAGGTCACACCTTTGTAATACCCATGTCACAACGTTACAATGCCCAAATCACGTCTTTACAATCCCCAGGTCTTAACTTTACAATGCCCAGGTTACACTTTTTACAATGCTCAAATCAAACCTTTACACTGCCCAGGTCACACCCTGACGATGTCCAGGTCACACTTTACAATACCCAAATCACACTATTAAAATGCTCACTTCACACGTTTACAATGCCCAGGCTACATCTTCACAATGGTTAGGTCACACCTTTACTATGCTCATGTTACACTTTTACAATGCCCAGGGCTCACCTTTACGATTTCCAGGTCACATCATTTAAATTCCGAGGTCACGCCTTTTCATTGCCCAGGTCACATCTTTACGATGCCCAGGTTACACCTTTACAGTGTCTACGCCACACCTTTGCAATGCTCAGGTCACACTTTACAATACCCAAATCACACATTTACAATGCCCAGGTCACACTTATACAATGCACAGGTCACACCTTTGCAATGCTCAGGTCACACCTTTTCAGTGCCCAGGTCACGCCTTTGCATGGCTCAGGTCACAATTTTACAATGCCCAGTTCACACCTTTACAATGCATAGGTCACACCTTTACAATGCCTAGGTCACCTTTACAATGTCCATGCCACACCTTTACAATTCTTAGGTCACACCTTTACAATGCCCAGGTTGCACCTTTATAATGCCCAGGTCACACCTTTACAATCACACTTTTTTCTTTTGGTTATTATGCTGGGGTAACGATGGGTGGGTAGTTGTCTTGTGTTTTAAGATCCTGTTTCTACCAAAACGTAATCATTGTATGGGAAGGACAACATTGTATGGGAAGGACATCATTGTATGGGAAGGACATCATTGTATAGGAAGGACAACATTGTATGGGAAGGACATCATTGTATAGGAAGGACATCATTGTATGGGAAGGACATCATTGTATGGGAAGGACATCATTGTATAGGAAGGACATCATTGTATGGGAAGGACATCATTGTATGGGAAGGACAACATTGTATGGGAAGGACATCATTGTATGGGAAGGACATCATTGTATGGGAAGGACAACATTGTATGGGAAGGACAACATTGTATGGGAAGGACATCATTGTATGGGAAGGACATCATTGTATGGGAAGGACAACATTGTATGGGAAGGACATCATTGTATGGGAAGGACATCATTGTATAGGAAGGACATCATTGTATGGGAAGGACATCATTGTATGGGAAGGACATCATTGTATAGGAAGGACATCATTGTATAGGAAGGACATCATTGTATGGGAAGGACATCATTGTATGGGAAGGACAACATTGTATGGGAAGGACAACATTGTATGGGAAGGACATCATTGTATGGGAAGGACATCATTGTATGGGAAGGACAACATTGTATGGGAAGGACATCATTGTATGGGAAGGACATCATTGTATAGGAAGGACATCATTGTATGGGAAGGACATCATTGTATGGGAAGGACATCATTGTATGGGAAGGACATCATTGTATGGGAAGGACATCATTGTATGGGAAGGACATCATTGTATGGGAAGGACATCATTGTATGGGAAGGACAACATTGTATGGGAAGGACATCATTGTATGGGAAGGACAACATTGTATGGGAAGGACAACATTGTATGGGAAGGACATCATTGTATGGGAAGGACATCATTGTATGGGAAGGACATCATTGTATGGGAAGGACATCATTGTATGGGAAGGACAACATTGTATGGGAAGGACATCATTGTATGGGAAGGACATCATTGTATGGGAAGGACATCATTGTATGGGAAGGACATCATTGTATGGGAAGGACATCATTGTATGGGAAGGACATCATTGTATGGGAAGGACAACAGTGTATGGGAAGGACATCATTGTATGGGAAGGACATCATTGTATAGGAAGGACATCATTGTATGGGAAGGACAACAGTGTATGGGAAGGACATCATTGTATGGGAAGGACATCATTGTATAGGAAGGACATCATTGTATGGGAAGGACAACAGTGTATGGGAAGGACATCATTGTATGGGAAGGACAACAATAGTAAATCATTGTAACCCAAGCGGCTATCCTCGTCCTGGACCATCATGTCTTCTGTTATCTGTCCTTCTCCTCATGTTACTCCCACCTTGACCTTACCCTCTTCCCACCAACCCTCCTTCACCTCGACCATCATCCCCAGCCTTAACCTCCTACCTTCCCTTACTCCTTACATTCACCTTCAACCTTATCCCACCCTCACCTCGGCTACAATCAACGCCTCTCGTCGCCCATACCCCACCAGTGTATTGCTAAGATCTTCCGCATTGTTGGTAGAGACATTCAGATCTGAACCTCGTAATGTCTCCGTGCAGATCAAGTCAGTTTAGATGTCGAAATATGATTAAGGGGGAGAAAAATAACAATGAATGCTTGAATTTGTAAATCATTTGTAATCAAATACGGTCGAATACGATGACTCGAAGAAGTAAGTTATTTCTTTGTCGGGTCTTCACGCTAAGCCATGTGGGGATGACCTACCTGTTGAGAAGACCTCTTGACCTCCACTAGAAACCCCCCCCCCCCCCACACCTCGGTGACCATTTGACCAACCAGAGGCATACCACCAGTGATGCATTTGTAAATGACGCCTGAGAAGGTCAATTAAGAAACAGGAAGGAAAATATTCAGCAAGAACAATGTCTCGCTTCTGTGTGGACGGCTGCAGCTGGGCTGGTCTCAGCTAAGCAAGCTGTGATCCAATTTTATGCTTAAACACTTCATTTCCTTTGTATATTTGGCTGAACCTTTTCAGTAGACGCGGGGAGCGGTTTTGATGCCACAGTGTGTGTGTGTGTGTGGGTGGGGTGGGGGGGATCCATGCTTGGGTGGGGGTGGGGAGAGGGGCAGGTCCACAGCTCAGGCATCATCAAACAATAAAAATGTTGCATGACTTGAAATCTGGCGTAGTTCGTCCGTCATCGTGATCAGCATCTCTCATGTTGGACTGAAGGTGTAGGCGTTGTTTTATTGATGAATACCTAGGCCCTGAGTACAGTGGAGTACCTGGAGCAGGACACTGCTGGATTAAATGGCCTGAGTAGGCGGCAGGCTAATGTCCTTCATATCTTCAGTGGCCGCTACCCCGGGGGCGCGGTAATTATACCTCGTGAAGACCTTCTGAATAAAGACGGTTATCAGCTGCTGTCCTCGTGGTGCTGCTGTTGTAGAACGGTCATTAGCGCAGTTGTGGAGAGGAAAAACAATCACAAGAAGGAGAAAATTTGTGTATCATTGATTTACATTATATAGCTAGCTGAGGCATCGCTGGAACATTACACATTACAGCAGGGTGACACAACCACAGCTGAGGCTTTACAACCAGAAGAACGAGACAGTTACAGCTAACACATTTCGGATGTTACAGCCACTGCTCGAGTGCTAGGATGTGACAACACAGCTATGTTGTAGATATTGGCGTTGTTGACTGGTAGAGACTCGAAGGCTGTAGAGCTCCCGTCATTGAGATTAAAGGTGCCTCGTTTTGACCTCATTTCTAGACTGAGTGACCCAGACGAAGTCACGTAGGCGGTAGAACCACCAGGGTCATTCCTCTGGAAGGTCAGGTGCAGGTCACATGGCGTGTCCTGTCACCACATCAAGTCGGTTGTTGGACGCGGTAATCACCAGCGGTGCAACAGCTCAAAGAGCCGTACCGTCGAGCCAAAGGTGTTAAAGAACAATTTATCACACCATTAAAGTTTTTCTTTTCGATAAGGTCCTGTCATAGCTGTCTGCAGTCTGTACCTGTTTTAATGACCTAGATTTAGCTGTTTACGGAGATCTTAAACCAGATGATAAACTGGCCAAATGATTCGCTTGCAATTCATGTCTACAACAGGGAGTGAGTTCCGGTGTGTCTGAACTCTGCGCGTGAATCATGCGACCAGTCTTTCGCCTGATTCAGGTGGCCATATTTTACAGTTGGATTGCGACAAGTGCTGGATAGGACACTTGATGCGCTATACTGAAGAAAAATCCGTGGGTCTCCCAAGGATCTACAACACACTGTTGAAGGAAATACTGCTACGATCTCTTCTGTTTATTAGGTGAGAGTATACTGAGATATACTTTTCATCCAGAAACAAAATCATGTAGATATCTCTCAATTAATGATGATAATATTACTACAATTTCCTTACTGGTGGAAGGAAGAAGTAAAGTTCTTAGGGAAAGAGAAAAGAGAGGGGGCTTTGACGATATTTGCAAGGAAGGAGAGCAAATGACTGGGAGATGTATAAATGAAAAGCGGCATGAGGTCAAGAGAAAGGTGCAAGGGTTGAAAAAGAGGGCAAATGAGAGTTGGGCTGAGAGAGTATCATTAAACTTTAGGGATGATAAAAAAGACGTTTTGGAAGGACGTAAATAACGTGCGTACGACAAGAGAACAAATGGGAACATCTGTGAAGGGAGGAAGTGGGAAAGTAATGACAGGTAGTGATGAAGTGGGAAGGAGATGGAATGAGTATTTTGAAGGTGTTTTGGTCGGGGTGGCGTGCGAAATGAAAGAGTCAGGGAAATGGTTTGGTTAAGAGAAAAGTGGTAGTGAAAGGCTTCCAGAATCAGAAATATATATATATATATATATATATATATATATATATATATATATATATATATATATATATATATATATATATATATATATATATATATATATATATATATATATATATATATATATATATAAATATATATATATATATATATATATATATATATATATATATATATATATATATATATTTTTTTTTTTTTTTTTTTTTTTTTTTTTTTGCTTTGTCGCTGTCTCCCGCGTTTGCGAGGTACCGCAAGGAAACAGACGAAAGAAATGGCCCAACCCACCCCCATACACATGTATATACATACGTCCACACACGCAAATATACATACCTAAACAGCTTTCCATGGTTTACCCCAGACGCTTCACATGCCCTGATTCAATCCACTGACAGCACGTCAACCCCGGTATACCACATCGATCCAATTCACTCTATTCCTTGCCCGCCTTTCACCCTCCTGCATGTTCAGGCCCCGATCACACAAAATCTTTTTCACTCCATCTTTCCACCTCCAATTTGGTCTCTCACTTCTCCTCGTTCCCTCCACCTCCGACACATATATCCTCTCGGTCAATCTTTCCTCACTCATTCTCTCCATGTACCCAAACCATTTCAAAGCACCCTCTTCTACTCTCTCAACCACGCTCTTTTTATTTCCACACAACTCTCTTACTCTTACGTCACTTACTCGATCAAACCACCTCACACCACACATTGTCCTCAAACAACTCATTTCCAGCACATCCATCCTCCTGCGCACAACTCTATCCATAGCCCACGCCTCGCAACCATATAACATTGTTGGAACCACTATTCCTTCAAACATACCCATTTTTGCTTTCCGAGATAATGTTCTCGACTTCCACACATTCTTCAAGGCTCCCAGAATTTTCGCCCCCTTCCCCACCCTATGATCCACTTCCGCTTCCATGGTTCCATCCGCTGACAGATCCACTCCCAGATATCTAAAACACTTTACTTCCTCCAGTTTTTCTCCATTCAAACTTACCTCCCAAATGACTTGACCCTCAACCCTACTGTACCTAATTACCTTGCTCTTATTCACATTTACTCTTAACTTTCTTCTTTCACACACTTTACCAAACTCAGTCACCAGCTTCTGCAGTTTCTCACATGAATCAGCCACCAGCGCTGTATCATCAGCGAACAATAACTGACTCACTTCCCAAGCTCTCTCATCCCCAACAGACTTCATACTTGCTCCTCTTTCCAAAACTCTTGCATTTACCTCCCTAACAACCCCATCCATAAACAACTTAAACAACCATGGAGACATCACACACCCCTGCCGCAAACCTACATTCACTGAGAACCAATCACTTTCCTCTCTTCCTACACGTACACATGCCTTACATCCTCGATAAAAACTTTTCACTGCTTTTAACAACTCTCCTCCCACACCATATATTCTTAATACCTTCCACAGAGCATCTCTATCAACTCTATCATATGCCTTCTCCAGATCCATAAATGCTACATACAAATCCATTTGCTTTTCTAAGTATTTCTCACATACAGTCTTCAAAGCAAACACCTGATCCACGCATCCTCTACCACTTCTGAAACCACAGTGCTCTTCCCCAATCTGATGCCTTCACCCTCTCAATCAATACCCTCCCATATAATTTACCAGGAATACTCAACAAACTTATACCTCTGTAATTTGAGCACTCACTCTTATCCCCTTTGCCTTTGTACAATGGCACTATGCACGCATTCCGCCAATCCTCAGGCACCTCACCATGAGTCATACATACATTACATAAACTTACCAACCAGTCAATACTACAGTCACCCCCTTTTTTAATAAATTCCACTGCAATACCATCCAAACCTGCTACCTTGCCGGCTTTCATCTTCCGCAAAGCTTTTACTACCTCTTCTCTGTTTACCAAATTATTTTCCCCAACCCTCTCACTTTGCACACCACCTCGACCAAAACACCCTATATCTGCCACTCTATAATCAAACACATTCAACAAACTTTCAAAACACTCACTCCATCACCTTCCCACATCACCACTACTTGTTATCACCTCCCCATTTGCGCCCTTCACTGAAGTTCCCATTTGCTCCCTTGTCTTACGCACTTTATTTACCTCCTTCCAGAACATCTTTTTATTCTCCCTAAAATTTAATGATACTCTCTCACCCCAACTCTCATTTGCCCTTTTTTTCACCTCTTGCACCTTTCTCTTGACCTCCTGTCTCTTTCTTTTATACATCACCCACTCAATTGCATTTTTTCCCTGCAAAAATCGTCCAAATGCCACTCTCTTCTCTTTCACTAATAATCTTACTTCTTCATCCCACCACTCACTACTCTTTCTAATCAACCCACCTCCCACTCTTCTCATGACACAAGCATCTTTTGCGCAATCCATCACTGATTCCCTAAATACATCCCATTCCTCCCCCACTCCCCTTACTTCCATTGTTCTCACCTTTTTCCATTCTGTACTCAGTCTCTCCTGGTACTTCCTCACACAAGTCTCCTTCCCAAGCTCACTTACTCTCACCACCCTTTTCACCCCAACTTTCACTCTTCTTTTCTGAAAACACATACAAATCTTCTCCTTAGCCTCCACAAGATAATGATCAGACATCCCTCCAGTTGCACCTCTCAGCACATTAACATCCAAAAGTCTCTCAATTAACACGTAATCCAATAACGCTCTCTGGCCATCTCTCCTACTTACATACGTATACTTATGTATATCTCGATTTTTAAACCAGGTATTCCCAATCACCAGTCCTTTTTCAGCACATAAATCTACAAGCTCTTCACCATTTTCATTTACAACACTGAACAACCCATGTATACCAATTATTCCCTCAACTGCCACATATATATATATATATATATATATATATATATATATATATATATATATATATATATATATATATATATATATATATATATATATATATATATATATATATATATATATAAGGTGAAGATTTGTATGGGTTTTCAGAAAAGAAGAGTGAATGTTGGGGTGAAGAGGGTGGTGAGAGTAAGTGAGCTTGGGAAGGAGACCTGTGTGAGGAAGTACCAGGAGAGACTGAGTACAGAATGGAAAAAGGTGAGAACAATGGAAGTAAGGGGAGTGGGGGAGGAATGGGATGTATTTAGGGAATCAGTGATGGATTGCGCAAAAGATGCTTGTGGCATGAGAAGAGTGGGAGGTGGGTTGATTAGAAAGGGTAGTGAGTGGTGGGATGAAGAAGTAAGAGTATTAGTGAAAGAGAAGAGAGAGGCATTTGGACGATTTTTGCAGGGAAAAAATGCAATTGAGTGGGTGATGTATAAAAGAAAGAGACAGGAGGTCAAGAGAAAGGTGCAAGAGGTGAAAAAAAGGGCAAATGAGAGTTGGGGTGAGAGAGTATCATTAAATTTTAGGGAGAATAAAAAGATGTTCTGGAAGGAGGTAAATAAAGTGCGTAAGACAAGTGAGCAAATGGGAACTTCAGTGAAGGGCACAAATGGGGAGGTGATAACAAGTAATGGTGATGTGAGAAGGAGATGGAGTGAGTATTTTGAAGGTTTGTTGAATGTGTTTGATGATAGAGTGGCAGATATAGGGTGTTTTGGTCGAGGTGGTGTGCAAAGTGAGGGGGTTAGGGAAAATGATTTGGTAAACAGAGAAGAGGTACTGAAAGCTTTGCGGAAGATGAAAGCCGGCAAGGCAGCAGGTTTGGATGGTATTGCAGTGGAATTTATTAAAAAAGGGGGTGACTGTATTGTTGACTGGTTGGTAAGGTTATTTAATGTATGTATGACTCATGGTGAGGTGCCGGAGGATTGGCGGAATGCGTGCATAGTGCCATTGTACAAAGGCAAAGGGGATAAGAGTGAGTGCTCAAATTACAGAGGTATAAGTCTGTTGAGTATTCCTGGTAAATTTTATGGGAGGGTATTGATTGAGAGGGTGAAGGCATGTACAGAGCATCAGATTGGGGAAGAGCAGTGTGGTTTCAGAAGTGGTAGAGGATGTGTGGATCAGGTGTTTGCTTTGAAGAATGTATGTGAGAAATACTTAGAAAAGCAAATGGATTTGTATGTAGCATTTATGGATCTGCAGAAGGCATATGATAGAGTTGATAGAGATGCTCTGTGGAAGGTATTAAGAATATATGGTGTGGGAGGAAAGTTGATAGAAGCAGTGAAAAGTTTTTATCGAGGATGTAAGGCATGTGTACGTGTAGGAAGAGAGGAAAGTGATTGGTTCTCAGTGAATGTAGGTTTGCGGCAGGGGTGTCTGATGTCTCCATGGTTGTTTAATTTGTTTATGGATGGGGTTGTTAGGGAGGTAAATGCAAGAGTTTTGGAAAGAGGGGCAAGTATGAAGTCTGTTGGGGATGAGAGAGCTTGGGAAGTGAGTCAGTTGTTGTTCGCTGATGATACAGCGCTGGTGGCTGATTCATGTGAGAAACTGCAGAAGCTGGTGACTGAGTTCGTTAAAGTGTGTGGAAGAAGAAAGTTAAGAGTAAATGTGAATAAGAGCAAGGTTATTAGGTACAGTAGGGTTGAGGGTCAAGTCAATTGGGAGGTGAGTTTGAATGGAGAAAAACTGGAGGAAGTGAAGTGTTTTAGATATCTGGGAGTGGATCTGGCAGCGGATGGAACCATGGAAGCGGAAGTGGATCATAGGGTGGGGGAGGGGGCGAAAATTCTGGGAGCCTTGAAGAATGTGTGGAAGTCGAGAACATTATCTCGGAAAGCAAAAATGGGTATGTTTGAAGGAATAGTGGTTCCAACAATGTTGTATGGTTGCGAGGCGTGGGCTATGGATAGAGTTGTGCGCAGGAGGATGGATGTGCTGGAAATGAGATGTTTGAGGACAATGTGTGGTGTGAGGTGGTTTGATCGAGTAAGTAACGTAAGGGTAAGAGAGATGTGTGGAAATAAAAAGAGCGTGGTTGAGAGAGCGGAAGAGGGTGTTTTGAAGTGGTTTGGGCACGTGGAGAGAATGAGTGAGGAAAGATTGACCAAGAGGATATATATGTCGGAGGTGGAGGGAACGAGGAGAAGAGGGAGACCAAATTGGAGGTGGAAAGATGGAGTGAAAAAGATTTTGTGTGATCGGGGCCTGAACATGCAGGAGGGTGAAAGGAGGGCAAGGAATAGAGTGAATTGGAGCGATGTGGTATACCGGGGTTGACGTGCTGTCAGTGGATTTAATCAAGGCATGTGAAGCGTCTGGGGTAAACCATGAAAAGCTGTGTAGGTATGTATATTTGCGTGTGTGGACGTATGTATATTCATGTGTATGGGGGTGGGTTGGGCCATTTCTTTCGTCTGTTTCCTTGCGGTACCTCGCAAACGCGGGAGACAGCGACAAAGTATAATAATAATAAAAAAGAAATATATATGTATATATATATATATATATATATATATATATATATATATATATATATATATATATATATATATATATATATATATATATATCTTTTTTTTTTCTTTTAAACTATTCGCCATTTCCCGCGTTAGCGAGGTAGCGTTAAGAACAGAGGACTGGGCCTTTTTTGGAATATCCTCACCTGGCCCCCTCTGTTCCTTCTTTTGGGAAATATATATATATACATATATTCACTTATTTATCTATTTATTTATTTATTTATTTTGCTTTGTCGCTGTCCCCTGCATTAGCGAGGTAGCGCAAGGAAACAAACGAAAGAATGGCCCAACCCAACCACATACACATGTATATACATACACGTCCACACAAGCAAATATACATACATATACATCTCAATGTACACATATATATATATATATATACACACACAGACATATGCATATATACACATGTACATAATTCATACTATCTGCCTTTATTTGTTCCCATCGCCACCTCGCCACACATGGAATAACAACCCCCTCCCCCTCATGTGTGCGAGGTAGCGCTAGGAAAGACACCAAAGGCCCCATTCGTTCACACTCAGTCTCTAGCTGTCATGTAATAATGCACCGAAACCACAGCTCCCTTTCCACATCCAGGCCCCACTCACTTTCCATGGTTAACCCCAGACGCTTCACATGCCCTGGTTGAATCAATTGACAGCACGTTGACCCCGGTATACCACATCGTTCCAATTCACTCTATTCCTTGCACGCCTTTCACCCTCCTGCATGTTCAGGCCCCGATCACTCAAAATCTATTTCACTCCATCTTTCCACCTCCAGTTTGGTCTCCCGCTTCTCCTCGTTCCCTCCACCTCTGACACATATATCCTCTTGGTCAATCTTTCCCCACTCATTCTCTCCATGTGAACAAACCATTTCAAAACACCCTCTTCTGCTCTCTCAACCACACTCTTTTTATTTCCACACATCTCTCTCACCCTTACATTACTTGCTCGATCAAACCACCTCACACCACATATTGTTCTCAAAATCTCATTTCCAGGACATCCACCCTCCTGCGTACTCCCCTCTCTTTATTTTTTAATTTTCCCAAAGAAGGAACACAGAAGGGGGCCAAGTGAGGATATTCCCTCAAAGGCCCAGCCCTCTGTTCTTAACGCTACCTCGCTAACGCGGGAAATGGCGAACAGTATGAAAGAAAAGAAGATATATATATATATATATATATATATATATATATATATATATATATATATATATATTTCTTTCAAACTATTCGCCATTTCCCGCGTTAGCGAGGTAGCGTTAAGAACAGAGAACTGGGCCTTTGAGGGAATATCCTCACCTGGCCCCCTTCTCTGTTCCGTCTTTTGGAAAATTAAAAAAAAAAAAAAAATAATGAGAGGGGAGGATTTCCAGCCCCCCGCTCCCTCCCCTTTTAGTCACCTTCTACGAAGTTTGAAAGTATATATATATATATATATATATATATATATATATATATATATATATATGTATATATATATATATATATATATATATATATATATATATATATATATATATATGTGTGTGTGTGTGTGTGTGTGTGTGTGTGTGTGTGTGTGTGTGTGTGTGTGTGGAAGTCGAGAACATTATCTCGGAAAGCAAAAATGGGTATGTTTGAAGGAATAGTGGTTCCAACAATGTTGTATGGTTGCGAGGCGTGGGCTATGCATAGAGTTGTGCGCAGGCGGGTGCATGTGCTGGAAATGAGATGTTTGAGGACAATGTATGGTGTGAGGTGGTTTGATCGAGTAAGTAATGTAAGGGTAAGAGAGATGTGTGGAAATAAAAAGAGCGTGGTTGAGAGGGCAGAAGAGGGTGTTTTGAAATGGTTTGGGCAAATGGAGAGAATGAGTGAGGAAAGATTGACCAAGAGGATATATGTGTCGGAGGTGGAGGGAACGAGGAGAAGTGGGAGACCAAATTGGAGGTGGAAAGATGGAGTGAAAAAGATTTTGAGTGATCGGGGCCTGAACATGCAGGAGGGTGAAAGGCGGGCAAGGAATAGAGTGAATTGGATCGATGTGGTATACCGGGGTTGACGTGCTGTCAGTGGATTGAATCAGGGCATGTGAAGCGTCTGGGGTAAACCATGGAAAGCTGTGTGGGGCCTGGATGTGGAAAGGGAGCTGTGGTTTTGGGCATTATTGCATGACACCTAGAGACTGAGTGTGAACGAATGAGGCCTTTGTTGTCTTTTCCTAGCGCTACCCCGCACACATGAGGGGGGAGGGGATGGTATTCCATGTGTGGTGAGGTGGCGATGTGAATGAATAAAGGCAGACAGTGTGAATTGTGTGCATGGGTATATATGTATGTGTCTGTGTGTGTATATATATGTGTACATTGAGATGTATAGGTATGTATATTTGCGTGTGTGGACGTGTGTGTATATACATGTGTATGGGGGTGGGTTAGGCCATTTCTTTCGTCTGTTTCCTTGCGCTACCTCGCAAACGCGGGAGACAGCGACCAAGCAAAATGAATAAATAAATATATATATATATATATATATATATATATATATATATATATATATATATATATATATATATATATATATATATATAGAAGGCGACTAAAGGAGACGGGAGCGGGGGGCTAGAAACCCTCCCCTCCTTGTATTTCAACTTTCTAAAAGGGGAAACAAAAGAAGGAGTCACGCGGGAAGTGCTCATCCTCCTCGAAGGTTCAGATTGGGGTGTCTAAATGTGTGTGGATGTAACCAAGAAGAGAAAAAAGTAGAGATAGGTAGTATGTTTGAGGAAAGGAACCTGGATGTTTTGGCTCTGAGCGAAACGAAGCTCAAGGGTAAAGGGGAAGAGTGGTTTGGGAATGTCTTGGAAGTAAAGTCAGGGATTTATCGAGAGGAGAAGAGCAAGGGAAGGAGTAGCACTACTCCTGAAACAGGAGTGGTGGGTGTATGTAATAGAGTGTAAGAAAGTAAACTCCTGATTGAGATGGGTAAAACTGAAAGTTGATTGAGAGAGATGGGTGATTATTGGTGCATATGCACCTGGGCATGAGAAGAAAGATCATGAAAAGCAAGTGTTTTGGGAGCAGCTAAATGAGTGTGTTAGTGGTTTTGATGCACGAAACCGGGTTATAGTGATGGGTGATTTCAATGCAAAGGTTAGTAATGTGGCAGTTGAGGGAATAATTGGTATACATGGGGTGTTCAGTGTTGTAAATGGAAATTGTGAAGAGCTTGTAGATTTTTGTGCTGAAAAAGGACTGGTGATTGGGAATACCTGGTTTAATAAGAGAGATATACATAAGCATACGTATGTAAGTAGGAGAGATGGCCAGAGAGCGTTATTGGATTACGTGTTAATTGATAGGCGCGCGAAAGAGAGACTTTTGGATGTTAATGTGCTGAGAGGTGCAACTGGAGGGATGTCTGATCATTATCTAGTGGAGGCGAAGGTGAAGATTTGTAGAGGTTTTCAGAAAAGAAGAGAGAAGGTTGGGGTGAAGAGAGTGGTGAGAATAAGTAAGCTTGCGAAGGAGACTTGTGTGAGGAAATTCCAGGAGAGACTAAGTACAGAATGGAAAAAAGGTGAGAACAAAGGAGGTAAGGGAGTGGGAGAGGAATGGGATATATTTAGGGAAGCAGTGATAGCTTGCGCAAAAGATGCTTGGGGCATGAGAAGAGTGGGAGGTGGGCAGACTAGAAAGGGTAGTGATTGGTGGGATGAAGAAGTAAGATTATTAGTGGAAGAGAAGAGAGAGGCATTTGGACGATTTTTGCAGGGAAATAATGCAATGACTGGGAGATGTATAAAAGAAAGAGACAGGAGGTCAAGGGAAAGGTGCAAGAGGTGAAAAAGAGGGCAAATGATACATGGGTTGAGAGAGTATCATTAAATTTTAGGGAGAATAAAAAGATGTTTTGGAAGGAGGTAAACAAAGTGCGTAAGACAAGGGAACAAATGGGAACTTCAGTGAAGGGGGCTAATGGGGAGGTGATAACAAGTAGTGGTGATGTGAGAAGGAGATGGAGTGAGTATTTTGAAGGTTTGATGGATGTTTTTGATGATAGAGTGGCAAATGTAGGGTGTTTTGGTGGAGGTGGTGTGCAAAGTGAGAGGGTTAGGGAAAATGATTTGGTAAACACAGAAGAGGTAGTAAAAGCGTTGCGGAAGATGATAGCCGGCAAGGCAGCGGGTTTGGATGGTATTGCTGTGGAATTTATTAAAAAAGAGGGTGACTGTATTGTTGACTGGTTGGTTATTTTATTTAATGTATGTATGAATCATGGTGAAGTGCCTGAGGATTGGCGGAAAGTTTGCATAGTGCCATTGTACAAAGGCAAAGGGGATAAGAGTGAGTGCTCAAATTACAGAGGTATACGTTTGTTGAGTATTTCTGGTAAATGATATGGGAGGGTATTGATTGAGAGGGTGAAGGAATGCACTAAGCATCAGATTGGGGAAGAGCAGTGTGGTTTCAGAAGTGGTAGAGGGTGTGTGGATCAGGTGTTTGCTTTGAAGAATGTATGTGAGAAATACTTAGAAAAGCAAATGGATTTGTATGTAGCATCTATGGATCTGGAGAAGGCATATGATAGAGTTGATAGAGATGCTCTGTGGAAGGTATTAAGAATATATGGTGTGGGAGGCAAGTTGTTAGAAGCAGTGAATAGTTTTTAACGAGGATGTAACGCATATGTACGTGTCGGAAGAGAGGAAAGTGATTGGTTCTCAGTGAATGTAGGTTTGCGGCAGGGGTGTGTAATGTCTCCATGGTTGTTTGAATTGTTTATGGATGGGGTTGTTAGGGAGGTGAATGAAGAGTTTTGGAAAAAGGGGCAAGTATGCAGTCTGTTGTGGATGAGAGAGCCTTGGAAGTTTGTCAGTTGTTGTTCGCTGATGATATAGCGTTGCTGGCTGATTCATGTGAGAAACTGCAGAAGCTGGTGACTGAGTTTCTTAAAGTGTGTGAAAGAAGAAAGTTGAGAGTAAATGTGAATAAGAGCAAGGTTATTAGGTACAGTAGGGGTTGAGGGTCAAGTCAATTAGGAGGTAAGTTTGAATGGAGAAAAACTGGAGGAAGTAAAACGTTTTAGATATCTTGGAGTGGATTTGGCAGCGGATGGAACCATGGAAGCTGAAGTGAATCATAGGGTGGGGGAGGGGGCGAAAATTCTAGGAGCCTTGAAGAATGCTTCGAAGTCGAGAACATTATCTCGGAAAGCAAAAATTGGTATGTTTGAAGGAATATTGGTTCCAACAATATTGTACGGTTGTGAGGCGTGAGCTATGGATAGAGTTGTGCGCAAGAGGGTGATGTGCTGGAAATGAGATGTTTGAGTACAGTATTTTGTGTGAGGTGGTTTGATCGAGTAAGTAATGTAAGGGTAAGAGAGATGCGTGGTAATAAAAAGAGTGTGGTTGAGAGAGCAGAAGAGGGTGTTTTGAAATGGTTTGGTCACATGGAGGGAAGTGGGAGACCAAATTGAAGGTGGAAAGATGGAGTGAAAATGATTTTGAGTGGTCGGTGCCTGAACATGCAAGAGGTTGAACGGCGTTCAAGGAATAGAGTGAATTGGAACGATGTGGTATACCGGGTTCGACGTGCTGTCAATGGATTGAACCAGGGCATGTGAAGTGTCTGGGGTAAACCATGGAAAGTTCTGTGGGGCCTGGATGTGGAGAGGGAGTTGTGGTTTCTCTGCATTATTACATGACAGCTAGAGACTGAGTGTGAACGACTGGCCTTTGTTGTCTTTTCCAAGCGCTACCTCGCACACATAAGGGGGGAGGGGGCTTTTATTTCCATGTGTGGCGAGGTAGCGATGAGAATGAATAAAGGCAGACCCTATGAAATATGTACATGTGTATATATGTATATGCCTGTGTGTGTATATATATATATATGTATATATTGAGATGTACAGGTATGTATATTTGCGTGTGTGGACGTGTATGTATATACATCTGTATGTGGGGGGGTTGAGTCATTCTTTCGTCTGTTTCCTTGTGCTACCTCGCAAGCGCGGGAGACAGCGACAACGCAAAATAAATAGATAAATTTGATATATATATATATATATATATATATATATATATATCATACAAAGCTCCATCAGCCAGGATCGAACCTGGGACCCCTTGTGCAAGAGGCAGGCATGCTAACCGCTAGGCTAAGGGACTGTATAATAGGACACAACTATTCGAAATACTAAGTACTCGAATACCCTTCGTCTCACAATGGTGAGCAACGGGGTCTATCGGTTGTTTCCGAACAGAACACATAGCCAGCTGATAGCGTTTTACCGCACCTGACTGTACAACGCGGAGTTATATGAATACGAATAAAGTGTATATGAACGCGCACCTTCATAGAACATACAAAGCTCCATCAGCCAGGATCGAACCTGGGACCCCTTGTGCAAGAGGCAGGCATGCTAACCGCTAGGCTAAGGGACTGTATAATAGGAAACAACTATTCGAAATACTAAGTACTCGAATACCCTTCGTCTCACAATGGTAAGCAACGGGGTCTATCGGTTATTTCCGAACGCTCTCAGCTGGCTATGTGTTCTGTATATTTTTGACATATATATATATATATATATATATATATATATATATATATATATATATATATATATATATATATATACATATATATATATATATATATATATATATATGCTCTGTGGAAGGTATTAAGAATATATGGTGTGGGAGGCAAGTTGTTAGAAGCAGTGAAAAGTTTTTATCGAGGATGTAAGGCATGTGTACGTGTAGGAAGAGAGGAAAGTGATTGGTTCTCAGTGAATGTAGGTTTGCGGCAGGGGTGTCTGATGTCTCCATGGTTGTTTAATTTGTTTATGGATGGGGTTGTTAGGGAGGTGAATGCAAGAGTCCTGGAAAGAGGGGCAAGTATGAAGTCTGTTGGGGATGAGAGAGCCTGGGAAGTGAGTCAGTTGTTGTTCGCTGATGATACAGCACTGGTGGCTGATTCATGTGAGAAACTGCAGAAGCTGGTGACTGAGTTTGGTAAAGTGTGTGGAAGAAGAAAGTTAAGACTAAATGTGAATAAGAGCAAGGTTATTAGGTACAGTAGGGTTGAGGGTCAAGTCAATTGGGAGGTAAGTTTGAATGGAGAAAAACTGGAGGAAGTGAAGTGTTTTAGATATCTGGGAGTGGATCTGTCAGCGGATGGAACCATGGAAGCGGAAGTGGATCATAGGGTGGGGGAGGGGGCGAAAATTTTGGGAGCCTTGAAAAATGTGTGGAAGTCGAGAACATTATCTCGGAAAGCAAAAATGGGTATGTTTGAAGGAATAGTGGTTCCAACAATGTTGTATGGTTGCGAGGCGTGGGCTATGGATAGAGTTGTGCGCAGGAGGATGGATGTGCTGGAAATGAGATGTTTGAGGACAATGTGTGGTGTGAGGTGGTTTGATCGAGTAAGTAACGTAAGGGTAAGAGAGATGTGTGGAAATAAAAAGAGCGTGGTTGAGAGAGCAGAAGAGGGTGTTTTGAAATGGTTTGGGCACATGGAGAGAATGAGTGAGGAAAGATTGACCAAGAGGATATATGTGTCGGAGGTGGAGGGAACGAGGAGAAGAGGGAGACCAAATTGGAGGTGGAAAGATGGAGTGAAAAAGATTTTGTGTGATCGGGGCCTGAACATGCAGGAGGGTGTAAGGAGGGCAAGGAATAGAGTGAATTGGAGCGATGTGGTATATAGGGGTTGACGTGCTGTCAGTGGAGTGAATCAAGGCATGTGAGGCGTCTGGGGTGGACCATGGAAAGCTGTGTAGGTATGTATATTTGCGTGTGTGGACGTGTGTATGTACATGTGTATGGGGGGGGGGGGGTTGGGCCATTTCTTTCGTCTGTTTCCTTGCGCTACCTCGCAAACGCGGGAGACAGCGACAAAGTATAAAAAAAAAAAAAAAAAAAAATATATATATATATATATATATATATATATTTTTTTTTTTTTTTTTTTTTTTTTTTTTTTTTTTTTTTTGCTTCAATCCACTGACAGCACGTCAACCCCTGTATACCACATGACTCCAATTCACTCTATTTCTTGCCCTCCTTTCACCCTCCTGCATGTTCAGGCCCCGATCACACAAAATCTTTTTCACTCCATCTTTCCACCTCCAATTTGGTCTCCCTCTTCTCCTCGTTCCCTCCACCTCCGACACATATATCCTCTTGGTCAATCTCTCCTCACTCATTCTCTCCATGTGCCCAAACCATTTCAAAACACCCTCTTCTGCTCTCTCAACCACGCTCTTTTTATTTCCACGCATCTCTCTTACCCTTACGTTACTTACTCGATCAAACCACCTCACACCACACATTGTCCTCAAACATCTCATTTCCAGCACATCCATCCTCCTGCGCACATCTCTATCCATAGCCCACGCCTCGCAACCATACAGCATTGTTGGAACCACTATTCCCTCAAACATACCCATTTTTGCTTTCCGAGATAATGTTCTCGACTTCCACACATTTTTCAAGGCTCCCAAAATTTTCGCCCCCTCCCCCACCCTATGATCCACTTCCGCTTCCATGGTTCCATCCGCTGACAGATCCACTCCCAGATATCTAAAACACTTCACTTCCTCCAGTTTTTCTCCATTCAAACTCACCTCCCAATTGACTTGACCCTCACCCCTACTGTACCTAATAACCTTGCTCTTATTCACATTTACTCTCAACTTTCTTCTTCCACACACTTTACCAAACTCAGTCACCAGCTTCTGCAGTTTCTCACATGAATCAGCCACCAGCGCTGTATCATCAGCGAACAACAACTGACTCACTTCCCAAGCTCTCTCATCCCCAACAGACTTCATACTTGCCCCTCTTTCCAGGACTCTTGCATTTACCTCCTTTACAACCCCATCCATAAACAAATTAAACAACCATGGAGACATCACACACCCCTGCCGCAAACCTACATTCACTGAGAACCAATCACTTTCCTCTCTTCCTACACGTACACATGCCTTACATCCTCGATAAAAACTTTTCACTGCTTCTAACAACTTGCCTCCCACACCATATATTCTTAATACCTTCCACAGAGCATCTCTATCAACTCTATCATATGCCTTCTCCAGATCCATAAATGCTACATACAAATCCATTTGCTTTTCTAAGTATTTCTCACATACATTCTTCAAAGCAAACACCTGATCCACACATCCTCTACCACTTCTGAAACCGCACTGCTCTTCCCCAATCTGATGCTCTGTACATGCCTTCACCCTCTCAATCAATACCCTCCCATATAATTTACCAGGAATACTCAACAAACTTATACCTCTGTAATTTGAGCACTCACTCTTATCCCCT
Source organism: Panulirus ornatus (assembly GCF_036320965.1). NCBI lineage: Eukaryota > Metazoa > Arthropoda > Malacostraca > Decapoda > Palinuridae > Panulirus > Panulirus ornatus. Next base: position 46,651,530 of record NC_092225.1, on the reverse strand, counting down.
TTGCCTTTGTACAATGGCACTATGCACGCATTCCGCCAATCCTCAGGCACCTCACCATGAGTCATACATACATTAAATAACCTTACCAACCAGTCAACAATACAGTCACCCCCTTTCTTAATAAATTCCACTGCAATACCATCCAAACCTGCTGCCTTGCCGGCTTTCATCTTCCGCAAAGCTTTTACTACCTCTTCTCTGTTTACCAAATCATTTTCCCTAACCCTCTCACTTTGCACACCACCTCGACCAAAACACCCTATATCTGCCACTCTGTCATCAGACACATTCAACAAACCTTCAAAATACTCATTCCATCTCCTTCTCACATCACCGCTACTTGTTATCACCTCCCCATTTACGCCCTTCACTGAAGTTCCCATTTGCTCCCTTGTCTTACGCACCCTATTTACCTCCTTCCAGAACATCTTTTTATTCTCCCTAAAATTTACTGATAGTCTCTCACCCCAACTCTCATTTGCCCTTTTTTTCACCTCTTGCACCTTTCTCTTGACCTCCTGTCTCTTTCTTTTATACTTCTCCCACTCAATTGCATTTTTTCCCTGCAAAAATCGTCCAAATGCTTCTCTCTTCTCTTTCACCAATACTCTTACTTCTTCATCCCACCACTCACTACCCTTTCTAAACAGCCCACCTCCCACTCTTCTCATGCCACAAGCATCTATTGCGCAATCCATCACTGATTCCCTAAATACATCCCATTCCTCCCCGACTCCCCTTACTTCCATTGTTCTCACCTTTTTCCATTCTGTACACAGTCTCTCCTGGTACTTCCCCACACAGGTCTCCTTCCCAAGCTCACTTACTCTCACCACCTTCTTCACCCCAACATTCACTCCTCTTTTCTGAAAACCCATACTAATCTTCACCTTAGCCTCCACAAGATAATGATCAGACATCCCTCCAGTTGCACCTCTCAGCACATTAACATCCAAAAGTCTCTCTTTCGCACGCCTGTCAATTAACACGTAATCCAATAACGCTCTCTGGCCATCTCTCCTACTTACATAAGTATACTTATGTATATCTCGCTTTTTAAACCAGGTATTCCCAATCATCAGTCCTTTTTCAGCACATAAATCTACAAGCTCTTCACCATTTCCATTTACAACACTGAACACCCCATGCATACCAATTATTCCCTCAACTGCCACATTACTCACCTTTGCATTCAAATCACCCATCACTATAACCCGGTCTCGTGCATCAAAACCGCTAACACACTCATTTAGCTGCTCCCAAAACACTTGCCTCTCATGATCTTTCTTCTCATGCCCAGGTGCATATGCACCAATAATCACCCACCTCTCTCCATCAACTTTCAATTTTACCCATATTAATCGAGAATTTACTTTCTTACATTCTATCACATACTCCCACAACTCCTGTTTCAGGAGTATTGCTACTCCTTCCCTTGCTCTTGTCCTCTCACTCCCCAGACATTTCCAAACCACTCTTCCCCTTTACCCTTGAGCTTCGTTTCACTCAGAGCCAAAACATCCAGGTTCCTTTCCTCAAACATACTACCTATCTCTCCTTTTTTCACATCTTGGTTACATCCACACACATTTAGGCACCCCACTCTGAGCCTTCGAGGAGGATGATCACTCCCCGCGTGACTCCTTCTTCTGTTTCCCATTTTAGAAAGTTAATACAAGGAGGGGAGGATTTCCGGCCCCCCGCTCCCGTCCCCTCTAGTCGCTTTCTACGACACGCGAGGAATACGTGGGAAGTATTCTTTCACCCCTATCCCCAGGGATAATATACATATATATATACATATACACACACACACACACACACACACACACATATGCACATACACACACACACACACACACACATACATATATATACATATGAAAAATGTAAGAACAATTTAGAAACAAACTTTTAGCTTGAAATGAATGAAAAAAAAATGAATGTCACATAATGGTTCAACCTCTGGCTATGGAAAAGGAAATGTACAATTTATTCACACAAACGTCAATAGCAGTTCTCATCAATTTCACCACTGTGTCAATAAGCTTCAATGTCTAAGATACATTTTTCTCCAACTTCACTATTTTCTTGTCAAAAACACCATGCATGAAAACTATCACTCCATTAACACAACTATAAACATTTACTTCCCCTTTAAAAGTTCTGGGGAAGTCAGTCTCGATACACTGCGGCGAGGCGACGCGACGCTGACACAATCACTGTCACAATATCACTTCTGCCTCCTCAAGTCAATCTCTCAGCCACAGTGCAGGCCTTCATCGTCGAAATCGGTCTTCTTCCTCATTTGCCGAACCCGTCCTCCAGCGCACTCTCCACCCAGCACCTCGTCCACGTCCTCCAGCGCGCTCTCCACCCAGCACCTCGTATATATATATATATATATATATATATATATATATATATATATATATATATATATATATATATATATATACGTATATTTATCTATTCATTATGATTTATCGCTGTCTCCCGAGTTAGTGAGGTAGCGCAAGGAAACAGATGGCCCAACCCACCCACATACACATGTATATACAAACACGTCCACATACGCACATATACATACCTATACATCTCAACGTATACATATATATACACACATAGACATATGCATATATATATATATATATATATATATATATATATATATATATATATATATATATATATATATATATATATATATATATATATATATATATATATATATATTATCCCTGGGGATAGGGGAGAAAGAATACTTCCCACGTATTCCCTGCGTGTCGTAGAAGGCGACTAAAAGGGAAGGGAGCGAGGGGCTGGAAATCCTCCCCTCTCGTTTTTAGTTTTTCCAAAAGAAGGAACAGAGAAGGGGGCCAAGTGAGGATATCCCTCAAAGGCTCAGTCCTCTGTTCTTAACGCTACCTCGCTAACGCGGGAAGTGGCGAATAGTATGAAAAAGACATTGATATATGTATATGTATGCATATATATATATATATATATATATATATATATATATATATATATATATATATATATATATATATATATATATATATATATATATATATATATATATATATATATATATATATATATATATATATATATATATATATATGTGTGTGTGTGTGTGTGTGTGTCCTCTTGAATACATGTATCGCTTCCACCTTTCCTCATTAGTCATACATCATGCACATGGGTATGCTTTTACACTCCTCTAATAACGTTCATCTCTCGTGTGTGCACCTGTTTTCGTGCATTTGTTATAACTAGAAAACCACAAACCAAGAAAGTAAGCTGGTATCTTTAAGTTCTGGGTTTTGTATGACATGTATAGAGGCTGCAAGCTGTCTCGTTGTAGTACAAAAGGTAAGTCTCGTTGATTGTGAGGTTATACGAATATGAGAAGGAATGTCTCAGATACACACGATGCTAGAGTACATACATCCAGCAGGGCCTGTAGCTATCCTCTTATTTTCATGATTTTATCAAAACATATCCTTCGCCTTTGCATAATTTTGCAAGGATAAAATATCTTTTTGGTAAGATTTGGTGAATATATGTTATACTCGTAATATATATATATATATATATATATATATATATATATATATATATATATATAAGAGCAAGGTTATTAGGTACAGTAGGGTTGAGGGTCAAGTCAATTGGGAGGTGAGTTTGAATGGAGAAAAACTGGAGGAAGTGAAGTGTTTTAGATATCTGGGAGTGGATCTGGCAGCGGATGGAAACATGGAAGCGGAAGTGGATCATAGGGTGGGGGAGGGGGCGAAAATTCTGGGAGCCTTGAAGAATGTGTGGAAGTCGAGAACATTATCTCGGAAAGCAAAAATGGGTATGTTTGAAGGAATAGTGGTTCCAACAATGTTGTATGGTTGCGAGGCGTGGACTATGGATAGAGTTGTGCGCAGGAGGATGGATGTGCTGGAAATGAGATGCTTGAGGACAATGTGTGGTGTGAGGTGGTTTGATCGAGTAAGTAACGTAAGGGTAAGAGAGATGTGTGGAAATAAAAAGAGCATGGTTGAGAGAGCAGAAGAGGGTGTTTTGAAATGGTTTGGTCACATGGAGAGAATGAGTGAGGAAAGATTGACCAAGAGGATATATGTGTCGGAGGTGGAGGGAACGAGGAGAAGAGGGAGACCAAATTGGAGGTGGAAAGATGGAGTGAAAAAGATTTTGTGTGATCGGGGCCTGAACATACAGGAGGGTGAAAGAAGGGCAAGGAATAGAGTGAATTGGAGCGATGTGGTATACCGGGGTTGACGTGCTGTCATTGGATTGAATCAAGGCATGTGAAGCGTCTGGGGTAAACCATGGAAAGCTGTGTAGGTATGTATATTTGCGTGTGTGGACGTATGTATATACATGTGTATGGGGGTCCGTTGGGCCATTTCTTTCGTCTGTCTCCTTGCGGTACCTCGCAAACGCGGGAGACAGCGACAAAGCAAAAAAAAAAAAAAAAAAAAAAAAAAAATATATATATATATATATATATATATATATATATATATATATATATATATATATATATACATATATATATATATATATATATATATATATATATATATATATATATATATATATATATATATATATATATATATATATATATATATATATATATATATATATATATATATATATATATATATATTTGTCGAGAGTTAATGTCAGAAAGCTTTATTTGTCTTATGTGTACAAAGTATATATGTAACAAGTTTGTTGTATTAGTGAGTTATACTGTGTTATGTTGTATATGTTGTTCGCTTATTGAAGGTATTTTGGTGTACGACTCATATGTATTGCACAGGATTATGATCTTGGTGAAGTTAGTGACATTCATGATAAAGATTTGTGGTATTTATGAGTCATCTGGTAACATTTGGGTGTTATCAGTCTCTTATATGGTAACAGTTGGTGTTATCATGTTATCAGTCTCTTATATGGTAACAGTTGGTGTTATCAATTTCCTCTACGGTAAGTTTTACTTGTTATCTAAGTTGTGAGTGTTATCAGTTTATGATATAAGATATCAACATACGAAACAATCAAACAGATCCAGAGAGACATAATGCTTGACACTGACAGGCATATACAGATACACCGGTCGATAGACAGTTGATAGATAAACACTGATAGACAGTTAATAGATACACACTGATAGACAATTAATAGATACACACTGAGTTGAATTAATTCATGTGTTTTCTTGGTTGACAGGTCCGCTTGGAGTAGCGAACGTTCACGACGGTTCGTCTTGCTGTGAAGGTAGTGCGTCATCTTCCTCTTTGTCAGACGCTTGGTCAAGGCCAATACCGTTATCAGAGTCATATAGTCTTAGTTAGATCTTAGAGTCTTAGTTATTTATTATAGTCTTAGTCAGATTTTATAGTCTTAGTTAGGTCTTATGGTCTTAGTTAGGTCTTATAGTCTTAGTTAGGCATTATAGTCTTAGTCAGGTCTCATAGTCTTAGACAGGTCTTATAGTCTTAGTTAGGCATTATAGTCTTAGTCAGGTCTTATAGTCTTAGTTGGGCATTATAATCTTATTCACGTTTTATAGTCTTAGTTAGGTCTCATAGGTCTTAGATAGGTCTTATAGTCTTAGGTCTCATAGTCTTAGATAGGTCTTATAGTCTTAGTTAGGTATTATAGTCTTAGTCAGGTCTCATAGTCTTAGCTAAATCTCATAGTTTTAGTTAGATCTCATAGTCTTAGGTATCATAATCTTAGATAGGTCTTACAGTCTAAGTTAGGTCTTATAGTCTTAGTTAGGTATCATAGTCTTAGGTCTTATAAACTTAGTCAGGTTCTTAAAGTCTTAGTTAGGTCTTATAAACTTAGTCAGGTTCTTATAGTCTTAGTTAATTTCAATTATTCTTAGTGAGGTTATACATATAATCAAGAATGAGTCTTATAGTCTTACATAGGTCTTACATAAAGACGTACTTAGGTTTGAAAGTCTTGGTGAGGTCTTGCAGTCTTAGTCAGATCCCACAGTCCTGCCAGTGTTGAACATTTTAAGCTAGATCTTACAGTCATACCCATGTCTCATAGTCTCAGCCTGGTCTTATAGTCTTACCCAGGTCAAAGAGTTTTACTTAAGAGTTTACCGAATGGCTTCCAAGCGACGTCTCTTCATTGTATATAAACAGACTGTTATATTTCTCTCTTGTGTCTTCCCTGATAATGTGATTATTACACGAAAGTGCACTTGGGAACTTATCGTGTTTCATTTCATATATATATATATATATATATATATATATATATATATATATATATATATATATGTATATATATATATATATATATATATATATATATATATATATATATATATATATATATATATATATTTTTTTTTTTTTTTTTTTTTTTTTTTTTTTTATACTTTGTCGCTGTCTCCCGCGTTTGCGAGGTAGCGCAAGGAAACAGACGAAAGAAATGGCCCAACCCCCCCCATACACATGTACATACATACGTCCACACACGCAATATACATACCTACACAGCTTTCCATGGTTTACCCCAGACGCTTCACATGCCTTGATTCAATCCACTGACAGCACGTCAACCCCTGTATACCACATCGCTCCAATTCACTCTATTCCTTGCCCTCCTTTCACCCTCCTGCATGTTCAGGCCCCGATCACACAAAATCCTTTTCACTCCATCTTTCCACCTCCAATTTGGTCTCCCTCTTCTCCTCGTTCCCTCCACCTCCGACACATATATCCTCTTGGTCAATCTTTCCTCACTCATTCTCTCCATGTGCCCAAACCACTTCAAAACACCCTCTTCTGCTCTCTCAACCACGCTCTTTTTATTTCCACACATCCCTCTTACCCTTACGTTACTTACTCGATCAAACCACCTCACACCACACATTGTCCTCAAACATCTCATTTCCAGCACATCCATCCTCCTGCGCACAACTCTATCCATAGCCCACGCCTCGCAACCATACAACATTGTTGGAACCACTATTCCTTCAAACATACCCATTTTTGCTTTCCGAGATAATGTTCTCGACTTCCACACATTCTTCAAGGCTCCCAGAATTTTCGCCCCCTCCCCCACCCTATGATCCACTTCCGCTTCCATGGTTCCATCCGCTGACAGATCCACTCCCAGATATCTAAAACACTTCACTTCCTCCAGCCTTCTCTCCATTCAAACTCACCTCCCAATTGACTTGACCCTCAACCCTACTGTACCTAATAACCTTGCTCTTATTGACATTTACTCTTAACTTTCTTCTTCCACACACTTTACCAAACTCCGTCACCAGCTTCTGCAGTTTCTCACATGAATCCGCCACCAGCGCTGTATCATCAGCGAACAACAACTGACTCACTTCCCAAGCTCTCTCATCCCCAACAGACTTCATACTTGCCCCTCTTTCCAAAACTCTTGCATTTACCTCCCTAACAACCCCATCCATAAACAAATTAAACAACCATGGAGACATCACACACCCCTGCCGCAAACCTACATTCACTGAGAACCAATCACTTTCCTCTCTTCCTACACGTACACATGCCTTACATCCTCGATAAAAACTTTTCACTGCTTCTAACAACTTGCCTCCCACACCATATATTCTTAATACCTTCCACAGAGCATATATATATATATATGTATATATATATATATATATATATATATATATATATATATATATATATATATATATATATATATATATATATATATATATATATATATATATTATTAAAAAAGGGGGTGACTGTATTGTTGACTGGTTGGTAAGGTTATTTAATGTATGTATGACTCATGGTGAGGTGCCTGAGGATTGGCGGAATGCGTGCATAGTGCCATTGTACAAAGGGAAAGGGGATAAGAGTGAGTGCTCAAATAACAGAGGTTTAAGTTTGTTGAGTATTCCTGGTAAATTATATGGGAGGATATTGATTGAGAGGGTGAAGGCATGTACAGAGCATCAGATTGGGGAAGAGAAGTGTGGTTTCAGAAGTGGTAGAGGATGTGTGGATCAGGTGTTTGCTTTGAAGAATGTATGTGAGAAATACTTAGAAAAGCAAATGGATTTGTATGTAGCATTTATGGATCTGGAGAAGGCATATGATAGAGTTGATAGAGATGCTCTGTGGAAGGTATTAAGAATATATGGTGTGGGAGGCAAGTTGTTAGAAGCAGTGAAAAGTTTTTATCGAGGATGTAAGGCATGTGTACGTGTAGGAAGAGAGGAAAGTGATTGGTTCTCAGTGAATGTAGGTTTGCGGCAGGGATGTGTGATGTCTCCATGGTTGTTTAATTTGTTTATGGATGGAGTTGTTAGGGAGGTGAATGCAAGAGTTTTGGAAAGAGGGGCAAGTATGAAGTCTGTTGGGGATGAGAGAGCTTGGGAAGTGAGTCAGTTGTTGTTCGCTGATGATACAGCGCTGGTGGCTGATTCATGTGAGAAACTGCTGGTGACTGAGTTTGGTAAAGTGTGTGAAAGAAGAAAGTTAAGAGTAAATGTGAATAAGAGCAAGGTTATTAGGTACAGTAGGGTTGAGGGTCAAGTCAATTGGGAGGTGAGTTTGAATGGAGAAAAACTGGAGGAAGTGAAGTGTTTTAGATATCTGGGAGTGGATCTGGCAGCGGATGGAACCATGGAAGCGGAAGTGGATCATTGGGTGCGGGAGGGGGCGAAAATTCTGGGAGCCTTGAAGAATGTGTGGAAGTCGAGAACATTATCTCGGAAAGCAAAAATGGGTATGTTTGAAGGAATAGTGGTTCCAACAATGTTGTATGGTTGCGAGGCGTGGGCTATGGATAGAGGTGTGCGCAGGAGGATGGATGTGCTGGAAATGAGATGTTTGAGGACAATGTGTGGTGTGAGGTGGTTTGATCGAGTAAGTAACGTAAGGGTAAGAGAGATGTGTGGAAATAAAAAGAGCGTGGTTGAGAGAGCAGAAGAGGGTGTTTTGAAATGGTTCGGGCACATGGAGAGAATGAGTGAGGAAAGATTGACCAAGAGAATATATGTGTCGGAGGTGGAGGGAACGAGGAGAAGAGGGAGACCAAATTGGAGGTGGAAAGATGGAGTGAAAAAGATTTTGTGTGATCGGGGCCTGAACATGCAGGAGGGTGAAAGGAGGGCAAGGAATAGAGTGAATTGGAGCGATGTGGTATACCGGGGTTGACGTGCTGTCAGTGGATTGAATCAAGGCATGTAAAGCGTCTGGGGTAAACCATGGAAAGCTGTGTAGGTATGTATATTTGCGTGTGTGGACGTATGTATATACATGTGTATGGGGGTGGGTTGGGCCATTTCTTTCGTCTGTTTCCTTGCGCTACCTCGCAAACGCGGGAGACAGCGACAAAGCAAAAAAAAAATATATATATATATATATATATATATATATATATATATATATATATATATATATATATATATATATATATTTTGCCGCTGTCTCCCGCGTTTGCGAGGTAGCGCAAGGAAACAGACGAAAGAGATGGCCCAACCCACCCCCATACACATGT